>NW_008794444.1:4839188-4864086 GCF_000699145.1 Aptenodytes forsteri
AGACGAGTAGATGAGGCACTTAGGGACATGGTTTAGTGGGTGGTGGTGTTGGGTCGATGGTTGGACTCGATGATCTTAGAGGTCTTTTCCAACCTCAATGATTCTATGGTTCTATGATTCTAATACAGACAAAGGCAGAACTGAGAAATGTCCCTTTCAATGGCTGGAGAGAAAAATCTGACAACTCATTCCTAAAGCTCAAGAACAGCAGCCACTAAATAACACGGGGGATAACTGCTGTGGCAGGCAACTCGTTCTGCTTACGTGGACAAGCTTTTTGTCCTAAATCACTTCCCAGTCTCAACTATGCGATGTAAAAACTGAAATGAAACAAAGCACTTAGCTGGCATTACTTTTAGCACAACAGCAAGCATACGCTTGGACATTTATGTTTGATTTTTAGGTCTTACTTGCATATCTTATTTCTCCCCAAAATGCTTGTGGAAAATTAGCACCAACCTTCTGTAACTCAGAGGTTACAATCTACCAATACATAAATCTTATTTTCACATAGCTCAAAAATAGCAAAGCTTAAAGGCTTTGCAGCTGAGAACCAAACTGATCCAGCTCTCTGGAGAGTTAATGCAAAATCTCCCATTGACTTTTATGGGCATTAGAGCAGACCCTCGGCTGACTTTGTAATCTACAAAGGGAAAATAATTGAGATTTCCAGAAAATTGGCTCAGCATTATTTTAACACTATAAATGTTTCTGCTCGGAAACAGTAGACTTTGCATGTTTTTCTCCCAATCCAAAGATAAAACTGTTCCCATAAAAAATACTTTGTTAAAATGCTTTTTGGAGAAGGTCCCATCCTTGAAAGATGCATTTGCTAAGGATACCTCAGAAGCGACTTTCTCATTTGAGATCACCACATTTCCACCAGAGTGGTAATTGCTCATATCATTACTTTCTAAATAGGCAGTAACTTTCTTTCTCCTTCCTTTCCTCCTGCCAAAAACCTTCCCACTCCTGTCTTTATAGCTACTTTTCTCCCCCCCAACCTTTTATTAGAGCAAGGAAGTAATTAAACCCCAAACATTTCTAGCATTAGCACAACAGGAAGCATATAGAACAAGAATAGAGCATCAAAATAATGTAAAAATTAAGGTTGTTCTTGTAACTTATCCAGTGCTCCTTTTTCCCAGGAACCGACCATGGATAAAACCAGAAGCTTTAGCCCTGTCCTCCAGAGGCGCAGGATGAGATGTCCTGCTATTCAGGCTCATCTGCGGGCAAGCACAAGGTGACGGGCCTTTCCTCCTAGTGAAAGGGAGCATACAGTAATTTGTTAAGATGTAGCAACTGCATTGTCAAGCTGAAATTTTAGTGAGAGAAGACAGATAAAAATCTTAATTTTCAGAATACGTGCAGATATGCAAGTCCTCAGCCTTCACAGTGGGTTTGTGCTAATTTAGTACTTTTTTTTGCATTAGCTTTTGCCTATATTATTTATTTTTCAAGATAGAAACATCGCAATAACTAGGAGAACTTTTGCTGACCAAACTCTAGGAAAACCCTCTCCTTCTCCACCCCCCAAAAAATCATTTACTGTGAAAATGAGTTATTTATTTATTTGAATACCTTCATTTTAGGAACATGGTTTGGTGGTGGACTTGGCAGTATTAGGTTAAAGGTTGGACTCGATGATATTAAAGGTCTTTTCCAACCTAAATGATTGATTCTATGATTCAATGATTTTAATATGGTAACGCATCCTCACTGAAACATTACCCCAAACCTGTTGCGTTTTCCCTTTCCGGTGAGGTTCTGAAAATGCACACGCACAGAAAATGAGAGCCGTACAAATCAATCAGTGGCAGGATGCTCCCGCTACCGCTCAGATTTCCTCCCTCACCTTCTTCTCTATTTAGAGCTCTGGAAAATTTTTGTAAGTGGAAAGCTTGGCTGCAGCCTCTCCACTAACAAGCACCTTCATTAGCATTCACTTTACATCAGCAGAAACGAAGCTTCCTTTTTTTTTTTTCTTGCAGGAAGAACAAACAAAAGCTTTATTATTCTCTGCATTGTCTGCAGAAGTCAGACAACTCTCTGGCTTCAATGAAGATCAAATATTAATGCCATATTCCAAGCAGGATTTTTGAAGCTATCAGCATCTCATGCTTGTTGAAAACAGTGGCTGGAGAAAACTCTTCGCAGGGAAGTCCTTTAAAGTGTGTGATGCTCGCAGATGAAAAACAGTAGGTTGTTGAATGTAATTTTTGAAGAACGTGGAGGAAGCTATGGTAGGCCAGTCAGAATCCCCTGCCAAATAATCAGCGTGGAAACCAGTGGAGGCAGGGATTCATTTTCAGATACGGAGCTTCAGAAATGAGCACAGGGAGAAGCTGGGGTTTGCCTGGCCCCTGGGGTGCACCAGCCACGGTGCCAGGCTGGCGTTTCAACCTAATCCCATCCCACAGCCACCGGCTTAAGACAGACAAGATGTGAGAATCAGTGGCAGCGTTGTCAGCTCCACTAAAACCACCCCTATCAATTTGCCAGCTTCGGGCAGTGACAGTTATTTCCAGAAAATAACAATTTCTTTTCTCTTTCTTTACATTTTGGCACCTCTTAATCCTTGCAGGTGGAGGCAGACACTTGTTTTGCTTATATTCACGCTAAGCCCTGTGACACACGAGGAATCTGGGGGACAGGTAGGAGGGAGGAAGGATGAAGACCACAAGAGTGAGAGGATCCTGCAGCCTCTGAGAGGAGGTGGAGGGAGATTTCCCAGAGATGTGGGAGCATTTTCATGCTTTTGACTGAGTGTTTTTTGTTGGTTCATTCCTGGTCTGTTTTTAGCATTAATGCCTTCCTAGGATAGTTAAGTGCTGCCTCTTGTTGGAGGAGCGGCATAAGCTCCAGAAGAAATCTCTGCTGGGGCCCTACAAACATCCCCTGAAGCAGAAGACCCTGCAGACCTCCTCCAGCTGCTGAGAGGAGGGGAAAGAGCCTTCATTTCTGGGTGAAGGTTAGTTCCCATCTCCTCCCACCACTGCCGGAGGAGACCCTGGGGTGGGTGGCCATGGCCCAACTGGTGACAGCGTCTGATCTGGTCACGTAATACCCCAAAGGGATGAGCCAACCCTCTCTCTGAATTAGAGATTCTGGCTGCCCCCTGTGCTCAGAAATATGGCCAGACCCCTCAGCCTTTGCTCTGGTAGCAACTATCCCAAATGGAAGAATTTCACTTATTTCAGAGACCATGAGGAGGTGGAGATTTCTGTTTACTTTTTTTAAAAAAAACAACATTCAATAAAAATTCCAGCTGGACTTTGCTACTTGTATAAAGATTTAGGAGCTCCTATCAGGAGCATCTTTCTGAATTTCCAAGAGCTTGTGTGCCTAAACACCTGACCGCTCATTTTTTTCCAGTGTCATCACCTAGTTAAATTTGTTGTCTAACACCATTTTGCACAGAAGAGTAAGAATTCATGATGTTCAAATTAATTTGTTATTCATGAAACAGTCATCCTCAAAATCTTTTCCAACCCTGGTAGAGTAAGCATGGTCATCCAGGTGTTCACCACTCCATCTCCTTCCCCAGCCTGCCCACGTCAGCTGCTGAAAACTTTTAGGAAATATTATCTAAAAGTGATTAAAACACAAGAATGACCATACTGGGTCAGACCAAAGGTCCATCCAGGCTAAACTCCTGTCCCCAAGCATGGCCATGGCTAACCCAGCTTCTAGCTTAGAGATCTGCTGAGCGGGAGGTGTGAAAAAAGCCACTGCATATGCTACAAATCCTGTTTAAAGGACATGAGTTTCCCTGCAGAACTGCTGGGAATAATAAAGACTATTTAAACTCTTTGGAGAACAGTGTTATAATTTACAACAAAAGTACCCTCAAAATCTTTCAAGAAGGGACCATAAACACAACATGCATTCCCACTCAGAGGTAGACCTCTAGACGTATTTTGTTTCTGAAGAGGACTACTTTCATTAGGTTCGCTGCTAATTAAAGGGTTTCTTACATTGTTGGATTTACAAACAGATTTCTTACTCCTACTGCTTTCATTGTACATCACAAGAAACCAGAATGTGTTCTTTCAAAGTCCTTAACTATTCCTTACAGCTCTGCAACAGCTGAGATCACAGAGAAATAAAGCAAGAACAAAGTTATAGCGAACGTAAATATTAGCAAGAGACCGCACTTCATCTTCCTCTTCTGGGGGGCTCCTGAGAGCAGACGCTAAGCAATGGATATACTGCTCTCAATCGTCAAAACTCTGCAACTGCATACACCTGCATAGCAATTACCTGCGTGCTGCACTGCATCATCCGCAAACTTGCACTCACAAAGGAGGCAGATTGGACTCCTTTTAATTTTTCTTATACTGTCTCCAAAAAGTAGCCATAAAACGTGATGAAATATACGTTGGTAGGGAACAGCTTAGGGACATCTGATGGCATTAACCCTTTAACAACCACACCTACACAAAACCCTGCTACGCTTTTATGCGCAGGCAATCTTCATTTTATACTCCATTGACTGTTGTTTTGTTCCAAGAACACAGTCGGTGCAGGAGGAATTGCAGCTTTAGCAGAATGAGGAAAAAACTAAATGTCCAATTTCCACCCCAAAGCAGTACTTCTGCCGTTCAGATGACTAATTGCTCTTCTTCACCATCCACTCTCTGTATCTGGGCTTAGCTTTTTTGGACTCATATGGTGTTATATGAGCCTTGAAAATGCTAACAATGTGGTTTTGCAGCATGGGATCCCTTCATTTCTCCATGACTCTTGGTATGGACACTGGAGCACCCAGTCATCTTCAGGCTGGCCAAGATTTTATGGGAATCAGGCTGAACAAGCACAGGACAAGAAGTTATCTCCTCCTCCAAGCACTGACAGTGCAGGCAGACCCTCAATAAGAGAAAACGTCCCTATTTCTTAGAGGAAGCAGTATGGCACAGTGAAATTAAGGGGCCCTATCAAAAAGGAGTACCATTTGTGGAGAATATAGGTATTTACCTTTCACAAAGTGATCACTAAAACCTGCTTGATTCCAGCAAGATGGAATCTTGTATCACTAACGTCATACAGGTACCAAAGTTTTTTCTATCTCCTGTGCCTGATGTGCTGCCACTGATGTCCTTGTCTAGCAAATAATAAATAATGTTCAAAATAATAAATGAGTCCATCTTCCAGATGGATATGCACAAAGTGGGCACCCTCGTCCTGCCTCATAGAGATGTCTCAGCGAGACATCTTAGTGTGGGGAAAAGCCATAGCCCTGTCTGCAGCATTTCCAAAAATTCCCATTACTAAGACATGCCCTGTGCTGTGAACCCCTTCCCTGGGTCGTCCCCTCCCATCACAGCATAGAGACCAGAGTGACTTCTGCTTGTGAAGGCTATTCTGGAGCATAGGCTCCAAAAAATGAGAAATTCAAACAAGACTTCGAAAGCCCAAAGCAAGATGTGACACAGGGACCTGCCCCTGGTTAGGCAGGGACTGTACCACAGAGTGGGAGCTGTGGGCAGCCTGTGGGGCCACTGCTGCAGCAGGGTCCATGGCGTGGGGGCTTTACAATGACCCCGTCATCTGCCGCTTTCCCATTTACTGAAAAGCTGGATCTGCACAGCTCCATTTCCAAATGTGCAGTGATGTATAGGTAAGCAAAGGGAATGATGCTGAACTGACATCTCCCTCCCACTGCCCCTATGCATTTTGATATCAATGTTTTATCCTCTTAGATTACACTGAATCCACAGAGATACCCGTAGCACTCGGAGCCTCCTAAAATAATCTGTAGTGGGGAGTGATCAAGACAGAGCTGTAGCAAACAGGGAGATGCGAGGGGAAGAGCAGTCCTCCAAGGCACGGTCCTTTTGGGAATTCCAGTGGATTTACAGACTTTAAAGCATCTCTCCATCCCTGCATTAGTAAGATACCTCACCCCTTCACAAAGAAACAAAAGCATATATATATATATAAAAAAATATTTTTGAGACTCAAGGACTGAGGATAGTCAAAAGGACATTATTGCTACATTTCCATATTTACAAAAACAATGCATAAACCCATTCAAAACACCAAGCCATTGCAAAATAAGTTTCAAAAATCCCCAAATTATAAAATTTTTTTTTAACATATATATAAATACCTCTGTATGGGGAGGGAGAGAGAAGCAGAAGGGAGAGGAGAAAGAAAGACCATAGATCAGGATCCAGCCCAACAGACATATTAAGCACGTATCTGTCATGCCAACTCCTCTGTCAGCCTGGCACTAATATTAAGTAAGAAAATTCTGGCTCTTAGCATCATGCATGAGTGCTTCGATGACCTTAAGATGACATTAATTTGTTGCAGCTTCTTAAAGTAGATTTAAATTATTGCAGATTTTTTAATACCAATGGGGAAAACACAGAAGCCTGTCAGTATTGGCTGATTTGAAATGTGATGTGATTATCATCAAGCCTTAGTAAAGGATTTTAAATTAAAGACAACTTGGTCTGTAAATACTTTGTGTCTAGATTATTGTTCTCTCTTCCTAATGGCTTTTGGCATAGGCCTTGTCAGTGGTTTATTGTACAACCCTTTGGCTGTGACAGTGTCTTCTATGAATAAATCATACACTTCACTAAGCACCAGACGATGGCAAAATGCAACAGCAGATGAAATAAGCAATAAAGAACCATTACAGCTGCCTGTTCTCCTCTGCAGGTTTACATCACCATCTGATTTAATTTCCTATTTGTAAAGGCGCAGCTCACTGCAATGCCGTTATGAAATAAAATCATAAATTATAAAATACAACTGAAAAATTCATCCATTTATTGAGATGTTTAAATAGACCTCTACATGCCTGTCCTCCACCTTTCCTCTCCAGAGGAAAATACCATCCATGACATGCAGTTGTGTTGTCAAGGGAAAACAGTGGGGATAAATATGAGAAAATGGATCCTAGACCCAAGTTTGTTCATCTGCAGATGCCTGCCTTTACCCCTGCACATAAAGCATCTGCCAGCCCATCAGGCAGTCAGCTCATCAATAACCCTGCTAGCAAGAACAAATATCTGGCTATGCATGGAAATCTGGACTTCTCGGGCCTTTGCATGACATTGGAGAAGGACCTGGCAGGGAGCAGGGAAAGGAGCACAGCAGTGTAGGGGTATCTCCCCTGCTCCCAGAGAACGTCTAGTGAAAGGCTGTGATTTACTTTAGCGATAGAAAAATCGCTTCTGCCAGTATTGTCTCTCCCAGGCTCCCCTTCCTCTCCACAATGAAGAAAAGCATCCTGGGGGAGCCTTGGCCAATACATCTGGATTTATTACAAAGGTTCCTGTTTTGGTCAGGTTACTCAATTAGAACAAGCATCTGCTTCATTTGTCAGACTCGTGCAGCCCCTTGCGCACACGCTCCCTGGGCAACTGCATTTCCATGCCCACAGTCAGCTGCGGTATTTGCAAGGGAGGGTTTTACCTGATTGCTGGAGACAGCTGCCAACAGAGCCTTTAGTTAGCAAAGTGCCGGAAAAATACCTTTTTTCCAACACACACAATGTAGTTATGACCTGGTCAGGAGCCATGATTTCCTGCTGCAATTTAATGCCTACCAATGCAGAGGTTGTTTTTTAATGCTGCACCACTGCTGTTTGCTTCACTGAAACCTTCTTGGTGAGTACGAACATGTAAAATTCCCAAAGAGCTTCTGTACGTAATTTCCACATAAACTCTCTGCAATGGTAAACTGCCGCTCTAATATCTGTCCAGGAAGGTATTTCTGATTTACAGTTACAACACAAGCACTGACCTTTCGAAATATAATTTTTATCTAGTAAAGCTGATATAGGGACAAGCAAATGGAAAGCTCACAGCTACATACTGATTTATATTTACCGCTGGCTTCTGTTAAACTAATAGAAATCCCAAGAGCCTCAGCTGCTGTAAGCAGGGACAGTTTCACTGACATCACCTTTGGCTCAGAATCCTGCTATTTTTAGCCCTGTTTGGGGTCAGCCCTCTGCTTCAAGAATTAAGGTGACCCCAGTTATAATTTCATCCTTGATTTTGCTAGTCCTTTTCCAACCTTAAGCCACCCCCTCCCGTCTTCTTCACAGGTAACTGCTAATGATCACCTGGCGAGCTCAGTGAGAACAAAATAGCACATGCTATCAAACCAGCCTGGTTCAACAACATTTACCTTGTGCAAACGCTTTGTTAAAAGTCTTCTCCCCCTTTTAGCCTGAGTCCTTACCTCTGCTAACTGTGTTGGCTGTTGCTGTTTTCAGCAAAGACGGGAGGAAAGAGAAGCTTTCGGCACTTCAGCCATCTCTGAAGGCACCATCCGCGAGTCCCCCCCTCTGCATTCATCCAGTCGTGAACCAGAAGTTTCCTGGGCCTCCTCTTGCAGCTAATGCGGCAGTACAGCTGCACTTCTGAGTGCCTTTCTACTTGACCCTTTCTTTGTACTTTTGTCTTTCTGCTTTTTCCTCTATGCTTATAGTATTCTCCTACACTCTGTTTTTCAGAGAGCTGATCACTTCTTACTTTCTGCACCATTCCTTTTTGCTCAATAAAAGAGCTCATGATTTAGCCACCATGGTCTCTTACTACGCTTCTTATTGCTCCTCTGCATTGAGATGGATTGTATGTGTGCCCTTAATAGCACTTTTAAAGAACTACCAACTTTCCTGAACTCCTTTTTTCATTTGGTCTTGTTTCCCAAAGGATCTTACCTACCAGTTCTGAGTTTATTGGACTTTGCCTTATTGAAGGATATTGGTGGTTTTTTTCTTGGTTTTTGGGAGGTCTTTTTTTTCCATTTTCTGCATTTTTTATTCTTTCATAGGCTTACCACAGATTGTGACCTCTGTATTTCATGGCCATGCTCATAAGTAACCTTCTGCCATCATGTTCTCGGCCAGTTCGTCCTGCCACTCAGAATCAAAGCTGGAAGCTCCCATT
This sequence comes from Aptenodytes forsteri, assembly GCF_000699145.1. Taxonomy (NCBI): domain Eukaryota; kingdom Metazoa; phylum Chordata; class Aves; order Sphenisciformes; family Spheniscidae; genus Aptenodytes; species Aptenodytes forsteri. Next base: position 4,848,107 of record NW_008794444.1, read on the forward strand.
TTTTTCATCCAATTTATGTATTTGAATATTAGCTCTAACACCTCTTCCCGGATGGCTCAACAGCCTTTCAGCAGCCAGCTCACCCCATCCCCAGGACTGGAAATCGCTGCATGATTTTAGGTTTCATGCAAGCCAGAGGACCTGGTCAGGGATTTATCAAACAGCTCTTTGTTTTCAGTAAGTTATCCGCTGCTAGGGCATCAGCAGCCACAGCCACAGAGCATGGCCAAAGGCAGTGAGCTCCAGGCATCCTCTCCCATGCACCAAACCCCTGTGGGCTCTTGCCTTCAAGCCTGAAGAGAAACAGAAAAACCCTACAGTTTTGCTATCACACCTATGGATAACAATTGTGCAGATACTTGCAAGCCTGAGAACCCTAAAACATTGATTTGTTGATACATTGCAGAACTGAGAAGGGGTTTTTGTGGGTTTTGAGGGGCTTGGGCGAGGAGGGTTGCCTGGTACCGGTGGTATGGTTAAATACTAAGCCACCACAAGGATTATCATAGCAAGCCTTTAGTCACTTGTCTCTAATATCCCAGGGAAAAAACGGTTAGCATGTAAGCATGAGCCCACGGGCCAGTCTGCCGAGCGTTTGGGATCACAGCCCAGGCCAGGCTTCAGCATCACTCAGCACATTTTTACATATATAATCAGGAAATTAATTCCTCTTGTAGTCAACTCCTTGGTTTTGGTTTTTTTTTACATCACTTCTACATGATACGTTTAAAATAAGCAGTGGTTGTATGGCAAAGGCTTACCGGAGAAGGAGAGGAGAAATGGAAGAGAGAAAATCTCAGTTCCCCCCCATGCGTCTGTAGCTTTAATCCTTTTTCCACTACACTAAATAATGAAGCATTCAACGAGGAACAAACACTGGAGAATAATAGCAGATGAGGTAGAGCTGTGCTAGTGACCTGATATATAGCCTTGGTTAAATTACTTTGTCTTTCTTTCTAAATGCAGCCTTCTGCCTGTGAAATGGAACGTCTGCTCTCTGCAGAGAGAAGCGGTGAGGATGGGAGGATGAGTATTTAGGGACCACGCAACATGCTGAAGCAGTAAGTGTTATAAAGGTGCTCAAAGGCTCCCCACATGAATTACTGGAGACATCAGGATTTGGCATCAAACCTTTGAGAAAAAGTTCCCACAGGAGAAATATTTCCAAATGGAAGTGACCGTACAGTGGTCTGGAGGAAGGGGAAAGGGAGATCCTTCTATAGCCACATTTTAAAAATTGAGAAATGTTTTTAGGTTTAGTTTATTGTTTCTATTGCCCCTCTCTGGTGTTTCCAGAGCCACAAACAAAACTGTGTTCTCCAACTACTATAGCAGAGCTCACGCTGCAAATAGGCAGCTGCAAATAGGATAATTGCTTATTTCTTGGAAACAACCTGTAAATTATTCCAAACTTATGACACAATTCATCAGCTCCAGTAGGTTGTAAAGCAACCCCAAAGAAAACAATGAAAACTTTGAACAGACCTTAATGCATTTTCTATTCTGGGTGGCAGAACAGGAATGCAAGTTCGTGGGCTTCTGCTCTTGAAAGACTCTTTTGTAACATGCACTTATAAATTTTTAAGAGCATCTCATGTAGCTATGAAACACCAAACAGAGAAAGTGCATTTGGCAGAAGCCTATGAATGTCAGCAAGATGTTAAGGATGATAAAATCAGTCACCTGTTTTAGTGCCTGCAGTTAACTCCAAAAGCTTTAAGTGCAGTAAGAGGTCAGGTATACTAAAGAAACGTTTGGTTTCCTTCTCAATAACAATTATAATATTAAATGACCTTTAAGATGTCAGAATATGAGGACAGAAGGGAATATTTATTTGCAAAATGACGTATCTCGCATAAAGTGGCATAAAACAGAAACCTATAGCTGCTTTAAAAACTTTGCATACAATTCACAGTACCATCATTACCGGTGGAGAAACACTTGCGTGGACAGTCCTGAGGGCCACAGTTTTATACTGTGGGTGAATGGGTGAATACAGGGGCCTCAGTTAGGACCAGAACTTTTCTCTTTGATTTTTATATGTGATTTTAATTTGAAATTACAATTGTATCAGAAGACCTCTCTTTAAAGTCTTGTTACTTTCTAATCTGGCTGCCTCTTGTCTTTCTCTTCCCAGCCATCACCAGAACCGCTTGTCAGCTCGTCCCCCTGCCCCTCCGAGCAGCCCCGTCCCCCAGCCCGGCTCTGTCCCCTCGCCGCCCCACGGGGGTGTTTTGCTTCCAGGACACTGGAGTCACGTCCCTACTGAACACCAGACACTGGGTCTAAGCGCGCTCCTAAACACCAGTCCTGCTTTGATAAATCTGGACCTTCACCTCTTCACCTGCCTTCCATCCTCTCTTAAACCCTGCTAACTCAGAGCTCCTTATTCATATTCTGAACTCGCTCTTACTTCTTCTCCACTCTCCACCAACTGCTGGATGCGTTTTTTTTCACAAATATCTATCTGCATATTTAGGCACCTAACAACCTTCACAAATCTAGCCCACAGTCACTTTATGCTTATATTTCCCAGGGAGAGTCCTTTCTATTGTATTTTTTTCACCTTAGAGGTTTTTAACCAATTGAAGGATCTAAGATATCCAACTTCCATAGGAGTCCAGATCGGAATAACTCACACAGGCATCCGACATACACCATTACATCTCACGCAGCTCTGGCTTCCACGTCGCCAAACAACCGAAGCCTACTCTTACCAAGGACAAATGTTTCCCAGGGAATTTAAGAAGCCAATTAGATGGCTTTATCACCACCGTTTAGTGGCTATGTGCTCTCTTCTCTGGCCACGTTCCTTGCTATTAATAAGGTAGAAGTGACCAGCTTTGAAGCACACACTGATTCATAAATCCTGCTCAGCAGGACTGAAGCTGCTGAATATACAGATGTCTGATATGGAAACTGCTTTTGTTATCAAGAGGAGAGAAGAGTCCTAGTTTAAGGTCTGCAAAACCTCTAGAGCTTCACCAACTTTTTTTCCGGCAGTTGAGGCTTTACAAGAGCATTGCCTTCTGCCTTTATTACTGTCTGGCAACACCGGCAATTGCAACTATCTCAAAGCTGCAGAGGGGATGAACTCCAGACAATGTCACCAGCAGTATCTGTCATCTTTTAGTCACTCTGCCTGAACACACAGGGAGCCTTCCCTGTAATCCAGACTGATAGTCCAAAACCATCTTTTGAAATGGGGTCTGTATAGTTTGGTCATGCATTTTGCTCTGGATCTTCTCAAATTCCCATTAGCAAACATTCAAGCCATTAAGTTTGCTTGGCTAAATAAATGTTTGGTTCTGCAAAGCCACTGGCGCACATTACAAGGCTATTTTACCTTCCTATATACCCTGTTCGTTAATATGTTGAACTGCAAGGTTCCCAGGAAAGGGCTGGCATCCAGGGAGTTTCAGAAAGAACAGAGGCTGTAAAAGCTGTTCCCATTTCCCATTCTAGAGCTAGTTGCAAAAAGATGGATGTTTTCCTTTGTTTTGTACCTGTTACAGCTGCAGCAGAGAAAACTACCTAAGCTGGCTTAATAGATGGCTTTCTAAATGCTAACTCAATAATGAATTTGACCTCACCTCTGAATGCAGGAAACAACAGGCTCCTTGGCATCAGGCAGTTTTTCTATTATTGAGAGGATCTAGCTGTGAGCAGGTACACACAGTAAGTGCTGTGAATACAACTGGTCAGGAGATGGTTCTTGCTGCACGAAGATCCCAGTCTAAAGGAAACAGAGAAGTAGTGGGTGCAAGACCACTAGCCAAGCACAGGGAGACTGGATGCGTTGCTCAAGGTACAGCCTGGCGCTCGGTCCTTTGGGCCACCAACTTACCTGAGAGTAAGCCCAAGGACAGTCAAATTGCACTGACTTTAACTCTCCTGCAAGCTGATGCCGGGGATCATTTTGCACTATTTCTCATGCTTGAGCTTCAGGGAGCAAGTCCTATGTACAGAGAACTTGCAAAATTGTGTTCCCAGGAAAGTTTTCATGATCCTAATTGGTTATTCGAAGATCCCCAAGTACAGTGTATTGGGTATGTGCAAAATTAACAAAAATGTCACGCGCTTCTATTAATTCAAACTTACATAGGCAATAAATGCATCATTTGCGTTATTACTAACACATACAATTCAGAGGCATGTTTGGATATGAATCTAACATGATAGCTTTAGTAAGTTAATTAGATAATTGTTAAACATACTAATTGATTTTTAATTACAGAGAGTGAAGCTTGCAGCGGAGCCAAGACTAGCAGACTTCTCTGTCATTAGAGAACAAAAGGAATTTCAGCAATGCTTCAGCATCCCCAGACTCAGACGTATCCTGTTTTCTGTACCTTTTTCTCTAAGTCATTTACAAACCCACCAAGATTTCCCCATCCTCTGATTTTCTTACTATTTTTGAGATCTTCAGTCAAAAGAGAAAAAGCTTAAAAGATCCCAGGAGAAAGATATTTGCACATATTAGCTTAAACTCCATTTTCTGCCTATAAACATAAGTTCAGGACCTAAACCAGCCACCTCCGTAGATCTGCCACCAGGAATAGCTTACAGTTTCCATTTTGATTTAGGCTTTAGCAACTCTTCTGAGACCATACATATTCATCCTTTAGAAGTCATCTCCAGTTCCTGTGCACAAGCACAGCAATCAGTCTCCTCCCAAGGAGCTGGAGGTGCAGTTCATTAGAGAAACATATGCCAAGTCCCCACAGTTTAGGGCAGTGGCACATAAGACACTGTCACCACTGAGATGGCTGAAGAGCTTCCCTCCCCGTTTTGCAGACCAGTCTTCAGGAGGGAAGACTCAAGGTGCATGAGAAGAAAAGTCAGGGGACCACAGTTGCTGCCTGGACTGCAATCCCACGCAGGCCTGCCATTGAGAAGCTTCCAGGGACATGCTTTTGGGTGGATGGTGGACATGCATCTCCACACCCCCCAAGAACAGGGATAGGGGCCAGACAACAAGCAGCCAAATACCAAACGTAAATATGTACACTAACTGAGATGACCCTTGGTGGTGGGGCAGTGCCAGAAGCACCTAGCCTTCGAGGTATCCCTGCCGTTTGCATGCTCCAGCAGACAGGAGTGCCATGTTCTGCACTGTCGTGCTGCAATATGATAAGGTCCCTGGGAAGGGCTTGGGAAGGAGGGTCCACAATGTAATGACCAGCAGCCCAAGATGAGCTTGGGTCTTCCTTGCACAGCAGCTTCTGAGCCCTCCCACTCTTCAGTGCTCCTTTTGTTCTTCAGGGGAAGTCTGGAGACCTCCTCACCTTTCCTGGGAAAGTGAGATGTGACTTCGCATCAAGCAGGGAACCCAAAGTATTGCTGTCACTGCGGGGGTGACTCATCTTGTCCCACCAAGGGTTACTGCCCCACCAAAAAGGGCCAACTTTTGGCATTCAGTTGCACTACAGGAGCAGGGTATTGCCTTATCTCCTACCGATGCAGCCTCACCCTCCAAGGGAGGTGGGGACCCCCAGGAAGGATGCACAACTCTCCTCAAACCTGCCCATGGTGCCAAGGAGTCCTGTTTAAAAAGAATCAAAATTGCCATAGAAACAAATCAGTTGCTGTCTGTTGGTAGTAGTCTATATTAAAAAGTTGCTTCTTTTATTTGCCACCAATGCATTGGAGGTCTGCAAGCCCATCTTTGTGCCACCTTTGCTTTGGCAGTCACCCCAGTGAGATTTTTTTCCGGTGACTGAGAGAGCAAGGTTCTCGATTCACACTCCTCACGCGTGAAATTCTCCCCTGGCTACACTGCTATCTATGCAAGAAACACACTTATTTAAATACAGCTCAGAGGGTCTGCCTTTTGCATTGCTCTGTGTGCATTTGACCATGAGATATCACATTCTTTTCACCTGTACTTGTTCAGCAGATCCCTGAAATCAGGGCATGAGGGCAGTTTTAGAAACAAAGGCAGCTTTTGGTCTGCCAGAATTTTTTGCAAGAGGGACCTGAAGCTGAACATCTGTTCCACCACCTTCCTCTGCAACCCCTGCCTGACCAAAACCATGCAGCACATCAGAGTCAGCTTATTCATTACACAGCAAAAGGAAACTTTCTCCCACTTCTTTCTTACAAACTGAAGAGCAAGGTCAGAGCCCGAGACAGCCCAAGGGCTGGCCAGAGGGAAGGACCTCTTCAGCGCAAAGTGCCTGGGACTGGCAAGTGGGCAGCAGAGCTCCCGTCAGCCAGGCTGCGCTGGCAGGATCATGGCTTGAAGGGCTTTTAAGCTTGACTCGGCTCTGGTGAGCAGATGAGTCTGGCTCTGGTTCACCCATGAGAGGTGGAGTGCATCAGAAAGAAGCTGATAGTGGCTTCCCGTATTTCTGGCTAACAAAAGCCAATGCTGATAGTCCCTATCTGCCCCGGAGGTGCTGGCTGCTCTGCTCTCCCATGTAACAGTGATCTCCAGTGACAGGAGATGTACACACAGGGAAGCATGAGGGACAGAGAGAGCATTGACAAAGGGGAGAGAATTTGTTTGGGTTTGTGCAGTTTCAGGGAAAAAATAAATAGGAAATCTCATGCTAAATATTGAGACAGCTGCAAAGCTCTCCAACACGCCCAAAATCTGTGTAGAAGAACAGCATCTCTAAATAAAAATGTCATTCTCCTTAAGGTGTAAAAAAAAACTCTGGTAGGAGCATCTCTGGACTAGCAGAGTGCTCTCCAGAGAAGGCAGAAGCCCCCAAGACCAGCACCCCCCACCCCAAACGGAGCCTAATTCACAGTTTGCTTAAAACTCCTTAGGGTTGCTCCAGGCTATATCCTCCCTCCATCCGACTTACCCTGTGAATGAGATTCAAGATGGGAAACAGGGGCTTTTCTCCTTCCTCAGCTCCCCCGCACTCAGCACCTGCATGACCACAGAGCTATTTCAGCCCAGAGACCGCATCAGGACGAACCCCTGCATGTCCATCTATTTACTACTCATCAGCTGGACTCTCGCTGGCACTGGAGCAGCTACAGGTCTGTTTTTTACCTGTGCAGGCAAATCACTGCTTGGGAAGCACAGCAGTGAGGCTGATCCACAGTACAAAGCTGAACCCCTCGTTATGGAGATGTGCCATCCATTTTTGTATGCATGCAGATTTCTCCCTGACGAGTGACAGTGCCCGCATTGATGCTCACAGATGCTCAGTAATGGATGCAGCAGCCACAGTGGGACAGATCCGGACCCCCCTCCCCGTGGCAGGAGGATTAGGTCTTCCTCTGCCTTGCACAGCTTGGTGTTATTTCAGGAAACTTGACCCCAAACTGAACTTTTTCAGACTGTGCAGCTCACTCCAGATTTCTAAATAGCAGCGACACTTCACGGCCAGTAATGAAAAAAGCCAGCAGGACTACAGCTGTTTGCTGTCGCGGTGTCCAAGCCGATGCAGGGAACTGGGTGTCTTGAGGTGTGTGCTGCTCCAAGCAAACGAGTTGAGATTTGATGGTTCTGGGGGAGTCCTGGCATCTACTGGATTGGCGTAAAGCCTTGGTGTCTGTATTCCACGGATGTGTTCAGGGCAGCTCTCTTACAGCACAGGAAACAACCTGAGAATACACTGACTTTTCCTTTACAAATGGGGCATTTCTGGATTCATTTGTGGTAGACCAAGAGGAATTATGAAACTTTGCTACTGAAAACACATATAAAAGATTTTTGGAGGCCTGATTACTGCACGCATCTGAGACTTGAAATGGGTCTTAAAACTTATTACTCCGATACTGCAACCACATCCAAGAAGGCAAATTTCTCACAGTATATTGGCAGCCTATTTCTTTTACTTTCCCGCACACTTCCAAAAACTATGTTTCCAGAGGAAGCTCTCAAGTGCAAAAATCCAATATTCATGTTCTAGGAACATTTTTCTCATTCTGATGTAAAAAGACCTTTTTCCAGTAAGATTTCTCCCAGCTAAGCGTCTTGGAGGAATATCCAGTGGAAACGCCAGGGAGCAGTTCTCAAATTATCCGTAGCCTTTCCTTTGGCTCCCAGTTCCCCCCATGCCCACCCAAAATCCCCATCTGTGCATGCTCCAGACCAGTTAGTTCTAGTTCAGCCGCACAGACGAGCTGGTGCACACGCATGAGATTAGATCTTTCCAGTCAGCCACCAAAACTGCCCTCAGACAAAATGATTCACTCAGAAAGGAAGAGAAGATGAATGCGACTTTCATGAGGAACTTAAAGGTTTATTGCTGCTCTCACCTTGCTATAGTGGGCTGCAGGATCCCTCCTATTGGAAAGATTGGTTTTGCTATAGCCAACAAGGATATGCTATGGCATAGCCTAAAGTAATTAATAACATACCAGATTTCAGTGGCCAGGAAGGAAAATCAGCTAGAATACTCCTCTATAGCTAAAACAGTGACTGAAAGTGTAAAAATGAAAAGTTCAGGTAACCTCCCAGGCCCTACCGAGATTGGTGCTGTATTGTTTTATTGTCTCACACCAGCATCCATCCACACTAGTATTTTTCCTGGCACTCACTACTCCGTACTGCCACTGCCCAGGCATTTCTGCCGCCCTCCCTGGGTCATGACTGAACATTTGTATTTACGTAAATATGAAAACATTTCCCCTTATGAAAACAAATCCTTACTTGTGAACAAAGCAAACTACATCTGCGGAGACATATTTCACCCTCCCCTTTCCACCTCTGTAGCAAACACCATTTACTAAAAGCTCGTAGTTAGCTCCATTTCTTCCAAACCCTGCACGCAGCATGTATGATAACCCACTCTCTTCCTCATCTTTTTGGCCACACACCTTTCCCAAGCCTCTCTAAGTTCAGCCTGCTACAGCTCAACACCAAGGCCTGATCACATTTGCATTTTGCCTGCGGCAGCATCCCGCGACGTGTAGGTGCGATGGGTTGTGACACACTGTCCTGGCCAGCCGCCACACCACGGACGTTCTGCACGGGGGCAGCCGGTTTGTGGAAAGTCACAGGTAAAAATAGCAAAGCAGTTTGCAGCTAAGAACAGAGAAAGTAGTTCTTTGCGACTTGACGTGAAAACAAATGATTTATGCCATTTGCTCGTGCTGCGTGCAAGCAATGCGTTTCCTGGCAATTCCCCTTCCATGGGAATATGCCGGGTCTGGCAAGACAGAAACCTCAGCCACGTAGGGCGGCTCGGCACGGCTGTTTGTCACTTTGCGAGCTGGGGTGAGTGCAGCTGGACATGTTTTTTTAAAGCTGTAGTTGAATAAAAATAGGCATTCATATCTCAGGAAGCCCAGGGGCACCAGGGGCAGTTGACTGATGGAAAGATGAGGCGCAGCAGGAGCAGCGAGTTAATGTAGCTGGCATCCCATGCAGTTTTGCTGTGGGAAACGAGAGGAACATCCACAGCAAAAGCATGCTGCCACTGCCCCCAGCCCAATTGCTGTTGCAGCAAGGGGATGCGAAGCACCTCCCATCCCTTATCGATTTCCTTTTTGTTCGTGAAAAAGACAAGTTAAAGCAACAATCAAATGGACTGCCTGTGGTTTATCTAGTCCATAGGCACTTGGAAACGTGATGGCCATGCGAGCGATGCTCAGCAGCCCTGGGGGGTGGTGCAGGGGGGGCTGTGCCTTGCTGCAGCCCTCCCACCTCTTCTCAGCTCGAGCTCTGCTGGCAGGAGGGCGGACGAGAGGGGAAACTAAAACTTGGGTGGGGGCAAGGGGGGCAGTGCCGACAGGGCTCCACCATGCAGCTGAAGTCATGAGACAGTCAAAGCTTTATTACAGGGAAAATGAGAGCTATTTTAGAAGGCTTCAACAAAAATATTGTTATTTCTACCTCAAGGGAAATCCTTTTGCTTTCTTTTATGGAAGACAGTTACCTAACACCTGGCTTTATATATAAGAATGGGGTCTTAGCAGGGTTTCTTTTTTGTTTTAGTTTTGCCTTGTTCCAATTTTTATTCCTTCTTTTCTTTCAAAACAGTGTACTGCTTTTTGGAGCTTTTGCAGTGTCAAGACTGTTTGGGTAGAGTGAGACCCCTCACATACCATGCCAGAGGAGCAGGAAAATGCTGGCAATTCAGAACAGCCACCAAAAAATGGGGAAAAGAACACTTTTAAATATTTTATTTGAAATTCTGCCCCACTATAGGGATGGGATTTCAACATCAGTCTTTAAAAGCCAGCATTTGGATTATTAAAACTCTTGTGCCACGCAAAGGGTTTTTATAAATTGCAAGCAAGGCTGCCGTTACTGATGAATGAACTGCAGAAGAATTTATTGAGACAAGGTCTGACACTCTGGCTGCTTGTGCTCAAAAGCGTCATCATCCCTGTCAAATTGCTGCCAAATACCAAAAGGTATGGGATTAATTTGACCACCCAGATTGCACTGACGGTGCTGTTTGGAAAGGAGATGATTCAGCACCCTGGGATATGCCGAGGTGTTGGCATGGAGTATTGCACAGGTTTTGAAAGTAGGAAAGCCCTACAGAAAGGAGATCCACCGTGCCCTGTGACACCAGAGGTAAGCCCACTAGGTAACATGTATACAGGATGCCTCAGACAATTTCCTGAGTGGGAGGGATTTTCACCTGTTTTTTTAGAAAACTGAACCAGAAAATACTTCAATATTGTAATTTTGTTTCAGCAATAGCACATGAATTTCATTATGCAACTTCTAGAGGGATTACTGATGTTTCAGGATAGACACTGACAGATACAAGTGTTGTTTCTTCAATATTTTCCTGCAGTGTTTGCTCCCAACTACTAGTATTGTGGTGTGTTAAATATCGTACAGGCAGAGGATACGGGAAATAAGTAAAAAGTTTGTAATTACACAAGAAGGTGCAAATTGCCAAACTGGGTCAGACAGAAGGTTCACCTTGCCCAGCCTTTCTTCTGGCAGTGACCAGCTGTAGATGGTTGAGAGGGTTAAGGAAGGGAAGGCATACTGTGGTAGCCCTCAGCACATCCTCTCAACCTCCAGCACTCCTGTCTACCACCCTCCTCAACCAGAGGTTGTACCTGCACCTTTACTTTTAATTAATGACAGATTAATTAACATACCTCAAACAGGATATGTTATTACTACCATTGAATAGCTGTAGAAGACTGAGACTCTCATACCTTTCTGTTTTAACAAATAAGCCCTCCCAAGCCTTAGTGTTAGAACACATGAGCGAAAAACACCTGAAATGATTAAACACTGACCAACCAGTGGATCTCAAAAAAAGTTGGCAGTGGAGAACTATGGAAGAGCTTTCTGGCAGCCTCAGCTAGACACCAGCATATGCTCTATATTCGTTAATGAACTGGAAGTACAACAAAATAACAAGTCCACTCTTTTCTCTCCTTACACACTGCTGGGAAGATTGACAAAATGGATGAGAGATTTGTTTGGGGCAATATAGTTCATGTAGTGATCCATGCACACAGAAGCTGAGCGTCTTTAAATACAGCAGAGTACATGCAAAGAGAGATGATGCAGGTCACCCCTGCAAGACTGGAATCCACCCCCTGAAATGACTGACTCTGAATAAACCATCGTCGTGGTTTAGCCTCAGTCGGCAACTGAGCACCACGCAGCAGCTCGCTCACTCCCCCCCACCCCCGGTGGGATGGGGGAGAGAATTGGAACAAGTGAGAAAAACTCATGGGTTGAGATAAAAACAGTTTAATAATTGAAATAAAATAATAATAACAATAATATCATAATAATAATAATACACAAAGCAAGTGATGCACAGTGCAATTGCTCACTACCTGCTGACCGATGCCCAGCCAGTCCCCGAGCAGCGGCCCCCCTGTGCCCCCTCCCAGCTTCTTGTGCACCCCCAGCCTGCTCAGTCGGCAGAGCACGGAAAACTGAAAAGTCCTTGGCTAGTGTAAGCACTGCTCAGCAACAACTAAAACATCGGTGTGTTATCAACATTGTTCTCATCCTAAATCCAAAACACAGCACTGTACCAGCTACGAGGAAGGGAATTAACTCTATCCCAGCCAAAACCAGGACAAACATGTTCATAGCAGGCAAGAAAAATAACACGAGTTCACATAGTGATGCTGTGGCCGACAGGGTTGATGGGACTGGAGACGGGGGAGAAGAAGAAAAGCATACGGTAAGTCGCCTCCCAGAAGCCTCTCAAATACAGCAGATGGGCAAGGACACGGCCATTTGCTGGGAGGTCTCTGTCTCTCCTGCTGAGCCTCCAGGATCCGTTTTGGGCTGAAGCCTAAGAACATTAAAGAGCAGAACTGTAACCGGCTTTACAGCTTGCTCTCTCGACGTAGAGAAGAGTTGTCTAAGAGGCTGAAAAATTGACACTCACTGGTATGCCTTAACTTGTTAGTCTTGCAAAGGTTACAGCCTGGAGCTGGTAAGCCTTTCGTTTTACCTCTTTAACGCTCGTTTTTCACGTCTTTTTTTTTTTTTCTCTGCAGCTATAACAAATAGTATCTCAGAGGAAAGGGGCCCACTGGTCACCAGTCTCCATTCATCATGGATGCCCAGGAGGATGCACAGTCAATGTGAGCACCCAGTGCTCTGCAGAGCCACCGAAGAGCTCATAAGAAGGGTGCGTTTGACCCCAGTAAAGGAATGGGGTAAGTCCAGGATGCGAGCATGGTATGACGAAAGCCTAAGACATGGTGAATGAAACAGAGGAGACCAGAAAGAAGCCTCAGGGAAGATGGTGATTTGGGCCATGGTCATCCCTGAATGTGCTTAAATAGGTGAGGAAAAAAATTATTTTCTCTCTGTATACCTGACAGTGGTGTAGCTGAGAATTCAATACTGAATATAGATCTTGTGCTTTCATTTCTAAAAGGAGGTTGAAAAATTGGTGTGGAAAAGAACTACAGAAATTACTCAAGGACTGGGAAAAATGCCATGGGCTGAGAGCTCAATTGGAGAGGAAATGTGATTACACGGGATAAGTACCTCTATGGGGAGAAAAATGCCTGGTACGGGAGGACTCGTGTCCAGAGAAGGGCAACGAGGCTGGTGAGGGGTCTGGAGAACAAGTCTTATGAGGAGCGGCTGAGGGAACTGGGGTTGTTTAGCCTGGAGAAAAGGAGGCTGAGGGGAGACCTCATCGCTCTCTACAACTACCTGAAAGGCAGGCAAATTAAAATGAGAAACCAGACTGAATGTCTTAGAAGAGGCAGGAGCTGAGCACAAGCTTTACCAGGACTGATGGACCCTCCACCTCCTCCATCCAGGACTGGATGCCTCCTAGGTGATAAACTTTAAAGCAGAGAGCCACGAGGTCTCAGGGACCCCCGGGTGAAGCTCTGATCCCCAGGGCACCGAGAGGGTGCACCAGACAGTCTGTCTCCTTCCCAAGTCCTCAACATTTGAAGTGGTTATTTACACAGGGGAAACGACGCACTAAAGCAGCTGTAAAACTAGGCAGGGCTGGCTGCTGGGAACAGCCAAGGCACCGCAGCGAGGAGCTGAGCTTCGCCTGGGGTGATTTATCCTGACGAGAAGAAACTGTGCGGCTGCTGGTAGCTGAGCTCAGTTATCTCTGTGTGGAATTATATTTTGATCTTCATCTTCTAACCCACATCCCCAGTAAATTCAGAGCCACAAGAACCAGAGTAGGACGATGCAGTTTCTTAGACTTATTGCAAAGAAATCCTCTCAGGTTACAATGTTGACCCAACCAGCCCTCCAACAAGGAAGAAAAAAGCATCAGTAATTAATGTAACAGCAAAAGCAACAAGCTGAGAAACCAACCCCAACAGCAACACCAGCTCCTTCTGTTACAGAGGTGCTCCGAGTTGGTAAAACACTCATTGACGAACAAACCCCGTACATAGAATAGAATATCTTTTTCTTTCTCTGGCTTCTCTCTGTGCATTATCACCCCATTACACCTGAGTGGAAAACCTCATGGCTCTGCCTGCTGCTGTACCACCGCTATTAATGCTAAAACCCATAGCAAATTGTAGCGACAAGTTCTTTTGTGTTGACCAGTTGTTTTAAGCAGCTTTTCTACCTGTTTTTTTCTTCTCGCTCATCTGCATTTCTGCTCCTAAAATCCCTACGGCAAGAACTTGCAAAATGCTTCACTGTCTGAAACTCAGTGGATCTCCTGGACTATCATCCCCAGAATGGCTTTTTCAGCTCAGGGGAGAAAACTGGCATACCCAAGGTGACTTTTATGCTGAATTTTTGGTGGCACTCAACAGTTGACTGTGTGTGGGTGGGCAAAGGCCTTTAACAAATGTGAGTTGACTGTAAATTCGACATGCACATACCTATACACATTCACACAGACAATTTTCAATGGGTGAATAACCTTGCTAGGCTTTTTCCCCCTCTTATTCTTTTATTTTCTTTAGGATTTATTTGGCAATACCCCCAAAACACACTAAATTATTCATCCCTGAGAAAAGGCTATGAAATATGAAAATCCAGCTACCAGCACATGATGTAGAAATAGAAGGCACTGTTATTTATAGAGGTTATCCTGAACTTTTCCTTTTCTGTTTTGAAGAGTCAAAGCTACAGTAGAGCTGCAATTTTCAGTACAGTGTGGCAGTGGGAATCCGTCACTCTTACATTCCCGAGGAGGCTCTCATGGCGTAAGATGTTCAATGCGCAAACTCATATTTGTTAGGTGAAACAGCGTAAGACACTAGCATTTATAATAAAACAAAAATAACAGCGTTACTGACAGAAAAAGTGCGTTATACAGTACAAACCCAACCTTTTCTTGCTGTTTGGTTGTGCTCCTTGAAATACGTCACTGACTGCTGGGATAAAAAAAGTGCTCACAAGTACAGAGAGAGGTGCGAGCCCCTCTGCGGCGCAGCCCATGCACCATGGCTGTCCATGCCGAGCTCCCCGGAGAATTATTGCTGTAAAAAAATGGGGCTCTTGCACTGACTGATCAGCTGCTTTAAATGGTAGATTCATATGAGGGAGTAACAACACTAATGTAAATAATTTATCACTGAAGGATTTTATTAGAGCTATAAAATAAACTCCATTGTAAATGTTACAAATTTGTGAAGTTTTGCAGGGCCATTTAGCAGGCACGCCGCCGGGAGCCTGCAGACAGCCCTCATACCTCACCAGCAGGGAGAGAAGCTGTGAGCTTGCTCAAGAGCTTGAGCAGGACTGTCAGTATAGACTGATTTACACCAGCAATGCTGGAAACATTCCCTGTGTCCTGAGGTTATTGCTGCTGACAGTGATGAACATTAGAAAATTTTAAATGTCAATTGGTGCAAGAGCTCATGAAGAATAGAGTGCTGCAATTCTTAATATTTAAGGCACTTTGACCTAAAGACCATACCCCAGTTTTGCTACAAGTGCAAGGTGGTGCCTTCAGCACGTCCATAACAGCCTACAGATACCTTCACCTTCTGCCAGAGGAGACCAGCACTGAGCAGAAAACACCTTCACAGGGGGCACAACCACATACAGCCCGTAACACAACTTACTCCACAAAACCCACAGTTACTTCTTGGATCATGGTTGGTTAAACTCTGCTAATCCAGGGCCTCACCAAACTCACCCTGACCTTAGTGGAAAGATGCAACATTGCTGATGTGACGCGAGTATTTCTGCTGCAGGAGGAACCCAAAGTAGGAGCCAAGAAGAGCATGTTTCCCAGAAAAAGCCAAGTTGGAAGTTTTACAGTGTCAGGCTCAGATTTTGAAGTTGAAGAAGATGTGAGAAAATAGAAAATAACTTCCTTCTCTTTTTCTTCCGGTTAAATGTTTGGTTTCATTGACTTTGAAAGACTCTTACCCAATTGCCTCTACAGCCATCTCTCACAACACCACTAATGTCACGCTGTAAATTAGGCAATTTTTCATCCTTCTGGCTCATCTAATGCCAAATATTTGCTACTGTCAGGAAAACCCTTCTGAGGGGACAACTCTCCTACTCCTCTTTATAAAATGGATTTATTGGAAATATTTCTGTTTTGACAATTGAGTTCAGATGTCTGAGCCTTAGGGCTCATTTTTAGTTGGTGCAATTTTTCCATTTCCTA
>NW_008794444.1:4864107-4892074 GCF_000699145.1 Aptenodytes forsteri
AAATTTTTCCATTCCTAGAGATACCTACTCTAAATGTTTGTAATATCCGTTCATTTATCAAGGGAAAAATAATGCCCTAACACGTCTTTCTCATTAAATTCCTATTATGTAAGTTGTGGTTCTCTGGTATGGGCAAAACTTTCAATAGATAAATTACGTATAGTAACTTCCTACATTTTGTATGTTAAAAAAAAAAAAGTAAAGGAAGTATTTGAATTCCCACACTAGATTTTGTGCTTTTGGCAAGAGACCTTTGGGCAAAGCTTTTAAACACAGAATCATACTCAAAATCTGTCCATCCAAGCAACTTAAAGTAAAAATCAGGGCTGCTGAGAAAGAAATTCTTCAGCTGACCTCAGTAAAATAATTTACTATTCAGAAACTGTTTCCTTCTAATCCCAATATTTAACAACTAACTTATTCAATGGTACTTGGGGTTAATAAACCTACAGAAACTGGGTTTAAATAACATAATTTCTTCTAATCCTGCTAAATTCTGTCATGGTTTAATCTCAGTCAGCAACTAAGCACCACGCAGCCGCTCGCTCACTCCCCCCCAGTGGGATGGGGGAGAGAATCGGAAGGGTAAAAGTGAGAAAACTCATGGGTTGAGATAAAGGCAGTTTAATAGGTAAAGCAAAAGCCACACACGCAAGCAAAGCAAAACAAGGAATTCATTCACTACTTCCCATGGGCAGGCAGGTGTTCAGCCATCTCCAGGAAAGCAGGGCTCCATCACGCCCAATGGTGACTTGGGAAGACAAATGCCATCACTCCAAACGTCCCCCCCCCCTTCCTCCTTCTTCCTCCAGCTTTATATGCTGAGCATGACGTCACATGGTATGGAATATCCCTTTGGCCAGTTTGGGTCAGCTGTCCTGGCTGTGCCCCCTCCCAGCTTCTTGTGCACCTCCAGCCTGTTCAGTCAGTAGAGCATGGGAAGCTGAAAAGTCCTTGACTAGTGTAAACACTACCTAGCAACAACTAAAACATCGGTGTGTTATCAACATTGTTCTCACCCTAAATCCAAAACACAGCACTGTACCAGCTACTAGGAAGGAAATTAACTCTATCCCTGCTGAAACCAGGACAATTCTTAACCTCCTGCAGCAGCTAGTCATATAATCCAAACTAGTACTCTGCGCAGAGCTGAACAAACATCTCTGTTTCTTCATTTTTTTAACCAGGTCTAATATATTTAACAGCAGGTTTTGGGGTGGGTTGTTTTTTTTTCCCCCCTTCCAAACAAGGTTTGAGGTTGTGGTTCCAAGATCATTAACACTAGATCCATACACTACTGCTTTATGCAGATACAGTACATTCAGATGGGACCTGTGATAAAGAAAATTTGCCCACTTTCTGCTTTTCTGAAAGATTTATGAAGGCAGCAGGAAGAAAAGGGTGCATGATGCAGGCACGAAGTTAAATATGCTTTAAGAAGTTATCAGAGGTAGCTTATGCAAGATGAGCACTCTTACCTCCTGGGGCCACAATATTTTCATCTGGTACCAAAGGTCCTCAAGTTAAATATGACCATGGTCTTGTTCCCCCTCTGCATAATACCAAATCTCAGTCTTGAATTACCATCTCATACTGTACAGAGCCATCAGTGCACGCCTGTGCCATTGGCATTTATTAATTTGGTCTTTTTGTCCTGGTGTACATAGGCACTAACTCGAGATACAAGCAGGGGAAGCCAGGTAAGTATTGGATCAGTCCACATCACACAGACACTTCCTAGGTTTATTTTACGGCAACGCACTACAAAAACATGCAGTACCTGGTAATCCTCTCTGTACCAGACTTCAACCCCTGCCACGAGCCCTTGTGTAAGGGTGATCCAGTGCAGCTCAGCAACAGGAGCCCAGATGGTGTTTTTTTCACTGCTTTAGCTATGAGTCATGTCTAGGGGCCAACAGCCTGACGTTAGACCCAGAGCCCTAGAAAATCTGCCCCATGTCATTGAGTGCTGTTTCAGTCACAACCTATCATTGGGTGCATCCTTTCTTTGTGTGGGTCTGCTGGACTCTTTTGCTTCTCCACTTCTCGAAAACTACAAGCCCCAAAACAACTCCCAAGAGCGTAAACCAGATGTGAGACCCTTCATTTCTAAAACACCACCAAAATTCTCAAATTTCAGTGTGCCTCAGAGTGAGAGTGCAGACCTCCAGCACCCTGCCACTGCTTGGGGTCCTACAAGACCAGGGAATACAGTGACCTGGAAAAATGCCCATTTAATCACAGACTCACACAACAGTTGTGGTTGGAGAGGACCTCTGGAGGTCATCTGGTCCAACCATCCCCTGCTCAAGCAGGGCCTCTGAGAGCCCAGGACCGTGTCCAGACAGCTTTTGAATATCTCCGAGGGTGGAGATGCCACAACCTCTCTGGGCAACCTGTGCCAGTGTTCAATCACCCTCACAGTGACAAAGTGTTTCCTGAATGTTTTCTTTGTTCTTTAAAAGATATGAGAGAACAAGTTCAAGAAGTATAAAGTTATTTTTCAAGTGGGATCATTTTCCTGAGTTGTTAGCTCTTTCCGAAATCTTTGCACAACAGTTCTGATTGTTGCTACTTCTCCATCTGCTCCAAGATCTCACCTTCTGTACAGAGAGTTCCTCCGTGACACTGTTGCTCTCCCTTCCCTCTCACTCTGTGCTCCTGTGCCCTACACCAGTTCAAAGAGCATCTATTCGCTCTTCCCTTCAGACCTCTCACTTCAGCTGACAGCTTTGCACATTGCAGGGGAGAGCAGCACAAAGCCAATGCTGAGAACCCGCTCGCCGCTGCAGCGTAGATACCCTCTTTTTTTTTCTACCATAGTAGCAATAGTATTGATATTTGCCAGCAAAGCGTAACCGTGAGTGCCAGGTGCTGCTTTAGCCAGGGAACCTTCTGCAAAGGTAACAAGTAACACTGACTCAAGTGTCTCTTTTCAGAAACATAGGAAGCTAAAGACAGGCATCCCCCAGGCATAAGAAGCGCCTCCCTGGTTGAGAGCTCTGCGTAAAGCATGTTTGCGCTTTACTGGATTGGAGCCTGTGCCAGGGGAACATACTCCTACAGACAAAGAAAAAGCTGCTTTAAAGGTACCTCTGTGCTGCTGCCAGCACAGCATTTTTATTAGTCCAAACGCGGTGAGAGCCAGCTGACCCAGACCGCAGCGCTGGGGTAATCCTGCATCGTGGCTGGGCAGCGCACGGGGCTGGCTCTCGGTGCTGAGGGAGCTCTGCTGAACCAGACTAACGGCACTTGCACAGTTTTGGCAGGAGGTTTTTATTCATCGGTACCACCTTGCTTTGTCCCTCCAACGGGCACTGCTGTGCTTGACCTTTCCACGTGCTGGAGGGCACGCAGCACTCCACAGACTCATGGATTTAGTGAGGGATCCTGGTAACATTTGTTTGTGACTCATTGCTAGCCATGGTTAAGATGAGGATCGATGGGCAGTGGAGAGGACAGAAGGCAGGAAAAGGCAGCAAAAAGAGGAAAAAGGAGGGTTAGAAAAACAACAGAAAAGGCTCAGGAAAACATGGGAGTGCTTTTCTGGACTGGAGGGATCTGTGTGAAAAGGCTGCTGTGGTCCAGGAGTCATGGGAAGACTCTGGGATGCTTGTCAGGAGACTTTAGGACTTTGAGTTAATTGATCCCATTTATTAACTTGTGGTACTTGACATGTTTTATTCAAAGCAAATGTGTCTTTTTGATTCAGATTGTGAACATTTGATCTTATTAACCCATTGGTCCGAGATAAAAATCTGTAGAGAAGTGAGCGACCATATATTTTTCCAAGCAATTAATAAACTGTAATTCTACATCTGAATGCATCAATACTTTCTCTCTCTCCCCTAAGGTCCCTAGACTACAAGTATTTAGAATATAGATTGATGTTCAGCCTGCTGCTGGGGAGTACTGCCAAAGAGGCAGTTCAGCCTAATGGGAAGATGAAAAAAAAAAAAAAACTGTGAAGAAGAAAGAAATACAGAAAGAAGTACCAGCTGTATATAACAGTAGAAGACAGGAGAGAAAATGGCTATATTTAATAAGCAAACTTGAGAAAATTTGTGATATGCATATGATTTTCCCGATCCTACTCATTTAGGACTTCTTCGCTTTCAAGCCTGACTGCAGAACTGCATTAAGAGAGTAAAGAAACATTTTCCTCCCTATCTTACTGGATTGAGAAGTGTTTGAGTTCATATTTACAGATTTTTACCTTTTTCCTTTTCACATGTGGATATATAGCTTTGGCAGAAAGTGCCTCGTGTCTCAGCTTAGCCCCGTCAGGTCTGGTTTCATTATTACCCTTTCAGGAGAGTCCTCCAGGCAGCGCTGGCACATGAGGACTCCTCTACCTTACAGCTGCCTTTGGCACATTACCTGATTACAATTCATTAAGGTAATGGGAACCTCGCTGTTGCCTCTGGTGGACTTTGCAAAATCCATTGGAGATGCTGAGGAAATAAATCGTGTTGATAAGAACACAGGCACCGGTGTTCCTAAAAGTTGACCGAACTGTTGTTTTTTATTTGCATGGGTTATGTTCAAGTGGTTACTTAAAGGAGCACTGGAAACTAGAAATAGCCTTTCCTACCAATTCATCAAAGAAAGGAACAGGAAAAGAGCAAAAAGAATGGGGTATAAAAAAATAGGCTATTATCTAAAGCAGAGAATTTCTGATACTTTTCAGTTTTGCTTGATCAAACTGAAACCTGCAGAATGGAGGAGGTAGCTGCATTTACATAAGCTATTCCAGTAACAGAAATAATCTGGGACCAATGCAACACCGAAGACTGCCCGGGCATGACCAGCACACACTCCTGCTCAGGAAACTCTATACCGTTCTCTACAATATTAATACTACTGAACAATAACATCTTGCCATCAGAAAAGCCATTTCAAAGAGTAGCTGGGAAAATCTTGTGCCTAATCAACAGGTTTATAAAAAAAAAAATCATTTTTTGAGGTTTAACAAGTTCCTAAATGCATTGCTGCCCCAAGGCTCTTTCAAGCAGTACCCCAAAATCCAGTACTTCATTTGTCACTGCTAAAAAACAAATAAACTAAAAAAGATAGCCTATACTTATCTCATATCATAGAACCATAGAATCATTGAGGTTGGAAAAGACCTCTAAGATCATCGAGTCCAACCATCAACCCAACACCCCCATGCCCACTAAACCATGTCCCTAAGTGCCTCATCTACTCATCTTTTAAATACCTCCAGGGATGGGGACTCAACCACTGCCCTGGGCAGCCTCTTCCAATGTCCAATTCCAATATCCATACTTCTTCTTAGACTAGGCTTTGCTTATTGCAGTCTGTTTAGGTGAAAAAGCACACAGGATATCTAACAGAGAGAAGTATTTTAACTCCTGGCATTGTAATCTCTTCTTAAGTATTCTGGGTTTGATTATGATTTTTCAATCTATTTATAGACTCTGATTATAGAAAAACACACAGAATTTCTTCTCTAATTTCATTTCAGCTAAACAGTAGGAATTAATTTTGAAGGTCTGTAGCAATGTCTGCCTTCTAAGTAGAAGGTGAGCCAGAATCCTGGTGTAAATCACGAGCCATCCATCCAGGTCTGTAACACATTGCAGTGCAAAGTCCGAGTTCAGTGGTTTCAACCGATGGTTGCTTTTCTTCCAAATTTCCAAATGCCATTGTCATTTTCAATCTTTAATAGCTAAAATAGCAGTTAAGGACATGGAAAATTTTTCATAGAATGGAAAATTACACGTAGACTGCAGAATAATAATGGTATTTAGTGCTTATGGCACATAATGCTTCACAGTTTCAAAGCACTGTGTTTACGAGTGTCGGCTCAGGAAAGAAATATGATGCCTCAGGTCTGTTAAGTTCTATTTAACTCCTCCAGATGCTATAAATATGTCCAAATATCACTGTTGCCCCATAGAGCTCCTGTCCAGCTTTGTCCTGGTCCAGCCCAAGCCAGCACAGAGGCGTAAAGAGAAGTTGAATTTTGCAACACTGGGATTTCACCATGCCAGTAAGCACAGTGGTTGCCATGCTATTGCAAATGACATCCCTATTTGGAAACGAAGAAAGGAAAGATTAATTCATGCCAAAGGCAGAGCTGCAATACCTAAAACGGTCCTTTGAACAGGAATTATGGCACATTAACCCTCGTTCTTGATTAACTACAGAATTCATATTATCCATTGTCATAAATATGGCTCAGAAGGGCCCCAGGAACACCAGCTCACAGACAGTTCCCCCACATGCGCTGGTTTTACAGCTTGATGGAGCTGCTGATCACGTAGAGAAAAAAATTATTTGAATTATTTAATGAATGCAAGTTGCCATCTCCACTCAGGGAACAGTCAGTGACTCAAATCACAGAAGACCACGCAGCAGAACCAAGTCAAGTCACCCCAGAAAATCACTTGGCCATGTGAAAATACGTACTGAGCCTCCTAACCCAGAGAAGTGCCTCTCTGTGCTGCCCTCTCAACCAGGAGAGCCGTGGAAGGGCGATTGACGGTATTTACTAATTTCTGCACTGTGTACTGGATACACAAACATCGCTTTGTCCTTCAAGCTCCTTCCCTTCCCCTGCCCCCTACGTTGGTCTGTGCACAGCCATCATTACACACTGCCTACATACTAAAGGTGGGGTGCAACACTGGATTCCCCCACATATGTTTCTTTTAAATACTGATAAGGAGGAATGGCAATCATAGAATCATTAAGGTTGGAAAAGACCTCTAAGATCATCGAGTCCAACTGTCGACCCAACACCACCATGCCCACTAAACCATGTCCCTAAGCGCCTCATCTACACGTCTTTTAAATACTTCCAGGGATGGTGACTCAACCACTTCCCTGGGCAGCCTCTTCCAATGTTTAACCACTCTTTCAGTAAAGACATTTTTCCTCATGTCCAAATCAGGTCCGGTCTGAAGCCCTGCTAATACAGACAGGCTGGAGACTGAGTGTAATTGAGGGGATCCCTACCTCTACCAGCGAGCAGCCCTTCACACAAACAGTCCAACAAACCCAAAACTCCTCTTAAGCATGAACTGAATAACCAAATGCCTCCTTTCACACTCACATGCCAGACACAGATTCCCAAGGAGGAGGAAACCCATTAATGCAATTGAGA
This sequence comes from Aptenodytes forsteri, assembly GCF_000699145.1. NCBI lineage: Eukaryota > Metazoa > Chordata > Aves > Sphenisciformes > Spheniscidae > Aptenodytes > Aptenodytes forsteri. Next base: position 4,871,240 of record NW_008794444.1, read on the forward strand.
CAGGCTAGAAAAAATAGCTTTAGAAAAAAAACACTGCCTACTGAAAAGTAGTTTTGCTGTTACATTAACAGTATGCCCATAGCCCATCTGAGGAGAACATCTCCTGAACACCACCGCATCTTTCACTGTTGTTTCACATGATCAGAAATTGCAATGTGGCCACATTTACCCCACTCTTAAACATCGGATGAGGATGTGCCCAGGACACTAGGTGCTCCCAGCAGTGCACAGCCTTCCAGGCATGCTGCCTGATGTCCCAAGCGTCGAAGGGTGGAGTAAGCTTTTGGACGTCAACATGTGGTGTCCCACTTATGCCAGCAACTCCCCTGACCACGTCACCGTCTACAGAGGCAGTAAACATGGTCTTGGGTGGCTAGGGAGATAATAGGGGAGAGGTTTTGAGGCCTTTAGAAAGCTGAAAAGGAAGATGTGCACTACAAATATCATTTCCTTCATCCTTAGAAAAGAGAAATAAAGAAATCAGTCTGGACTTACTCCTGTTTGATTGCAGCAGGAGGGGCAGAGGGCTGCAAGCATTGCAATTCATCCTGACAGCAGCAACCGGACAACATTTGCACGTCTGACTCCTGATGGAGGAAGGCAGGGAGTGTGCACAGGGCAGGAGTAATCACACTGCCGGTGTTTAATATTGCTTCTTCAGAGAATGGGGAGAGGCCACTGCAAGTTTAATCCAAGCACAGAGGAAGGATATTCATGTACACATATCAGAAAAAGCACGTTAACGCTATTTACAGACCCGTGCGCCACTGCAGACCTGTGGATGGGACTTGGTGGACTCATGCCTTCTAATACAAGGGCTAAATCTGTGTTCACTGAAATAATGATGATTTCTTTTCTGGCGTGTAGCTGACTGTACAAGATCCCCTATGTCTCCTTTTCCCTGCAGTGTGAAGTTTAAAAGTGGGAACTGAGGCCTAAGCGACAAGCATCGTCCTTACTCCTGGCTGTTCAATAGAAAAGGCCTCTTTTTTTTTTTTTTAAAGTATCAGGTAATTGTATAATTACATCACACAGTGCAGAAAATGAAAAATAATTCAGAATAATCCATCTACCAGGTCTACACATTTTAAGACGTTTCCATAGTTTTTCTACTACTGCTCTCTAAAGGAGAGGGAAAATTCAAACCCAACCATCACACGGAAGCTGTATAACACCCTTTGCGCTCTATCAAGATTTGGGGATCGTTTAAATTGATTTTGATATGTAACCTTATTTGCAGACAAATTAAGTCTGATTTATTTTGCATTGCAGAATAGAACTAAAGTTCTTGAACACTGTGGATGTTCAGATGCAAACAAACCAATAAATGAAGCTCCAACCTGTATCTAGCACAGCTTCACTGGTGTCTGCAAATAACAACAGTTACGTAGTGGAACTGCGTGTAACACAAAGGAAAAGTTTTCTACTCATTTCTTCACGGCTGGAAGCCAACCTCTATTAGTCAAGGCCAGCAAGTCAGATCCAACCTTCAGGTCCTTAAAAAAAAAAAAAAGTCTTTAATTCTGGCAAATTGGAATTAGGGCTGCAGCATAGGAAGACCCATCAGAAGGTGCCTGGCTTTTTCAGAGCAAGGATCTACCTGTGCAGATTGTTGCCTGTGGCCATATTTCTGTGCCCTGCTCAACTCGTGGTAAAGTACAGGATTTCCAGTTAATGCATTTTCCTTTGTGGATCCTGATGGAAAGCGTACCTGTACCTTATAATATATGGTGGTTTGTACATGACTGCATACAATGATACGACACTATTTTACAAGCTTTTGAAAATACCTTCAAGACTTTCATAGTTTTATTATACAGTATTTTAATATTACACATTCACTAAAGAATTTCTGATGCCCAGACACTGCTTCTCCCAAAAATAAAAAATATCTCAACTCTTCCATGAAATACCATGTTCAAAAATACTCTTAAAACTAAATTTTTGAGTGTGCAGGGACCATGGTTCAATCTTTGCCCAGAAGGCAGCTGAACTCAAGGGGCTGGGGGGGAGCCGTGACTTCCCACCCCAGCTCCTTTTGGCTGGGTTCAGTACACGAGCCCTTGTCCTTGACACACTCTTGAAAATGACTGATTCCTTGGAAAATATCTCTTCTCCCACCAGCTAAGCAGGCAGAATGCTTAACTGCCGGGGCATATCACGGGGCAAGAGCTACAACGCGGCTTGAACACTGACGTAAATCTTACACCACTTTCTAATTAAAAGCACATAACTATTCATAGGGGTATCTAGGACCTGCCATGGCTCTGTCACACAGGCCAGTTTAAGATGAATGACCTGATAACTCTTTTTCCAAGTGAGATTCATAGTGGGTCCTGCAGGTTGTCTGTAACTTTGCCACGGTGACTGACAAAAGAATTACTGACCAATTTTAAGCCTAGAAAAGACCATTAGATCATTCAGTCTGATGTCTTCTGTAGCACAATACATTACATTTTATCCTGTTACTCCTGTACAGAGCCCAAGCGTGTATCTGACTACAGCATACATTCATGGCATCTTTGACAAGAACTTGATTCCTTTTAGCATACTTTATCATTATTTTTGCAGGTGACCCACACTTGTCCTTTTTGTTTGTTAACACATTAGACCTTGATCAGTCTTTTAAAATTTCTCTGCTATTGTGAGCTCTATTTTACTTACTTGCTTTATTAGTTAATAAATTGTTACATCAAAAATCCCCTCAATCAATTGTTTTAGGTGACTTGGGAGCAAGCTATCCAGTCCTGTTGATTTAAAACTATTTTTTATTTGTAGGGATTGTGTGGTATTCATTGCACTGCAAAGGACAATAACTTCACAGTAAATGAGTGCATCCGCTTCTCTCCAAGCAACACCCAGAAACAGTTCATAAATATCAGTATTAATAACCTTTTCATTTCTATCTGGTAACAAGACAACACCACTCTCAGGATTTCTTTTGTTTTTGGAAAAAGGAAGCAAAAGGCAGTTGGTCAAGGCCAGCAGAAGAGATGGCATTTAACTGAAGATACTAGCAGGGCTGTGACAGGGAATACCTAAGATGAAACAGCTTGAAAAGCCTAAAAGCTGTGAAAACTCACTCAGTGTCCTGAAATATACAGACATAAAAAGATGCGCTCTGAAAAGATGGCCCTGTTCACAAAGGCTCGCAATCCAAGCGTGCTACAATCACAACCCATTGGCAAGGGCAGCACTTCAAACGATGATGTGCCACCACCTGCACCACGCTCCCTGACAGAGGACCGCAGTCATTTCAAGAAGTGATGAGCTGGGCAGACATTATTGCAATAATAATAATACCCAATTAACATGTTTCTCTCTTAACGTCACCAAAAGAAACAATATCTGAAATCATTCACAATAGATATCTCTCTTATAGGGACTTTATATATTTACAAACTTTAGATACAGGTTTTATTTGGCACATTTTGCTCACGTTTTTTGTAAACAACCTTAATTTCTCAAAATTCCAGTTTCAGTAGGCATTTCTTTTCTTGCTGTCTTTATGAAATAAAAAGTTAAAAGGATTTAACAGCAAAGGTTCTGATTGTCAAAAGCTACCCATAACTACATGTAAGACTATGTATTACACTAAGCTATTTATTACAAAAATTATCATCAAACACACACATCCCTTTGTATAACATCCTCCTCATTCCTCTCTGCTCGGTGTACAGAGACATTAAAAGCAGTAAGAAGGTTTCTGAAAAATCCTTCTAGCCCCATGGTGCTCTTTCCCATCTATTCCCATCCATTTGTTCAAATGGCCTCAGGGCCATGAAATTCTCTCTGTAACTCAAGGAAGTAAATGTTGATTTACTGTGAAATATCTCCTGTGACTCACTACCCTATAGCAAAAGCTCCGTATTATTTATTCTGTTAAGTAAAACAAAGTTATTGCAAGATAGCAATGGAAAATTGACACTATTTTCTTAAACACTGTTTTGTTATCCCTCAGTGCTCTGCAGCTCCTGGACTTTCTTGCTGTTTAGTGCATAAGAGCAAATGACTCTTTACTCTAACAAGCTCCACACTGGGCCTCTTCTACCTCATTCCTTCTTGAAATTGTTACTCGGCCAGTGATTTTCACTGCCTGCAAGCATTCCTCTGAACAAGTTATGCACACAACTGCAACAATACACTTTTTTTTAAAAAAATTTTCATAAGTAGTGAAAATTAAAGGTAGTTCAAAATAATTAATTTTCTGAACCTTCAAAAATCGTCATGCACTATTTGCAAGACCAAAAGCATTACAGTGAATATAATACAGCGCATGTGGAAACGGAGAAGTGAGGGAGGAAGGAAGAGGAGTGCATAAGCAAGCTTAAAAACCGTTTGCAACAACACAAGGGAAGCACAAAGTGAAATTATGCTATCAAACATGATAACTGGAAGCTATGAATATGGAGAGTGTTATGCCACGGAGGTGAACAAAACAGGAGGATGCTGCCTCAGAGCAATAGCACAGAGAAGGATTTGGGAGCAATGGGTGGATATATTAGCATTAGCTCCCTGTGTGATGTTACAGTAAAAAGATGCCCTAACGTTCCTCTGAGATGGTAGGTACCAGATTCAGCACTTTGAGCCCTGAAGTTCTCCTCCAGCCTGCTCACTGGGCTCATAAAGCACTACTGTAACACCATTTGATTTTAATGAATACAGCAGTAGTTATATCTACTTATGTGATGTTTCTACAGCCTGTTATTGATCACCACTAATGTTATCAAAGACAACATTTTTAATAAAGATGCATGAAATAACATATAAAAATAACAACAACGATAGTGATACTAGCTCTGGTATGAACATAAATTTATTTTTTTGAAAGGGTTATAACCTAAAACAGGTTAGTCCTTCCAAGAGGATTTGGGTAATATATTTAACCTGCTGTATTTGGAACTCTCTTTTTGCAAAATGGATATCACAAAACCATGGAATAATTTCAGCTGGAAGGGATCTTTGGGGGCCTCTAGTCCATCTGCTCAAAGAGACAGACCCGTATTTGCCAGCAATATCTTCATTCTCTTATTTTATTTTATATTTTATTCTTGATCTCTGATGCTAAATTGATCTTGTCTCCACTGAAAATCTGCAGTTTCCAAAGTGCTAATTTGGAGGAACCCCTGACTTGCAAGAAATGTTTGATCTTTATCCCTGACCCTAAAGCACCCATCCCTCTGGCTAGGCTTTGAGCAGGAAACCCAGCAAGCTACATTTCTCCTTGCCATTGGTAAATTGATCCCTTTTTCTTAATCGCTGCTCCTTCCTGAACTTTGGTTGGCAGCGCTTACAAAGGCTTAGAAGCAGAACATGGCAAGCTGTTTGAATTACAAGGGGTTTTCTAATACTTTAACCATTTTCCTATTAATCTTTGTAACCCCCCAACTCAAATGTTGTGGCATTGCAAGTATTAGACAACCTGACCTTTACGACTACCCATTATTGACCAAAATATAACATTAACATGAAACTCTGTTCTTTCATAGAGGGGAAACCTGCATAGTTAATTGTGAAGAAATTATTCTGCTGGAAAAACTGGCTGCAGGTGCTTGTTACAGAAAAGATATTAGAAAATACTGATTCCTTTTCAAAAGAGTTACAGAACTATAATTTATGAAGGTAGCATTCTTTTAACTAGTCATAATGATGAAATATCGCTTTCACAGCTCAAACGATAAGATGTCTGAAGGAACTCTTCCAATTACGAACAGATTATATGTGCAGCGTTAGGGCAATGCCACTTTATCTGGAGTGATGGAAGATCAAATAAAGGCTATCAGTGCCTTACAAATACAAAACACTGAGGCTTGCAGTGTTGAGGGCTGATGATTAATAAGAGGTCTAGGTTGGAATTTGTAATTATGAGTATCTTACAACAAGAAAAATTATAAACGTTAAAAGAAAACTAGTGCAACCGTCATGCTTTAGGAGTGTTAAATTGCAGCCCACTTTGCTGCTCTCACCTGCCTGCTGACACCCAGGGACTCAGGAGCAGAGACAAAACATCCCCCTCGCCGTCCTGCGTACCTTTTCACTGTGAAGGTGACCGAGCACTGGCACAGGTTGCCCGGGGAGGTTGTGGAGTCTCCACCCTTGGAGATACTCAAAAGACGTCTGGACACAGTCCTGGGGAACTGGCTCTGGGTGGCCCTGCTTGAGCAGGGGGCTTGGACCAGATGACCTCCAGTTCCCTTCCAGCCTGAACCATCCTGTGATATATCTTCTGATAACTGACGTCCACCCTACTCCATCAGAAAGAATAAGGTGAAAGACAAGTCTTGTGACAGCCTATCCTTCTAAAGAACCACAGACTTGCATTTGATCATACAGGAAAATCAACTCACCTGTGCCATTCTGTTTCCCACAGTATGGAAGTCCTGGAGTCCAACTTTAGATCAGTTGCTTTCCAGGAAGATAATTTTCTTAGTGTACTTACATTTACAAGATTGAAGTACTTTAGGGGAAGGACCATATCTTTCTTAAGAGCCATAGTGTGTTTGCTATCGTGGCATCAGATCCCAAAGATGTGCAGGTTTCAGCCTGAATGTTACCATTAGTGAATAATACGGTTACGGCAGGAATAAAGAGCCAGCCCTCTTATGCGCAGTCTTGCAATGCTTTTTCAAACAAGAGGCAAACTTCCAATTTTAGGAGAACTTCTGGTTTGTTTCCTTCCTTCTGTAGCTTCCCTGATGGTTGCAGTCACAGTGGGAGCTAGGGCAGGACAACTCTCACCAAGTTTCTTTAACTAGAGACAATTCCCCAAAGCCTAGCAACCACCAGGGATGTTCACATACCGACGTGAAAGAGGGGGCTGCCTGCATGCTGATTACAGCCACCTCTGCTGCAGCACTGCTGTATGCGTATCAATAAAACGGACGACTCCGGGAGTTTCCTAATCTGATACCTCATCAGTGCCTTACCAACATCATCACTTTACAAAACCTAGATGCAAGCTGGGAAAGAAGCAAAAACTTCAAACTCAAAACTTAATCTGTGGTTGTATGAGGTCAGCAGGTCTGGCATTGCTAAGCCTCTAAAAGTGCATGAAATCTAGGTCAGTGTGGTGGGTTGACCTTGGCTGGACGCCAGATGCCCACCAAGCCACTCTATCACTCCCCTCCTCAGCAGGACAAGGCAGGGGGGTGGGAGGAGAAAACAAGATGGAAAAAAAAACCCTTGTGGATCAACATAAAGGCAGTTTAATAAAGCGGAAGCAAAGAAAAACAAAAGATTTATTCTCTACTTCACATCAGCAGGCAATGTCTCAGCCACTTCCTGGGAAGTAGGGCCTCAGTATGGTTGCTCTGGAAGACAAACATTGTAATAACGAATGCCGGCCCCCTCCTCCTCCTTTCTCTTAGCTCTTATTGCTGAGCAGACATCATATGGTACAGAATATCCCTTTGGTCAGTTGGGGTCAGCTGTCCTGGCTGTGCCCCCTCCCAAGATCTTGCCCACTCCCAGCCTGTTGGTAAGGGGGGAATGTTGGAGAGACAGCCTTGATGCTGTGCGAGCACTGCTCAGTGGTAGCCAAAACACTGGTGTGTTATCAGCACCTTTCTAGTTACCAATACAAAGCACAGCACTATGAGGGCTGCTGTGGGGAAAATTAACTCCGTGTCATCCAGACCCAACACAGTCAGCCAGCTACAGCAGGTGAGAATTACTTTTCCTTCCCATATAGACAGGCTCCAAGAACAGAAGCAGACATTTCAGACCTCACAGTCCCCATAATGTAGGTAGTAATTTCGAACCTTGAAACTCTCTCAATAAATCCACTGAAATCCCTTTTATTCCCTGCCTCCACCAATGGCTAATAAGCCAGCAAATTTCAGATGCTGAAAGGTATTTGACCACCAAGGGAGGCTCTGGGAGTCCTTTGAGTCCATCCTAGGTTACACACGGAGGAGTGCTAAAAAGGATAAACCACAGGCACTTTTAACCTCCCATTTATTTGGTATTGCTTTGGAATACCAAATACATCAAAGGGAATTTCTGTTAATTACGCGTATGTTAAATACTCACAGGTGTTTAAAACAGGTCTAGCTGCTTTACTCAGAAAATTGAGCTGATATAGTTTACAAGTCCTGTGCAGTAACTGCACGTACTAGTGATTCAGAAAGCCAGGAACATAATTACTGGCAGTCATAGTCTGCAATTCCTACACACATACAGCTCACCAACCCTTCCTGTCTAAATCTGTCCTTTCCTTATGTGTTAATTTCTTAGGAGGTCTTGATATTTGAGCTTCATGAATATTAAAATCAGTTCTGTGTTGAGCTTTACAAGCTTTGCACAGCCTTTCACTGCACTCTGCATGCCCTTAGTGAAGGGAGTTGCATTGCACGGCAGTTTATGATCTCGGCTGGGTGTGAGTCAATGTATGCATGCTCAACTGTTCCCCTATGCTTAATGAAGGTCATAAAAGCCAGTGAGAGCTGTAATATGTTCTTATTTGCATATCCAGGTTGAATAATCCTGTTCACTTGTGTACCTTACTAGCTTGTACAGCTAATCAGGAGTACTAGAAAAGAGAGTTACATTATTGGTCCAAAACTTGTACAGTGAGAACAAAAAATGATCCCTCAAGGCTTTTCTGTCTGATAATTAATCTTCCTAGAAGACTGCACTGATAAATAAATAAATAAATAAATAAGTCTCACAGAGCTCCTGTTCAAGGTCTTCTCTGCCAGTCATCCACTACCCAAGTCCTACTACTACCTGAAGGTGAATGCCCAAGAATATGCATAATTCACACGCTATCTTCATTTATCAGTCTCACCATCACCCAGCACATTCCCTTCCTCCCCTTGAAAATCTTTTCAGAGTCAAGTCTCCAAGAGCAGAAACAAAGAAAAAAAAAGACATACCAACACCATAAAACCCTCAATGTCTTCAGTGTTGGATGTAAACTGTCCATATAAAATGCCAACAGAAACAAAATACATGGAAAATAGCAGGAGAGAGTATTTGCACTTGTTTTGTTGTTTGTTGGCTTTAAGTATTTTCCAGCACAAGATCGGGGTTTAGCCTCAATTATAGGAGGTGGTGTAGAAACCACCTACACTGCACAGAGGGAAAAATATGAAATGGTCAATGCCTAGAGCAGGAAGGTCAAATGCATGAAAGCTAGAAGGCATCCCCAAAGTATCTCTTATCATTGTGAACAAGTTAAGACAATGTGCCCTATTAAACTGTATGTTAGTAAAGCTCTAAACCTGTCTTTCCAGAATCCCTTTGTCCACGTGACTATAAAATAGTCTGTAAACATTTATTATTTCCTATTATTTCTACAAAGCCTTATCTTAGTGTTGATATGAACGTGGTGAGCACAGACTTGGTTCTTCACTGCTCTGCACTTTACAATGCAGATCACAACAAAGCAGAGCAAGCTTGAAAAAGTTGCTAAGGTCGAAGTCTTGCAGCCATTTGCACCGTAATTACAGAATTCATGAAGTGCACAGCACAGAGACTACAGCACAGCCTGCATAGGACTTCTGGGCAGGAGCATACAGGTTATGTACAACTGAAAACAAAACAAACTCTAGACCTCTTACTGCAAGGAGAACCAGACACCAAGGACTACACAAAAAGACTCAACGTAGGCTCCCGTCCTTACCCGAACACAACTTAGCATCATGTAAATCACTCAAAAGGGAGTTCATTTTAAACTAGTTCAGACAGTACAAAAACTCAAGGGGAATAGGATGAAGTCCAGGCTAAAAGCCTATCTGTGTCACAGCTTCATCTCTTGGGTCAATATCAAAAGCAAACTGAGTAACAAGGGCCAGGAATATCCCAAACAGGCTGAACTGAGTTGAGCCATAGCTACAGCCAGAAATCTACCCAGTAGCTGTGAGCCAGGCATTAAACCTTCTCAGACAGATACCGGTCAGATTTACCATGTAAACCAGAAGAAAACACCAGAGAAGCTGCACTCCAACCATAAATGAGAATTTCATGCTTATTGGATGCTTTGCAGATAATTTCTATAGTAAAATGAACAAATTAGAGAGACACCAGTTTAAAAGTCTTTCTTTAACACATCAATATTTACTAACAACAGAAACCTGTGACCACATCCTCATCCCATTTAAATTAACATGTTGCCACTGGTTTTGGTGAAGTGACATCACTTGAGATGAGCTGAAGATATAAACTGCTGTAACCAATGCAGAATTAGCATCATCTCACATACAGAGTGCCTTGTCTCATCTCTCCCTCCCTGTGAACCTGGTACACCAACTGAAGTGAAGTTGATCTGGAGCTAGTAGAAGGACAATTTCCATTGACTAGACCCAAATTCTAGGTGCTGGAGCACATCCAGAGAAGGGCAAACAAAGATGGTGAAGGATCTGGAGAACAAGTCTTCTGAGGAGCGGCTGAGGGAACTGGGGTTGTTTAGCCTGCAGAAAAGGAGGCTGAGGGGAGACCTCATCGCTCTCTACAACTACCTGAAAGGAGGTTGTAGCGAGGTGGGGGTCGGTCTCTTCTCCCAAGTAACAAGCGATAGGACAAGAGGAAATGGCCTCAAGTTGTGCCAGGGGAGGTTTAGATTGGATGTGAGGAAAAATTTCTTTACTGAAAGAGTGGTGAAACATTGGAAGAGGCTGCCCAGGGAAGTGGTGGAGTCCCCATCCCTGGAGGTATTTAAAAGACGAGTAGATGAGGCACTTAGGGACATGGTTTAGTGGGCATGGTGGTGTTGGGTTGACAGTTGGACTCGATGATCTTAGAGGTCTTTTCCAACCTTAATGATTCTATGAATTTGAACCAGACCAAGCAATGCACCCATTGCAGAGCAGACCAGAAGGATACTGCAACGCTGCCGGTACAGGCAGCTTTCCCACTCCTGCTGTGACTGACAGTAAAAAGAATGATGCCAGAGAGCGACCAGCAAATGTCCTGATAAGAGGGTCTGAACTATAGGACACAAAATAAATACATTCTTTACCGAATCCTTCTTGTTTCAATATAGCTGTGGTGCTACATGACCTTATGTGTCATGGTGAGCAAGTAACATCAGCTCCCAGAATAATAGTAAGTCTAAGAAACGTGGATATACCATAGAGGCTGGTAGAGTAGGGTTAAATGGAAATATTTAACCTCTGAATACTGCATTGGAGAAATTCATGCTGAAAGATACGTAGGGAGCTGTGTGCTGATTTTTTCATTTTAATGGAAGAAAAACTGGAGAAGATACAGAAAAGAGCCACCAACATAACTCAAAGGTTAAAGAAAATATGTTATTTGAAGACGTTCAAAGAATTCACTGTTTTTATTCATCAAAAAAGAAAAATGAGAGAGCATATTATAAACATGTAAGCGCTTTGATGGGGAGAAGTGAAAAACGCTTTAATCTCATGAAGAAAGGCATGGTAGGAAGCAATGGTTGGAAGCTAAAACCAGGGAAATTAAAAGTGGAAAAAAAGATTCCCCCCCCAAAACAAAGAGTAATAATCACTGGAACAGACTATTAATCACTGGAACATTTCTTTTACACACAAAGAAAGAATGTCTAACGTCACATAGCTCAACCTGTGCTAAGGCTTAGTTAAACAGATCTGGAGGATAGCTCACCCTGCCACTCAACACAGAACGTCTCATGCTGCGAGGAGGAGCATACTCAAGAGGTGCATGAGAGTGGGAAGGGACATTCTTCACGAGGGAAAAATGCCAAAATTGCTTCAGATACTAAATGCACCCTTTAGGGAAACAGCCAAAGAAGCAGATTTGCTAACATGGTTGCTTTGGGGTATTCCTCTAAAAATTTGTAGTGTGCTCCAAGTCGGAAGGATGTAGAAATCGTTGAAGAAGGACACACAGAATCAGATATACTTAAAGGAAAAAAACAAGAGTATAACGGAGATGCACAGAAAGTCTTTTCCAAGTTCAGGCCTCTTTTTGGCAAGGTGCCACCACACTATGCTGGGCTGGGTGAGTCCCACCACCAGCAGGATCTGACCTTTTATACGGGGAAAAGTAAGGAGCAGGCATGAGATGGCCTCCAGAGGAGGAGTTTTTGAACAGCCCTTAACCAGCACTAAGGTATTGGTACAGCCAGGTGGTGGTTCCTGGTGGGGACATAGGACAGGAAGGTGACATCTCTGCCCTGAGGCTGCTGTACCACAGGGACCTCGCTTGTGGTGGGGCTCTTCAGCCCTTGACAAGCAGAAACAGAGCTGCCTGGAGACGAGCGCGAACCCTCGCACCCTGCGATTCAAATTCTGTGCAGGCTCTTTGAAACTTCACACAAATTTATCCAAGGACTTCGTGCCAAGTTGAAAGAGTCAAGGGAAAAACACTTATGGTTTGGTCCGTGGCTGGGAATGTTCATTTCCACATCAGCCTTCTCTTAGCATTCTAGTCTCACCCCTGTTTTAGGGCAAAATGATGAGATTGAAACCAAGTGCTCAAAGGTTAAAGAACAGGCAGATAATCCAGTCACTAGAAATAAAAAGATTTGGAAGCACATGTATGAGGAAGTATTAGCAGTTACCATAAGCGCTACAGATAGGCAAGCAGATGCAGATAAGGGACAAAAAGAAGAAATAGCAAGTTTTCAAAAATAAACTGAGATTTTTCAATGTTATTTCATATGGCTCTGTCTCCCTGATAAATCCACAGGGGGTGGGGATTCATTTTCAAAGCCCTCCTTGAGGATTTAGCTATGCGATTCCCATTAACACTGCAGCTAAAGCCCTGCACACCATTTCAAAAGTCTCGCACCATAAGTAAGCAGGGAGTGACAAAATAGTTGCAAGATACAGTCAAGGGACGGTGAAAGACACGAGTTACCAAATGTTATCTGTAAGTAAGGACTGAAAACATCTTTTCATGGAAGTGAGTTGCAAAAATGTAAGCAGCAAACAGGACAGGATTGTTAAAGATGTTTCATTAATAACAGACTTTGTTGGAATGGCACATTAAGGTCAGTGAGAGGCCACCAGGAACACTAGGGGAAGATAACTTCGAACAGAGAATTAATTGTTTATACTGGATTTACAAAGCGTTTTCCTGAAGTTTTTCTGTTTGTTCCTGAGAAGATCAGGTTTGTACCTTGCTCATTCCTTCTGCCACACAGCGCTGCTGGTGCACTGCTGAGGAGGTGTTTGAGCTACGAAATACCCAGTACAACACATGCATGGCCCATCTCCCTCCATGGCTTTGTGTCCTGGTTTCGGCAGGGATAGAGTTAATTTCCTTCCTAGCAGCTGGTACAGTGCTGTGTTTTGGATTTAGGGTGAGAACAATGTTGATAACACACCGATGTTTTAGTTGTTGCTGAGCAGTGCTTACACTAGTCAAGGGCTTTTCAGCTTCCCATGCTCTACCGACTGAGAAGGCTGGATGTGCACCAGAAGCTGGGAGGGGGCACAGCCAGGACAGCTGACCCAAACTGGCCAGAGGGACATTCCATACCATGGGACATCATGCTCAGTACAGAAACTGGGGAAAGCTGGCCGGGGGGGCCGCTGCTCAGGGACTGGCTGGGCATCGGTCAGCGGGTGGTGAGCAACTGCACTGTGCATCACTTGTTTTGTGTATTATTATTATTATCATTTTATTTCAATTATTAAACTATTTTTATCTCAACCCACGACTTTTTCTAACTTGTGCTCTTCCAATTCTCTCCCCCATCCCACTGGGTGGGGGGGAGTGAGCAAGCGGCTGCATGGTGCTTAGTTGCCGACTGAGATTAAACCATGACACTTTGCAAGACCTTTATTACCCTTTTTGGGCAGGCACTAATCAGATTATGTAAATCAAGCACTAATGAAGAGAATGAAAAGCATCTTTGCACAGTAGTGTGCTTGTGGGCCACCAGCCTGAGCCACCAGGACTGTGCTGCTCATGTGCCAGGCACATGCCACTGTTAAAGTGATTAAGTGTCCTTTAACGACACTAAAAGTGTCACTCATGTAGTCCGCACAAAGCTGAAGGCAGGCACGCGGGGTCAAAGGCATCTACCAGCAGCTCTTCTGCTAATCTTGGATCATGCTAACACTTTTAAACTGAGGCAGACCAGACGTGAAAGTAAAATTGTTCTTACATTTTCTCTTCTTTTTTTGAAAAATTACAGATGGAGCAACACTTATGTTTTCTTGACATGTATCATATCCTTACCACAAAAGTTCAAGAGCCAACAATGTAATCTTTTTTCAATTTAAAGTGTTATTAGAAATATTATTTTGCTTCTAAAATGTAAAAAATTCAGAATTCATAGTAATAATATTTCAACTTTGTTTAAAGTATTTCAGTCATCTGAAATTAGCATTTCTAATAATTAATTACCATTTTTTTTTTATTTAATTTTCAGCAAACTAGAAAGAAGTCTCCTTTAAAAATAAAAATTTGCTCCAAGTCTTCATTTTCTAAAATGCATTCACCACTGAAACAAATGAGATTTTGTGATGTCATCTAGACTATAATGTCACAAGAAGAATTAGCAAAGAGCGATACTGGAGGGGTGAATGTGAGAATGATGAGAGAAATTTAATTAGACTTGAAAAAGTTAATGAGACAAGAAAGAAGTCTCCTTTAAAAATAAAAATTTGCTCCAAGTCTTCATTTTCTAAAATGCATTCACCACTGAAACAAATGAGATTTTGTGATGTCATCTAGACTATAATGTCACAAGAAGAATTAGCAAAGAGCGATACTGGAGGGGTGAATGTGAGAATGATGAGAGAAATTTAATTAGACTTGAAAAAGTTAATGAGAAGTTGTGTATAATACATGAAAAAAGCAGCAAAGATTTCAATAAGTATAAGAGGCATTTCATCAAAGATTTTGCTGCTGACTAATTATAAAAGTAATTAAAATGGTGTTTGTACGAAGCCCCTATCTGGAGGGGAGAACAATAGGATACACAGAGGGGTAAATGGATAATCGTTTAAAGCAGAGGCATTAATCAGAAAGTGAGAGTAAAGGATCCCCCCATTCTAACGAATTTTAGTTAATTGCTGCACCGTTTCAAACCAAGCTTTTTGCACTAGGAAGAAATGTTTAACTCTGCCTGCATTGTGGAGGTTAATCTCTCATAAGTTACTCTCTGACATAGCTGCAGCTACAAGAAAAAAAACCATGAAAAATAGATCGCATTGAACAGCTAAAATCCATCAGGTCTCTGCCAGAAAAAAAAAAAGAGAAACTTTGAGGAAGAAAAAAAGATAGATTTGGAAGAGTTGCCAGACCACTGGGAGGATGCAGAGGAGCTGACAGGCATCCATGACAATAATGCTATTGCTATTCCACTCGAGGTCCACCAGCTGGTTTGTTAGGCACAGCCACAGCCCTCAGTGACATTCTCACCCCTGCAAGGTGACCATGCCATGAGCTCCTCTGGGCTCTGCCAGGACAGAGTTCCCTCTGTCCTTCGTACTTCAGCCCCTTTGTTGGAGCAGTCTTCACTCCCAATTTCTCCTGGGTCACATCCTCAGCTGGAGAAACTCCAGGAGCACAAAAAGCTAAGCATCCACTTGCACCTTGAATTTGGAAGTGACTATGTGTTATATGGCGTGGGTGTAATGTGCCCCCCTGACTAACCCAGAAAGATGGTGCTCCCGAGAAGTCACAGACATTTCTGATCACACCCTATTGCACAGGGCAAAAATTCAGCTCATGAAATGCGGAGGCAGCACTTCTGTAGTAGCACAGAGAAAGGCTGCATGAAAGAGTAGGTCTTTTCTATCTCGAATGTCAGGATACAGGATAGAGGAAAGAGAAATGCACATGCTGAAAATGCCTTTATCCAACACACCGTTGCTCTGTGGCTCCCCCAAAATGGGGGGAGAGCATGGCTTCAGAGGGGAGCCAGCCCAAGCCCTACATCGCAAGGAGGCAGAGAGCTTCCCCAGGAGGGAGGGGGACAGGAAAACTCAATCACACATGGCATTTGCAGAGAGAACATACTTCCCTCTGCCCTGATAAGCTCCTTAAAGTTTTTCCAAAGATCAAAACATATTTAAGTGACCATAATGCCTGTCTAGCATAATAGTCTTTACAGCAAACTAAATATTCAGTGTGTCATACAAGGTGAAAATGCACGTCTCTTAAAACCAAAAACTATTAACCTGATCAAAGGTACTCACTTCACAGCCCTAAACCTGAAAAGAGAACGGTAACTAAAATTACTTTTAATACATAAGACCGTTAGAAAGATTGCTTTGTCAGAGGAAGGGCGGTGAAGATGCCTCCTGCAAGGCTGTGAGCTCTGGTGTCTGCCAAGGAAGCGGATGGGGACGGATTTGGGTTCATCAGGTTGTGGGTAGGACAGAGAGCACAGGACAGCAGAGAAAAGATGGACCTCAAGCAGTCAAACTGGTAAGGGCTGTTTTCATCATCCAAACAGATAGACCTATGTTTTTTTCTAATTAAAACAACAACAAAAAAAATGTCCTTTACTTTAAGGGAAAAGTAATTCAAAAATATTATAAGTTAAAGGGAAGAACTATTGCCAGATGACAGTAGCAGGAGAAATTAGCTGTAGATGAAACACATCTATCTTGAGGTATGCTACAGAGAGCAAGCAGCTGTAGCTGTGCTGTCATATTTCAAATGTCTTAAAAATGATCCTAGTGAAGCAAGAGAAAATTGAGGACATAAACATGGAGTTTCCCCAAAGCATTTTGTGTTGTTTAAGCCTGACTCACGGGAGAGGTGAGTCACTACCCGCCCTGTGCCACAGCAAGCTGCTTATTCAGCCAAACCTACTGCCAACACAAAATAACACGTCTTTATGGTGCTGTGATAATGCGGAGCAGTTAAAAGTCCAACCTTTCGGTTTTATTGGGAAAGCTTCGCCTGTACCTCCTACCTGTTAATATACTGCCGTGTCATTCTTACCAAAGCAGAAAGAAGGTAGACAATTCTCCAGCAAAAATATATGGAAGAGGAAAAGACCAAAACAAATATGGCTTCCATGAAAATGCTCAAAAGCATAAAAACATTTTTTTTCTCTGTCAAAAGCTGAAAACCTTCAGATGTTCGGATGAAAGATTCTAGTAAAACCACGTTATTTGCCTAACAATTCATTTAGGAAGGTCATTTAATTGATCTTCATTACTTATTTTTTCATTAAGAACCCGAAATATGTATCACAGATCAAAGAAACCCTTCAGCCTAGCTCTGCCCACCCTAACTCCATCCCTGACCCAGCCAGGTCCCTGTGACCCGCCTCTCCCCACTGACCCAGGATAAGTATGGCTCCTTACTCGCTGCCGAGCCAGAGAGAAAAAGATATTCTGCAAAGAGCCAGACAGAAAGATGAGCGGACCACAAACCACAGATGATGTTTCCCTGGTGCTTTCTGGGCACCTTCCATGTCCCCCAAAGGCAGCCTCCCCCTGAGGTCCCATTGCAAGTGATGGGCTGGGTTCTCCTTGCTCTGAGCATAATGGAAGCAAACATGGGGCCAATTAACGATGGTCTGGGAAGCATGGCTTTGCCTGCAAGGCTGACAACTGCAGGTTAACCCATAAATAGAAACGTGGCTGCAAAATTCATTCCAGGTGTAACTAGAGCAATCAATATCAGAATAACCCCTGGGGTTTAATTCCACCCAACAATTCCCTAGAGGCACCTGCCTCCTCATACACTTTTTCCGTGTACGTTGCTCTCAGTACCCAGCTTTTACTGTTACCTCCTTTCACACCTCCTCTGACTGTACAGCACCTCACACAACAGGACCCAGCTGGTCTCAAATCTATAGGCATTGCCATGACATCATGATGAAGATATCATCAAAGATGCAAGGATGGCACATGCTTGACCTGCTCCTCTGCTACTGAGCCATGCTGTCAGGAGCGCTTCCACCTTCTCAGTCTCTTACAAAATCTCTGTAGCTCTTCCCAGCTCGTGTGGGCGATGGGTGTGCTGTCTCTGATGTGGGATATCTAGGCTGTACTGACCTCCTTCTATGTTGAAAAAAAAAAAGTATTTCTGAATCTTAACTAAACTTTTTGTCTTGAACTTCTGAATTCCTGTGTGAAAACATGGTTCTGGCTTTTATTTCTTAGCACTAGAGAATTCCATAATACACTGCAGTCATACATAAAGTCATGAAAAAGGAAACAGCTTCCCACTGCAACTAAAATGCCTTGATGTGGCACATATTCTAAACACAGAAAAAACAACAGTGTGATTTTTTTTATCTTCTAAACGTCCCTGATATATTACAGGGATTTATTTATTAAAGTCTATCATGAGCACACAGATAATAAACAAGCACAGCATTCTTCCATATTTTATAAAACAAGGAAAAATTAGTCATTGCAGAAGAAGCTGCCATTAATTCTGCTTAAAGAGGAAACCAAAATGTCCGACAGCTTTAGTAAGTAAGAAAATGACACTGTACAGCAGTAAAGGTACATAGCGCCTACTGCCAAATTGTCATCCTCTTTTTCAGACCAGGCATACTCTCTTTTTCCTGCTAAGATGATAATGAGAAAAACTTGGCTTCCTAATTTTGTTCAATCACTTTGACACTTTTTCACTAGTTTCTAGAACTTGTCAGCTCCTGCTTTCTCTCACGTAAGCAGCCCCACACTACTTCACAGGATATGGATTTACACTGAAAATCAGCAGTTCAGGGGTCACTTTTGCCTGGTGCTCTGCTGCATGAGCCTGAGCATATCACTATCTTTTTACATTTCTATTCTTTTCCAGATCTTTACCCCAAAGAACAGGTATGAAATTTATGATGTTAAATTGCAAAAGATACCAGTAATTCTTAGAGCAGAGACTGCCTCTCTCCTTTACCAGTATTTCTCTCTTTCTGGCTCATCCACTGATCTTGTTTTTTCTCCCTGATGCCACTTACTGTTTTGTCCTTTGCAGAAGAGAGTCCCAGCAGCGGGACTTTCTCCTCCAAGGTTTTTGCTCCAGGCAGCTCTGAGCACCAGAAAAAGAGGTGCTTATTCATTTCACCTACCTCCAGAAACTACTTGGTCCTTAGACATAAGTGGCCTGCCGCTGGTCTCTAAAGCGTAGCTGCTTCACAGCTACCTGACTTACATTTTTGTTAGAAAATAGGTGGGAAAAATCTCATGTGGAGATGCTGAGCAAGATGATGAAAGCGAGGAAGCCGATAGATCTGGTGATCCTAGAGGGGAGATGGAGACATACAATCGTGGGCAAGGAAGCTAGACTGCGAGAGGGATAATGAGGAGTGCCTGCAAGCAGAGAAGTCAAGGAGCTTTATTAAAACAGCAAGAGAAGGTGATGGGAAGGAAAGAGGAAGATAGTGGGTGGCTGGAGCAGGGAAGCACAAAATGGGAAAGAAAACACAGAGCTGTTCAAAAGCAAAAGAGAAGCTGGAAGAGAAAGTGGAGAGAAACAGTATAAACAGGAGACAAGGTTACCACCACTATCATCTAACCTGAAGCAGTGAAGCCTTGGAGTAATAGAAAGCTGCTGACAATCAGTGCCTGATGAAATGCCCGTGTGACAGTTTGAACCTGCGTGTTATTGTGCACAGCTGTGGTGGTGAGGGGGAAAGAAGAGAGGGAAGAGCAGCAGGGAGAGGGGAATGATGGTAGACACGGTGCCAGGGATGAGCATGGTAGATGGAGAGAGGGGCACTGGGGTGTGTGGAGGGTGAAACCTGGATTTTCAGTGATTGGGGAGAGTGGGAAAATTAGACTAAAGTAGGCAGAAGGGATGTGTAGAACTGATGGGGACCATCGCAAGGGAAGGACAACCATGTTAAGAAGATGCGCACCGAATGTGTGGAGAGAGGAAAGGAAGCAGACAGGCTTTGGATGAAGAAAAGAATGATGTTGACTTGGTGATATCACCTTAATGCAAAATACATCAATAATCCTACAAACATGCTCCCTTACTCTGGTTTTAGGAAGCATGTGTATCTTGGGATCAGGCAGCTGAGGTCCATCTCTGTTGGGTTCAAGCTTGACTAGTTTATGAGACACATCTCCGATGTGGCAGCCTACAGCAGAGAGGTTGAACTTTATGACTCAGCAAGTCTTTTTCTGATCCTATTCCCGATCCTATTCCCCTATTTCTTTTGAACATTTCCCAGCTGTACACTTGATTGTCACATCTTCACTAACACTCTTTGAACTCTCCAGGACTAGGCTTCTTCTGTGCTTCTGGGGTTATTTTCTCTCCTTTCAGCACCTTCAAACTAAACATGAAAAATTAACTGAGATGAGAAAATTATGCCAAACCTGACTTGAAAAGACCTCTATTTCATAAGAAAACTAGAATTAAAGTTCTCTTACCATTTGTTTTTAGTAGATAGGCATTAGTACTGGGCAGAATGCCAGAATTACTGAGATGTTTTGAAACAGTAAAACCTTTTGTTTCATGTGAATCACAATTTGTAACATCTAAATTTTGGGTCTTAAAAGTCACTGGCAGACATTAAATCATTTTAGACACCGCAATTAAAAACAGATTAATACTCACTCAAGATGAGTCTCCTATTGATAAGCAACAAACTAAGGGAACACCATAAGGACCAGAATAAAAATACAGTTGCAGGGTGCACAGGAAAACATTTAAATACATTTTCTTTCTAAGGGTTGGTATTTCTGTGTGCAGTTGTACAGCTGCTGGGATAGACTGGAGTACTCAAATGAGCATACATGGAAAACAAAATAAAGCCCAGTTGCTTAGTATTCACTTTAAGAGATTAATTTTATTAACACCACCACTATTCTGCTAGAATCATAGAATAGTTTGGGTTGGAAGGGACCTCTAAAGTTCATCTACCCCAACCCCCCTGCCATGGGCAGGGACATCTTCAACTAGATCAGGTCGCTCAGAGCCCCGTCCAACCTGACCTGGAATGTTTCCAGGGATGGG
>NW_008794444.1:4892241-4935264 GCF_000699145.1 Aptenodytes forsteri
CTCCCCAAAGCCTTCTCTTCTCCAGGCTGAACAACCCCAACTCTCTCAGCCTTTCCTCATAGCAGAGGTGTTCCATCCCCCTCATCATTTTCGTGACCCTCCTCCTCTGGAACCGCTCCAGGTCCAACAGGTCTTTCTTATGCTGAGGGCTCCAGAGCTGGACGCAGTGCTGCAGGTGGGGTCTCACCAGAGCAGAGCAGAGGGGCAGAATCCCCTCCCTCGACCTGCTGGCCACGCTGCTTTGGATGCAGCCCAGTTCATGCATTGCTTTTTGACTCTAATCTCCAGAATCAAAATCTTGGAATATAGAATTATCTTGTGCACTGTAGAAGGTTGGGAATAGACTTTTCTTCAAGCCAGGAAACAACATTTTACTCAGCAAAGATTTGACCCTACGTACGACAAGAAAAAAAAATTAAAAAGGAAGAGTAAAAAAAAAAATTGTTATC
Organism: Aptenodytes forsteri; assembly: GCF_000699145.1. Classification (NCBI taxonomy): domain Eukaryota; kingdom Metazoa; phylum Chordata; class Aves; order Sphenisciformes; family Spheniscidae; genus Aptenodytes; species Aptenodytes forsteri. The sequence continues at coordinate 4,892,691 of NW_008794444.1, forward strand.
CAATGTGGACAATTGCAAGATATCCCACTGAAAAAGGATCAGCGTGTTACAGAAACACAGGGTGAAGAACCATTGTGCAGGCTGCAGTTCTGCAGGACACTGTCTGCATGTTACTGTGAGTGACAAACTAAACATGAATCAGAAATGTCACATTATTGCAAAGACAAACAGGCCCTGGAACGTCTCAATAGCAGTAGAGACTTCAAAGCTGGAGAAGTAACCCTCTGTGCCCCCTGGTACTGGAGTACTGCATACACTTTACATTGGTGTCCTTACTGACAATATGGGCTACTGGGAGTGAGGCCAAAGAAAGGCAATGGGAATAATCTAAAAATAATCACAAATGAGAAAAAAAAAAGTGTGACTTACAAGGAAAGAACGAACAAACTAGGATTTTTAAACCAAAAGAAGAGAAGACAGATGGGTACAGACAACAGTTTTCAAGGTCATAAAAGGCTGTTGTATGCTCACAAATTCTAGGACAAGAAATTATATGCTTAAATTTCACAGGAAGGAAAGCCAGAATTAATTCTACAGAAAAATAAATTCTAACAGAGGGCTACTGAAGCCCAGGAATGCATTGCCTGGGAGGCTTCGGAGTTGCCGTCTCTGGAAGTCTTCAGGAAGAAATCCATCCTTCTTCCAGAAAATACCAAGGTGTGGATCATCATTAGCTAGTACAGACAAACAGACTAGAGACTTCTCAAGGTCTGTTCTAGTCCCATACATGAACATCGGGTTGTACATAAATGCAGAGCAGGATCCAAACAAGTGAGCTAGGCACAAAGAAATCCTTAGTGTATGATATATTCTGAACACAATATTCCCTCTTTTTTTTTTTCTTCCCTAACGCCATCCATCTCTAGAGGTTTCCAGTAATACCAGTATGCTGGATAACACAAAGGCATATGACATAGCCTGCCAGTCTGTTTAAAAGGTCTATTAATACCCCAGTAACAAAAGTTTCCTCACTATTGAATTGGAGAAATGGTCTGATACCTAGTAAATCTGTCTCAGCTGACACAGACTAAAAGAGAGCAGTCCACATTACTTTTCCAAAGCTAAAGCAAAAACACAAAATTCAAGACTGTAATTACATGAGTCAGGCAAAGATATCTGATAGTAGGGAGTGCTTTAATTCAACAATGACATTATAGGGCAATCCAAGAGAGCTGGCCATTGAAATGCAAAAGAAAACACAAAACATTCAAGTGTGGGATGAGATATAAATTGACAGGAAAGGTAGTTAACAACTGAAAGAAATGGATTTGCTCAGTTGTTCAGTGCTTCAAGACTTGGGACTGAAACCGGAGGTCTGAGAGAGAAAGAGAGAGAGGTAGGTCTTAGCTCCACCTGGCTTTGTACAGAGGTTGATGGGATAGAGAAGGGATGACTGAAACTCTTTGGAAAGGAGATTTTGGAGTGAAACTCCTTTGCTGTGTCATCCTACAAGATGAAGGATAAGTCTGGTGGGAACTCATTGGCTTACAGAGAGTTGCACACTCTCTCCTCTGACAGCAGATGTTGAATGTTGGATGGTTCGGATGTGAAACTGTCTGGGTTAGAGATACTGTTAGCTTTGACTGCTTCTAAGGAGGAGTTGCCTAGGGGCATTGCTACTTCATATAGTCCCGCAGACACAAAGAGGGCTAGACACACAAAGGACATACGGACGCCTCACACTTTTTAAAAAGATTCAAAAAGGGAGAGTTGTACTGTGTTCCTGCGGGTCCAGCAGGTCAGTGCTGCCATAAAATATTCCACACCACATCTACGGTGTTAAAAATAATCATGCTCATCAGAGACTATCAAGTATGCACTGGGTGCCATGCTTTACTCTTGCGTTGGCTTGCTTATTTATTGAGATACACAAAGCATTAGATTTGGTTGGGGGGGGTAGGAACCAGGAGGCTTAATTTCATTATCTCTGTTGCAGAAGTCCTGAGTGACCACCATTTGCTCACTTTGCACCTTTGTGAAATTGGACTAATAAAGTGAGGAATCTGGTCTGTACTGTGGCGTGTGCACATCAATAATAAACACTGATAAACAACAAGCATTCTTGATTCAGTACCACTGTGGATATATAATCTTTATTATTTATAAACCACCAAAAAACTTGCTGAAAACAACTCAGCCACATTCCTTAACACAAAATATACTTTGAATAACTGAGTTATAGGTGCTCCTGCATCTGTGTTTAAGGGTCAGTAACATGAGATGAGGTCTTAACTATTCTTGCAAACAACATTGGGGTTACTGCAGTATATAAATAATTTCTAGCTTTTCTATGAGAATAACAGAAAGAGGAGTGTACAAGCAAGTCTGACTTATTTATCTAATAGCTCATACCTGCTTTTCAGTTATCAATCTTAGAAATATTAGCAATTTATTCCAATGATCACCAAGAAAAGTATTTCTGCCTTTGTCCTGTTCCACCTGTAGGCTAAAGCTAATTAATGCAACATAGCAAGAAAACATCACGATGAACAATCGCGCTTTCTTTGCGCCAACTATGCATTTTCCTGGCTCAGCCAGAGATTCAAAGACTGCTCACTGTCCACAGGCCAATGTGAGTTGGAGGAATGGATGAAGCTGTCGGAGAGGTGAAAGATGAGTTGTGCTTAGTGCAACAGAAGTCAAAATGATAAGAGCTGAGCAATATGCAGGTGATGGATGTCAGCAGGGAAGTGGTGGCCGGCTGTTCTCAGTGAATGCACACTGAAGAGGTAAAAAACCACAAACGAGCTCATTAATTTTTTTCTGAACTGAGCCCCAGCTTTCAGAGATGTTGCTCTCTTGCTCAGACCATTTTACCTAACACCGTACTGGGTCAGCCCAGCGGGGTCCCCAGCCCCACAAGCCCTCAGAACCATGCTCTGCAAAACACTGCCTGAAAACCCCCGTTGTCTTTGTGAAAGAAGTGCTGAGGTTTTCAGACAACCCCTCTACATTGTCCCCTTAACTGAAAACATGAGTGCAAATTCTACCCCTAAGCACAGAAAGACCTTCATTGACTGCACCCAGATAACACCTACACAGGAACTGGAAAAGGAGATGCAATGCACATTTTGGCAGCCAAGGTGTCCAGGCCAGACTCTCCAGGCGTACACTTCTCAGAAGGAAACACACCCCACAAAAGACATGATTCACAGCGTGCAAATGCATGGCTCACATCCCATCCTATCAGCCAATGCAAACTATCTCCAAATTCCTCTCTAGAAAATTACAGATGACAGCAGTTAGTACCACAGGTAAGGGGCAGACTGTGCTATATTCCCCATTACTGCTAAAGAGTCACACTAAGGATCACAAAATGTAGTCATGGGCATCACAGATGCATCACTGCTGTGGCATATGGCACACTCCACTTCTTCCCTTGTCTGTACCGAGATGGAAAAATGCAGGCCTACTTATTTGTCTTTTGAGTTCAATTTTTCCTTGCATTCCTCCTACGTGTCTTTTCAACACCCGTCTCAAATATATGTGGAAAGACGGATCTAGGTAAGCTTTACTTCCCTTGAAGATGACAGATTCAAATTCTGCTCTTATATTTACATGGCATGAAATCCCACATAACTCCAACACGAAGAGAATTTCTTCTCTAGATTTTAAATGAAGAACTCAGGGGCGTTTTAAATTATTTAACTTGACAACATCCTTCAAAAGTACTAGTCTATCACTGCACCATAGTTCTGCCACTACCACACCCCTAGTTAGTAGATGCCATTGCTAGTTCTGCTTCCACCAGATACATAATAATGCCAAATTCTGAATTCATATTGAGTTGCCTGCCTGTAACCCAGGGAGGAACGTGGTGCACAGTTGTTTAAAAATAAATGTGGGAATGGTTTGATATGACCCGAGATCCAGCACGAGCCCCTCCTCTGGTTAAGAATGAAATTTAAATCAATCCCTTTCCTACACAACAAGAAAGTTTGACCAATTTCTCTCCCAACTAGAAAAGGTAGAATAGCAACTGCAACAGTGACACCAGAAAATTCCGTTACTGCATTTCCTAATTAAATTAGTAACTAGGTTACAATGACTAAAAGAGGTTTATTTAGTAAAAAAAAAAAGCCTGAACTTTTTGAACCCAAAACCCCTATGATTTCATTGTGGATAATTCCAGAAAAAGAAAAAAAAAAAGACAGAAAAAAGACTATTAAAAGGAACAAGATGGGGCAGCTGAGATACTGGTATAGGCAACTGCTCTCCTGCCCAAACACTTTTTTCCCCTGTGCATCTCTATGGATATTTCCCCACAGCAGAAACCCTACATCTATATTCTTTCACAGGGGTCTGTAACACTTATAGCAAGTAAATCACCATCACAGCACTGTCACTTCCAACACTGGATGTCCTCCTTCCCTCCTTTTTTTTAAAAAAACAGAATTTGTATGATTATCTGAAGGTATACCGTCTGGTAAATCCCCAAAACATTGTATTTGCATTCTGTCAATCACTTCCAACAAAATTGCTTCAGATTTCATTCCTTCTAACCTCCCAGGTGCTTTCTAGAAGAAGTCACACCTTCCCTCTGGCTAATTCAATGCAGATAAGCTATAACAGCATCTACATTTTAATTTCTGTTCAAACAATTCTCAGCCAATTCAATGCAGACCTCTTACTTAGATGAACAAAATGTTTCATCTCTCAAAAGATGCATATTATATAATTAATTTAATATTAATGAACTTTAATACATGCAGGAGTTTTGCAGAGTTTTCTATTTGGTAACTGCATTAGGTTTATGGAACCTCCCTGAAAAATAAAACTTCCAAATTAAACAAAACTTTAATAGAATTTACAACTGGAACTCAATTATAGCAAGCTATTTTTTATGCTTTGCAGACTAAGCTGATACTTTACTGTCATTTGTTTATAAAAATAAATCAAAATCTCTACAGAAATCATTAAAATATATGCAATTACAATCCTCAAGACAGCACTAAAGAAAAATAGAGCAGGAAATAGAATTGTAGTCATGTTATTTTCTTTTCTGTCCCCAAGCCCCAGATATTGCATTTCTTCCACTTTTATGTCCAGTTTAATAGGCAATAGTTGCTCATCACAGTGTAAACACATATTGGCCCTCATAACAATAGGAAGCCTAATCTAGTAGACCTTTAAGCACTAGAACAATTTAACCATAAGCACAGTAAATTCATCATCATTTAGAGCTCTTAAATTGAGCTTAGACATCTTTTGTAAGAATGCACAAAGAATGGCTTCCCTGAACCTGCTGCATCGAGGAATCATCTCCAGTCCATATGATACAAGAACAAGGCTCATCAGACAACCTTGGCCGACTCCTTTAGCTTTCAAACCTAAGCACCACCAAGATGGTTGGAGTTGTCCCTCTTCCCCACCCACATCTCCTCCAACTACTGTGCCACTACCCACGTGTGTAAAGCTCCTCGTATGATTTAGTGTTTGAGAGATGGTCTAGATAACCACATACCAGCAGAGGAAATGAGAAGGAATTTTGTTGGGAATCAACTACCTGGCTTGAAGGTTTTCGGCTTTGTCTTTGTCCACGGCGACTTCCACTTTAAGAAGGCTCCAAGGACTGAAGAAGTTAATTCAACTCAGGACAACAGCATGTGAAATGAAGTTTTGGAAGAAATTTGTGGAGACCAGCTCCATGCATCCACAGTCTTGTCCTTGTCAAGCTATTTATACCTTCTTCCTTAAAATTAAGTTCTGAAATGTCCCCTAATAACTATGAGATTGTATGTGGTTCATAAAGGCTTCTTCACTTTCAGAAAGATTCCATAAATCATGATGCCTAATAAATATTTAATTTAATTTTATTTTTTGCCTGGGATCCTGGGGCTGTTCCTTATTTTCCTATAGCTTACCACTAATCATAATGATTAGTGGCAATCACAATCAAATACGCACACACACACAAATTCCATAGACGAATGAAGAAAATTACATGTCTTATGCTGTCCCGCTTGTCCCAGCATGGTATCCAGTGATGAATTCCCAGCATACTTGAGCCAATCTTACAGAACACATAAGGCACAAAAATAAATTAAAACAAAGACAATTCAAGACGTATTATTTGCAGTCAAAAAATAGCAAGCCAAATATCCCATTGGTTGTGCAACGTATTTAAAAGTAGCCTTTGAATCCATGAAATCCTCAAACTCCCTGCTTAATTAGAAAACTGACCTGATGAGATAATTATTCTGCCTGCATAACCACTGAGTTTTCAGGAAATCTGTTTTTGCTGTTGTTTTTAAACGATGCTCAGCCAGGCTCTCAAAAACATAACTGCAAAAATAATCAGCTTCATAATTAAACAACCACCCAGAAAGACTGCAGCAAAAGTAGAACGAGTGCCTTCAGCACACTGACAAAGACTGTAGGACAGCGGGGGGCTTCAGCAGGACAGAGGTGTTGGAGCCCAAGACTGAAATGCCCCACTCACCAGACGCCTTCCTGAGTGTCCTGGTTTCAGCAAGGATAGAGTTAATTTCCTTTCTAGTAGCTGGTACAGTGTTTTGGATTTAGGATGAGAACAAAGTTGATAACGCACCGATGTTTTAGTTGTTGCTAGGTAATGCTTACACTAGCCAAGGACTTTTCAACGCTCTATGCTCTACTGACTGAGAAGGCTGGAGGTGCACAAGAAGCTGGGAGGCGGCACAGCCAAACTGGCCAAAGGGACATTCCATACCATGTGACGTCATGCTCAGTACATAAACTGGGGAAAGCTGGCCGGGGGGGCCGCTGCTCAGGGACTGGCTGGGCATCGGTCAGCGGGTGGTGAGCAACTGCACTGTGCATCACTTGCTTTGTGGTGTAGTAGTTTTTATCTCCCCACGACTTTTTCTCACTTGTGCTCTTCCAATTCTCTCCCCCATCCCACCGGGGGGGGGGGGGTGAGCGAGCAGCTGTGTGGTGCTTAATTGCCAACTGAGATTAAACCATAACACTGAGGAAGCATAGAAGCTCCTCATGTGTCCCTCCCCATTTAAAAGGAGGGCATCTGTGCTCAGGTCTGCAGTCCCCGAAGTGCAGCTCAGCTCCTGTGCCTAGATGATCTAGAAACTAGGTGAATCGCCTCACTCCCCAAAGCCTGTCTATACCTACCACATCATGAAGGACCCGACCCCCACCAAACATGTTAATGGGTAAAACTGAGTCTTCCTCCTCAGGTGAAACCTGCCCAGCGTCACAGTGTCCATCCTCCCTGACCCACCTTGGCCACAAAGATGGCCTGGGGTCTGGAAGCCCCTTCAGCTGTTAGGCACCCTTGGGGGGCAGGTGAGGGCAACCCCAGGTTTGGCTGTCAGGGTTATTTCCTTTTTTTTTTTTTTTCCTGAATCCTCTTAAAACCTCTTCCATCAGTTCTGGCCCCACATAGACAACTCCAGATGGCTGTGACACACCAAGCTACAGCTCCTGCCAGCACTGCTACATCTCCCTCCTCCGCAGAGGTACATTTTCCCAGAGCCAGACACCAGTTCTGTTTTCATGCTTAAATCAGACTGTAAACCAACAAGTAACCCCGCAGCCATTGCACGCAGCAGTGCTGCAGTCTTAGGAGCATTGGAGAAGCAAGCCAAGGGCAAGGCTGCATCAGGAAAACCATGGCTCCTCAGAGCTGACTGACTTTACCCTTTCTTATTATCGTGTTGGCTCCACAACACCTGAGGTGCTCAGAGCCCTTCACAGTTGCCAAAAGAAAAGCCTTTAGCAGCAAAAAACACCCAAAAGCCTTCCCCTGGAGGTAACCTAAGCAGAAAATTCCCTGGTATCACTCAGCTGTTACACCCTTGGGGGGCAGGTGAGGGCAACCCCAGGTTTGGCTGTCAGGGTTATTTCCTTTTTTTTTTTTCCTCAATTCAATTAAAACCTCTTCCATCAGTTCTGGCCCCACATAGACAACTCCAGATGGCTGTGACACACCAAGCTACAGCTCCTGCCAGCACTGCTACATCTCCCTCCTCCGCAGAGGTACATTTTCCCAGAGCCAGACACCAGTTCTGTTTTCATGCTTAAATCAGACTGTAAACCAACAAGTAACCCCGCAGCCATTGCACGCAGCAGTGCTGCCTCTTCCATCAGTTCTGGCCCCACATAGACAACTCCAGATGGCTGTGACACACCAAGCTACAGCTCCTGCCAGCACTGCTACATCTCCCTCCTCCGCAGAGGTACATTTTCCCAGAGCCAGACACCAGTTCTGTTTTCATGCTTAAATCAGACTGTAAACCAACAAGTAACCCCGCAGCCATTGCACGCAGCAGTGCTGCAGTCTTAGGAGCATTGGAGAAGCAAGCCAAGGGCAAGGCTGCATCAGGAAAACCATGGCTCCTCAGAGCTGACTGACTTTACCCTTTCTTATTATCGTGTTGGCTCCACAACACCTGAGGTGCCCAGAGCCCTTCACAGTTGCCAAAAGAAAAGCCTCTAGCAGCAAAAAACACCCAAAAGCCTTCCCCTGGAGGTAACCTAAGCAGAAAATTCCCTGGTATCACTCTTTGGCACTCTATGTCAGTGCTTTCGCTTTCATGCGTCGTTCATCATTACTTCAGCAAGGTGCTCCTGGGCAGCATCGTCCCCTCCCAGTCTTACCCTTCACAGAGAACTCATACGCTCATTATGGTCACCTTGCTGCTGTTCAGGTGACAGTAGAAAGGGTGCAGCAACCAGCCTCACCAGTTGTGCCAACAAACAGCAGGCACAGGGTGTCTGCAGGTCCAATAGCACCCTCAACTCTACTGCTCTTCTATAAAGAATAGAGGCAAGAGTCTGAAAATTCAAGTATGATGGATCCCTACAGATCATCACAAGCTTCTACTCTGTGTCAACACTGAGAAACCAAGCACAATAGTCAATAGATCTCACAGCTGGAGAAATACCTCCCTTAGATTACAGATGCTAGCAACAGGGTAGGAGAAGATGAAAAGAGACGCTAAAGCACATACAACTGCATTATAGTCTCTAATATCTAGTAACAATGCATTTTACAGTTAGGAAATATTCAACCGTCTTACAGTGAAAACCAACACACATACTCTAAGCCCTCTAGCATAGGAAGGTTTTTCTGTACAGCCCACAGAATCGTGAAATTCAGGTCAGAAGGGACCCGTAGAGGTCTCTGGTTCAGCCCTCGCTCAAAGCAAGGCTGACTTTGAAGTTGGATCTAATTTGAAAATTAGGTCAGGTTGCTCAGGGCCTTGTCCAGTTGATTTTTGATCTCTGAGGCTGGAGATCAAACATCATTTCTGAGCCCCTGTTTAAACCTGTCCACTACCATGGTAGATTTTATTCTCCTAATATCTAATTAGCACTTCCCTTCTTGAAACTTGCATCCCCTGCCTCTCATCCCATCACTGTGCAACTCCGAGAATTTGTCCAGCAGGAACCCCAGGTCCTTCTCTGCAGAGCTGCTTTCCAGCTGGCCAGCCCCCAGCCTGTACTGGTGCATGGGGTGATCCCTCCCCAGGGGCAGGACTTTGCATTTACCTTTGTTGAATCTCATGGGGTTCCTAGCAGCCCATTTCTCCAGCGTGTCCTAGCTTCTCTGAGGGACAGCCCTGATCCTCCATTTAAGGAAGTCTTGACTTACAGTATTTCCTACAACCATACTCATATACACGTATCCTTTCTCCTTTCTGATCATTTGCTTCTTCCCTTTTTTTAGTTCTTTCTATGTTTGGCTGAATAGTTCACTGTCAGAACTGCAAAACTCCACCCAGCTGTCCTTGCATTGCAGAGACCTTTCCTTGAGATCCTTCCCCGTGTCCCCTTGCAGCAGGGCAGATGTTATTTCATCAAGCTTTTGGGACGCAGCAGTACTAGTTGGCAGTCACGTGCCTGCTCTTGGAAAGAAGCATGCACAATCAGTGAATGTGAGGCAGCAGAGCGCTGTCATCATCCCCACCACCTCCATGAAAGGCCACGCCATCATGCTGGAGCGTGCCCAGACGACAGCAAGGTCCATGCCTGGCACCAGACAGGGCATCACTAAGTGAAGTGCACCAGGAGTACTGCGGTTACGCACACAGCAGTAACTGCGGTCTGGCAACTACTGCTTCTAACCACCAAACCTGCTGTTGGGTAAAACGTCCCTGAAGAGTTCAAAATTATATGATTCCCTGAGGTGTGAAAAAGCAGCAGTAACAGCTGTGTACATTACCACACTTATACCAGTTTTTTAATGTATTTTCTTTGGGGTGAGGGGGTGGTGAGCAGACAGTAAGGGCAAGCAGAGGGCAGGGTGGGAAGGAGGAAGCCATGGAATAATTTATGTGGCAGTGGTCAACTGTATGAAATTTGCATTCAGCTAAGCAATTACAGACAGATTATAACGCTGCAGAGAGCACAGCCTGGCAAAGAGCTTGGAGCTGAATTTAATTTTCAAAAGCAGAGGTTGGAGACAGTGGCACGCATCCTTCTGCAGTCTGGCCTTTCTAGCAACAAACACCCATATGGTCCAAAAGCGTGGGATCTCAGTCTACCAAAACTGTGGGTGACATGGCAGATGTCTCCTCAGTCTTTCAGTAAGAGAGCTGAAACAACACGAGGAACAGAGAAACATGCTGAAGAGGTTTCTTCCAGTCATTTTCCCCTTCCCCCTCCTTTTCTACCATGTTGTAAGAAGAGCCCACAAATTACAGTCTGCTCCTGACAACTCGCTGTTCGGGTGGAAAGCTCCTCAGCCATCTTATATGTCTGCTAATAAGACGACCAGTCTAAATCTGATTCACTGCTCATCAGAAATGGAAAGTGTTACCTGAAATCAGCAGGACATGCATGCCCGGTCTTGCAGGGCTTTGCTACGTCATCTGAACACAGCTCCCATCTTACAGCTATATGCAGCATATGATGGGATCAGATAAGCACATGCATGCCAAGGAGGTAAGCCCCATACAAGTGAGAGTAAAATAATGTAAATTAATTTCTCCATTCAGAAAGAGTGCTGTACAAATTCCTTATTGCTTAGGAAGGCGATCTATGGATGGTTCTCCAGTGCGTCAGACTGAGCAACTCAGACCAGCTATCAGTCTGCAACTCTGAAAAATATCCCGTATTCCTTATCAACTTATTACCTTAAACAGAATACAAAGTAAAATGGCTCCAGTTAACAAGTAGCCTTTGCTGTTCTAGCAGCATACTCTTTTCCTAAAGGCACATCATTGGATATGACTACTTCAGCCAGAGGCATTATATCCTTTGAACTAAACTCTTCTTGAAGCAAAAATATTCGTTACAGCTTTGCACAGTGTCTATCCCCATCACATCCCAGGCTTCCTTTGGAAATCTACACGCTACAGTAAAGCAAACAGAACAGACAGAAGAACAGCAAATAAGTTACAATAACGATCCTGCCTGCAGCAAATGGCCTCCCAGAATTACTCTTGGAGGCAAAATTCATTAAATCTGAACAACTTCAGAACCTGATTCATTTGCTCACATAAAGGTGCTTAGTGCTGTTTGAGGCACCTCAGTCCATGAGAAACCACTGTGGGATACGGCCCACAACCTACAGGAGACATCTGCCCTCCTGACACGGCCGCTGGAGCCCAGGCAGGGTACCGCAGGACAGCTCAAACAGATGCTTATGTTCAGGCATCCTTCCTCTCAGACACTCATTTCTTTTCCCAAAGTGTATTCTTTTCTCAACTTTCTCTTTCTTGTACAGTGCTCTTCTTTTTATGGTTAAACAAATGCTCAGCATGTGTCTTGTTCTCGTTTCATCCATATTTTTATAGTCTCCTCACTAACTCCGTACTGGTTTTGGTTTCCAAGGTGGCAGAATAGCTACCCTCCCTTCAGCTCCTGTCCCTGCCAGGTCACTGCCAACAGGGACGAGTCAACACAGTTCTCGTATTAATCCCTATCCTTTTCCTCGCTACTACATTTTATTACTGTAACATTTTGTTTACACTGCACCATAAACAAAATTTTAAAATGAAATCCAAATTATATACCCAGAAGTACTTTTTTCTGTACTAAAAAAAAATAACAAACCCCACCTCTTTATAATCTTCATACTGTCATTCAAGTACATGTTTCAGTGATGCTCAAAGGATGTTTTCAAACACCTTCTGGATCAGTGAGTCCCATGTTTGTTTGCTGATGAGTATCTCCCAACCTCACTGCAGTACAGACAAGGGTGGAGCGATACACCCGTTACAGGAACAGCTGCTGGAAAGCACTAGAGCAAATCACTGAACAGTCAACAGAAATAACTAAGAGTTTAACGAGGTGATAGGACACAAGCAGCACATATTTGCTAAAACCAGAGAGTCAGCCTAACTAACCTAATTTTCTTTGCTAACATTGCTCATGGCAATGGGTCTTGTGGCCAGAGAAGGAGAGACAACATTTCGTTATTTTAGAAAGACTTTTGACAGTGTCTCTCATGACAGCAACCACATCCTCATTCCCCAAAGTACTTTGGGAAAAGACTCCATCAGCATTTTTAAACTGACAGAGCAAGGGAAGGAGAGGTATATTCTCCTGGTTTTTGTTATTCTAGTCACTGCTTTCCTAAGTGAGCTAGACGAAAGAATAAAAAAGGTCACCTACAAAATCTGTGGAAGTCAAGAAAGCAGGACATATCACAAGCACCTTTGGAGACCAGGAACAAAATCTCAGTTGCACTAGCAGTTGAAAGAGAGCATCCAAAAAGGAAGAAGTGATGGGGTGAAATTCAACAGCACAAGTACAAAAGCTCTACACATCTGAGTAAAACTGAAATATACAGGAGAAAGAGGATTGAGAACCTTTAGCTGGTCACACTGCCAGAAGTTATGGGGAGAGGGCTTAAACAGATCACAAAGGAAAAGGAAATATCATGCCAAACAATATTAATTGGACCGCTAGATAGCAAACATTGGAGGCAATTACTCGGTTCTGTGCAGCCCTGGTGAGGTCTGGAGCACACGGTCCAGTAATTGGCATTACTCTTACCAAAAATCTAAACTAATTGGAAAGTGTCAAGTAGAGGAAAGGCAACAGATTTAGAGAATGTGACTTCTGAGGCAAGATTGGAAAAGTAACATAGAACAACACTGAAGAGAAATAGACTCCCCACACCCTGGGTTAAAAGAAGGGTCACCAGCTCTTCTCCATACCCCCCTAGCCTGCAGATTAAAAGTAATTGGAAAAAGATTCATACAAGATTTAGAGACAAGAGTGGCAAGAAGTTTCTAACTAAAAGGTAGTAAAACGCTGGAACAGCCACCTTGGGACAACGCGATTCCCCTTCGTTACAGGTTTTACTGTAATGTCATTTACTGATGTCATTTTAGCGTCTCTCAGGAAGGTCTGAGTCACACTAGCAGCTGCCGCAAAGGACAGTCACTCCCTGTGCTTCCACTACCAGGAGGTACCACCGGCAAGCAGCACTGCTGCACGCCGGAGCTCAGCTGAAGTTATAGAGTTAGAAAAGCTGAAAGTTCAGAGTTATTCTTTGTCCTTAACTGGCAGCAAAGCTCTCCCAGCCTCATGCTTTGATTGCCATCCTGCATCTAAAATCTCCCTGATAATCCTAGTGCAGACCTTTCAGTCAATTGTATTTTTCTCATCATGTCAGTAATTTCAAGAGATACACGTCATGAAGGACAGCAGGGATAAACTGCTTCTAAATACGTATCTGTATATTTGTAATCACGTATATAGGGGTTACATCTTTTAAATGAAAAATCAGGTTAATAGAAAAGCAGGAAGAGGTATTTCTTTTGCTTTAAAACTTTAAATAAAAATATCAATATGCAAAACATCAACACTTCTGAAAAAGGTTTCTAAGAAAACTTTTGATAAATGAAGTTCTGAACTAAGACTACAATAAGGGCATTGGTTTGGTTTTTTTGGTACCTATTCTAATTGTGTATGCATGAGAAATCTTTACTAAATTCGGGTATATGGAAAACCAGAAAAAATACTACAGTGTAACCTTTCCAATATGCATCCATTATTTAAAAAAATAACAGTGAAATATTAAACATTTATGAGGTTTAGTTTTCTTTGCTCTTCTGACAGTGATATATTAAAATTATACTACATTTGTACTATTGATTTTTACTTTTGCCTATACAGTAGATATAAAATAAATTAGTTGCACATTAAGTCAGCACAGGCTGAGAAGCTGATTGTATGGTTTCTGAAAAAGAATCTATGATTTTCTCCAACACAGTTAAAAAAAAAAAAACAAAAACCAACAAAAAGCAGGAAAGTGTAAGGCTCCAGTGATTTTGAAGCTTACATCCATTACTTAAAATATAATAGAAATAAAACAATGTACAGTAGGGTTCTTCTATTATCGGCACTATTGGTTTATTACAGCAGGGACAATGATGTTAGCTACTCCTGCGTCTACAGTAATAGCGTAAACTTGTCCTTGTCACGAGGCTCAATTCTGAGGGGCTGATGAGTGCTGCTAAGTGACAAGCTCCAAAGGTAATTTGGTCAGTTCATTTTACTGCTGAAATGACTTCCTTTTCCAGGCATTCAGCTCCTGCTCAGATCTTGCATGCATAACAAGTTTTACCAGTTTAGGGAGATCATTTTTTAAATTGATTTTTTTTTCAAACTAATCCAGCCTCTGTAACAGTTGAATCAATTCACAGCTGGGTGGCTCGTATCGATACAGTGGGCAAATTAAGCCAATATCAATAAGCCAGCGCTAAATCCCTTCAAGAATGGCCATGTGAGTGCTGCAGCCACTCAGCTAAATCTGTTCAACATCTTTTAAAGCAGTCTAATTTCAGATAGGGTAAGCAATGAGCCACGCTGCAAACCTTCCCTCCTCTTCCCCGTTAAATCCATACAACTGTCACTCAGACACTTTTTGTTGGTCCCCTCGAAAATACGTGGGTTGATCCAAACTGCAGTAGCTCTACAGGAGCCAAAGGAGCTGTTTTGTAACACCAGGGGATTGGCTCCTGGCCATCCACAGAAACCCTTCACATTAATATTAACTGAGCCCCATGTACCAGGACTAATATACCATTTAAATCTCGGGAAACTACCTCATGTTTCTGGTCTGATGCTCTAAAATTGATACGTACTATCATCTTTGGGAAAAGGGACACAGTGACCTTTCAAAAACCAGAAAAAAAGAATCCTCATTTAAATACGAAAGAAAGGTTGTACCTACAATCTTTTAAGTACGATAGAGACAAGCATATAAATTCAACTGACCAAGGAAAGGCAATTAGAGTGATGGATTACAGCCAATTCAATAGAGATGTGAAATATTGAGACAACTCTCAAATACAAATTATTACACAAAATTACCCTCAGCCCACTCAAACTTTTCAGAAAATTAGTCATTCACATCACCAGCATGTTTGGACCATATGCCAGAATATTTTTTTCCATCCTAACATTAGCCGAGCACCACAGCATCTTTATGCAGTCAGCATCTCAACCAGACGAGGAACAAGGGCTTCTCCACGTTCCACAGTAGACAACTTCTCCCAGTTTTCCAGCTAAAACTCACCTGTGTGAGCAGGTGGGAATTAACTACATGGGCTTATTTTACAATCACTGAGGACTCTGCACGATTTCCTAGGAGAGAAAAAGGGAGGGAAAGAGCACTTGTTTCTACGGGATTTCTGGGAGCTGTGCAGCACAGTAAAAGAAAGTCTGGTTACATCTAGGAAATGCAGCCTTACAACCCAACCTTGAGACAGTCTTCTCTTCTGTACATCCCACTTTCCTAGTGAGAGAGTTGGGTATGCCCATTGTGATAGGGCAATATTTTCCATTTACCTAAATTTTTCCATCTGAATATCACAACAGCAAAGGAAATAATCAGTTAAATTTCTGCAGAATACCTGTGTTTTTCTCCAGAATATCAACAAACACGGAAAGCAGCTCGTGCTTGCACCCACTGAACAACGTGCCTTCTTTCTCCCAGGGAATTTCCTATGATCCTGTGCTAGGTAGCATTTATATAGCACATCTGATGCTTACAGAAACCATCAGCTCTGCTGTACGTGCACAGCAACTGCGGCTGTGTGATGGGAGGACAGCTGTTTGAAACCTAGAACGAGGTACTGGCCAGCCTTACCTGAAAGTGTGGGAGTGCTTGGCATGTCTTAGGACCACAAACACTCTTTCCCAGTTGGCTTTCCATGCTTTACAGAGGAAAGAGTATCTGGTAATTAAAAGAGGTGTTTATTTCACAACAGGAATGTAGGCAAATGATATCTGTGATGGAAGATTCAAAATGCCACCCAAATTGCTTCCAGCTGCTGTCCTTCAGTGGAAAATAAGACAGACTTTTATTTATTTCTTTATTAAGACGATGAAGAGCTGGAAGTACCAAGACAAACATCCTGACGGATGAGGTCTTTGCGCCCTCTCTCCAGTCCAGGCAGGTGCTCTTCCCTCTTTGCAGATCCAACACAAGCAACAAGAGTAGCAGCGGGTTTTGACGGATGATCTACTGTAAGACCAACACCCAAACTAACAAAGGTGTGTGCATTCAGCAGCACAGGGACAGAGGAGTAGCCCCTCCCCCAACAACAGGGTGATCCAACTCTTCCTAAGAGAGGCAGCTGCATTGCTTCGGGCTGAGGGAAGAGGGATTGCCAAAGACTGATCCAGGCAGTGCACTAGTTGGGAGTAAGCCACGAGCCCCCAGAAGAGAGGCCAAGCTGTGCACGAGGTGCCCCATCTCCTCCTTCCTCCTAACAGCAGAGCTATGCAACACAGGGGCTGTCATCCCACGTAGGATCCCGAGCCGGGACATCCTTCCTTGGGAGGGTGGGTGGTAGCAACCACAGCAGCAGACCTGCTTCAATGCCCCTGGTCATAGCAGTGTCCTCCCCATCCTTTTCCCTTTTTTTTTTTTTGCCACCGGAGCAGAGCACTCATTCGCGAGCTGCAGCCATGCGAATTCTACCCACACATCTCTGTTGGTTTAATTTCAGTAAAGCAGGACATTTTGCTAACACCATAATGAAAGGGATTTGAAAATAGATCCCAGTAATAACTCTAACATCAATTTTCTGACAACAGATCAGAAGGCTTTCAATTTAAAGTGTTCCCAGATGACATTGTCAGGGAACAGAGTACTATTTTCTCAACACCAGTAGATAGTAAGTTTTTCCCTTTTAATATAGTTCCACCTGCATTTTCTCCAAAAGGATGCTATTCTGCAGCCATATAGTCATTACGAACCTGATCCAAAGAGAAACAGAAACCCTCAGAAACTTCAACAGGCTGTGGGCGAAGTGTTACATCTCAATCAGCTTCAGAGATTTGCTCAGCTCACTTTCTCTTCCTGACCTGCTGCAATCCCCGATGTGTTCCTTGCTCTCCTACAATTCTGTAGAGCATGATCTCTCTTAAATTGCCCTCAGAAGATTTACCTCATTTTTCCATTAGTTTTCAGTGTTTTCAGCAGCAAATTTACAAACTTTACTTTATACACTGCACAGCATTAAGCAAATGAGACTACAAACTCGCTCATATTTTTCTCACATTGAAATGTAAATAATTTTATGTAATTTAAATAATTCAACTAAATCTAAATTGTATGACTCAGCATGGTGATTGCATGTTGAAGCATTTTGTTGTTTTCCCAAATTCTTGCCGATTTCATTACTTTAGATAAAAAAAAAGAAATAGTCCTGTGGAACAGCATCTTAGATCAACATAACTCCAAGAGTCAGATTTCTAATCTGAACGCTGACATCTAAAAATTCAAATTCCCAGAAGCTTCTAAACAAGCTTCTTTCCATCTCATCCTTGGAAGTAGATGTCAAAAATTTTTTAGACCTGAGTGCCCTTGAGCATGCATAGGCACAAGTGGAGGAAGTAAATCCCTGAAAGGCTTTGAGGGGAAGGGTCCTCTGGAGATCTCCAGGCCACCTCTGCTCAAAGCTGGACCAGGCTGCTCAGGGTCTCACCCTGTCATTTTGAAAGCCTTCAAGGATGGGGATTACGCAGCCTCTCAGTAACTAAGTGGGAGGAATTTTTTCCTCGCCTCCAGCTGTGATTTCCCTTGCTGCAACTTGTCTTTTACTGTTCAGATTTGAGAATAGTCTTGTTCCATCTTCTCTGTCACTCAACTTTACGTGGCGTGATCAGATCTCTCTTCAACTTTCCTTTCTCCAGGCTGAAAAATCTGCTGTCATCCACAAACTTGATGAGGGTGCTCCCCAACATCCAAGTTACTGATGAGAATGTGCTGGCATACCAATAAGTTCATATCAATATTTCACCTTTGAGCAATGCCACTCATAACCAGTTACTACTTACACTTTAAGTCACCGATCATTAGCCTTTGAGTCCAACAACACCTGGAAAATCTAAATCAACAGGGAGGCGCTCAGTGACACCTAATCATCTCGAAGCAGCCTTTATACGGGATTGCTTTCTTGGTCTCCAGTACATAAATTCTACCAAAGTAACATTTCAGGAGGCTAAATAAGTTCTCTAGTCCTCACGATCAGGCCTTAATCCTGCTGACACTTGAACGTGTTTACCTCCATATACATAATTTCAATAAAGCAATGGCACTTCTACACCAAGGAGCTCATAAGTCAGCGTAAGTTAACACACTTCCCAAACTCATTCTTGCTAATACGTTCAAGTAAAGAGAATAGTTATAAAAAGCAAATTCTGCAAGGAAAAAAAAAATCTTAGAGGAACACTTAAAAAATTATTTCCGTAGGTTCTGTAAATAGTCTATACAATATCATAATGGATTAATTCTCTTCTCAGATTTAGATAATTTTTATTTGTTTATAACTTCTGTATGAGATAATAAAACTTATGAGCCAGTAGTTAACCTACCAGGACTACCAGAGTGCAAATGGGCATGGTGAAAGACATTTGCAGACCGGTTAATTACAGGGAGAATGTTTGATAACGCGCCTCCAGAATTTCCCTCTCTAAGGGAGAATAATTTTCCTGTAATCTTTGCAGACACTGAGCAATAGGTGGCCTAAGAAAACCACCTGACATTTTAATCCTATATTTTGCTGTAAATGACATAACCACCTAAATAAAAACTTTATCTGCAAGGAGCAGTTTTGAAGACTGCTATGACAGTACTAATACCAAGAAGAGACAGTCTGCCAAGGAGAGTAACCTAAATGTTCTCATAAAAACCCATGATAGACTGGGATGGAGCAGCAATAAAGCCGTGTGCCGTCGTGTGCTTCCAGATTAAAGAGTCACTGCAACATGGGATGTGCCCTTTGTATTCTCCGATTGCTTTCCACATCCTCTTTTCAGTGTCTGCTTTTAATCCAGCAAAATAAACTTTAGATATCATTTGTTCTTTGTGCTTCCAAAAGGAGCAACAGATTCAGTTGTTTAAAAGGACTCATCTCCATCGCAGACACACACATCCCCATAACAAAAATCATGTCATTCGTATCATCATGCTGCAGAGCATCTTTCTCTCATGGCTACATTTCATTTGCTTTCACCAGTAACTTCTAACAACATGAAAGTTAATTTCCGAGCAAATCAACTATTTTGGGGGAGGGTTTCCCTTTTATCACAGTCCTCCCCCACACGCAGTCTTGGGTGGCATTTAGGTAACTGGGAATTGTCAGATTGAGCTGGGATTTTCGGTGGGTGGCAGCATGCTCTAGGAGATGCAGGTGCTCAACTTCAGCACTGGCTTTCCCTCAGGAAAGACATGCTATCCAGCGTACTATAAACCGACAAAACAATTCCTAAAAAACAGAAGCCTAATTCAAGGATTACCTTCATAATGCTATGGCGCTTGAAATGGCTTATTAGTGCACAGGTCAAGTTTGCTGTTAACCCAGTGAGAAGGGTCTGGCAAGCAAGTTAATTTTGAAGCAATGTGCAACGACCTTCAGCACTGCCTTTGAATCACTTAAAGGATGGGTGAGCAGGGGGAAAATCAGTGATCTTCCAGTATGCTGTCTGACAGCCTAGTCACACGTGTGAAATACTTAGGATTTATTTCTGGCACTCCCAGTTCTGTACTCTCCCCCGTGTACACAGGCACAATAAAGCACCATTGGAAATGTCCGATACAACTTGAAAAACTTTACATCCTGATCTGGATATAGCCCATCACTAGTCTCTCTTCAATACTTTGGAAAGGTTTCAGGGTATATTTCAGCCACAAATGTTGCAGGATACATCCTTAAGGGTGATAAAGTGCTTGTTGTGCATTACAGCTTAAAAACAACAATACAATATAACAGTGATTTATTTCAGGCTGGGGACTAGTGGACACACTCTTTTATCAAGTTCATTACTATAATAGCTGCTCACCTTCTAACAGTACACTAAACAATAGGATTGATTATTTTCATATTCTGTCCCCAAAGACACAAGTGGTAGCAGTGTCATGTTTGATTTCGGAAGGATATTTCAATGATCCAGGCCCCTGGGCCCTTGCAAATAAGCAAATCTCTAAACCAGACTTTACGTTCTGCAGAAAGTTGGAGCTGAAATGGCAAGGCAGCTGTCAGGTGTTCGCAGGAGCTGGGACCTCTGCCAGAAGACAGGACGGGCCACCTCATTTCCTAACTTAACTTAGACTGAAAGCTTTGCCTCTAGAACCGTGCATCATGAGAAACTAGTAAGGCATTTGGCAGGGAATTCAAAAGCACACAAAAACTGTCTAAGATTTGACTTATTTTGAGCATGCAGCTTCAACCAGGAGCATCAAATATGCTGAATACTGCTTCTTGTAGGATTTCTTTATCCATGAGCTCAAGCATCACCTGTAGTACTGGGGGTTTGACTGTGCTAAAGGACAGGCAGGTTGCACCAGCCCTGTGGTGCCAGTTCATTTGAAGGCTACACTGATGAAGAATGGCACTGGAGGGGGACAGCTGTAGAAAACCAGAGGCAAACTGACCCAGAGCATAAATGCAACATCCCACTGAAAACAATCAGGCACCTCCTTCCAAGAGATACCTAAACTTCTCTAGAGTAGAGAAACTGTTCTAGGATTTCACTACTTTGACAGCAAGAAAAGACTTGCTCAACATTTCAGTCTAAATGCGTTAAAAGCTGAGCTCTTGAATGACTAACTTTTGTTCTTACTTAAATAGCTCTTCTTCCTTCCTCCCCCCCCCCCCCCCCCTCTTCTTTCTATATCACCCACCACCTCTTTCTCCTTACTTGGCTATACTACACTCCCCTGTAGCTTTTGCTTCTAACAGAGCTCTTTTCAGAAAAGAGAGGAAGAAGTAGCTTGGACCAAAACATTCAATTCTAAGCTTGCACACAGAGCTATAAAGAGTGCAGAAAGTGTGAGTGTCTTACAGGAAAACAGCTTTGCAGTAGGACTGCAGTGAAGGAGAGCATACAGGTACGAAGTTATGGGTGCACATGTTGCCTGGTTCTGCCTCAACGTTAAATCTGGTCATCTTCTATTCACAGACTCAAACACCAGCAGCAGCATTGCTCTCGTATACCAAGAGCATCAGTTGCCTCAGATCCACCCCCAGCTACAGCCCCTCTTCCCTGGGGCTGTGTTTGCCCAGAATTGATCTCCCTTGGCTCATATCGTAGGTAGTCCAGAACTGATGAAAATTGCTAGCAGACTCATCCAAAGTGAGAAATGTTAGCACCTACGGGACTTTGGACTGCTCTGTAAGCCCTTCCATGGCTCCCTATCTTTGCTTATTACAACCTTACATGGTGATGAGGATCTAGAGAGAAGGGTACATGGTTAATAAACCAAGACATCATTTGATCATAAAATTGTCACTCAGTGAGAAGGGTGCTAACAGAAACCTAAAATCCTTTCCACATTCCTACCGCATGGCCTTCATAAAGGTCAAAGCTGAACAGGTGGAAGTTTTAACATATAATATCAATAGGAAAATCCTAATAAACCCCCCAAACATCAAGTCACACTTTGCAATAGGGAAAATTCCAACAAGATGTTAGAGAAAAAACAAACTCACCAAGTGTCCTTAAGCATGGGACAGGGTCCAAAGAAAGATGTGGTCTCCACCCTCACAGACTTTCAAAAGAGTTGACTGGACAAGGACCTCAGCAACCTGATGCATCTTTGAACCGGGAATTAAATTAGAGACCTCTAGAGGTACCTTACAACCTAAATTATTCTATGGTTCTGCAGAAAACAACAACAACAAAAAATCTATGGATGACATGAACCAGGTACAATATATGATTCCTGTTACTCTCCCCTGTAAATTCTCCTTGCCATCATTGTTTACTGACACCTTAAACACATGTACAACCCACGGTCTCTGCTCACCTTCTTCAGGATATTGATAGTGCAGTAAGTCACAGCTAAAGATACGCAGCTGCAGCATAATTGTCGACTTAACTATACCTGGATTTTGTATTTAGGATAATAAAACCTCTGCAGGTACTAAAAGGCTAATTATACAAAAGGTTGTCAATGCACAGAGATTAGAGGAAAAAGGTAGGGAAATGCATGTGAAATTCAGAGCTATACATGAAAGCAGAACTCACACTACATATGTAACATGAGCTTCTGAAGTGGTTTTTTTTTTTTCTTTCTTAATGTTTTACAGTCCAGATCCAGGCAGCAAATTACTACTACAGAAAATTTACTGGCCTGTAGAAGTCAGGTGGATTTTAGATCACAAATGCTTGCTTGCTTAACTATCCTATAGGTTATACCATGTACTCCCAGCTTTTGGTGAATTTTATCCTTTTATTTTTTCATACAGCATTATGAAAACATCTCTGTAATGTAATTTCTACTATTAGCATGAAATCAAATTCAATGTTTTGAGCAGGATTTCCCCATTCTTATGTTTTACAATCAAGGCTCCCAGTTCTACACGCTAAAAACTAAGGGCACCAGGCTTTACTGGCAGAAACAGCATGTTGGGTCTATACCTTTAAGACAGGCTAAACTGATATTAAATGTTCTAAACAGGTTTTGATTATAGGCATTTTCCTGGCCAGGTTGATGACACCTTACAAAACTGATTTTATTGCACATGATAATCCTTCTTCCTCTACTTAATAACACTAGCCTTCACTGCCTTTTGAGTTTAAAGTTAGACGGGAGGAAAACTGCCAGCTTCTTTTCTTGCAAAAAACTTCTCAATCCTTCCTCTTTTCTCAAGTCCATCTCCCTTTGCAAAACAACAGAGCAGGCAACATTTTGGTGGCCATCTCATTTTCCTGGAAACCTAACACCTATGGCTCCTTCTCTTAGTACTTTCCATCATAAGTATTTCAAACATATCCAGATGTTGGATTTCCCTGATGTCCCCAAGGTTCAACTGTAGTTTTCAGTGCAGCATTTTCCCCATCTTAAAATCCATGATATACCTCCTGCATTGATGTAGGAGGGATCTGCGGAAGAAAGCAACTATGCTGAGCCACTGAAAAGAGAGAGTTGTCAGCAGTTGCCTTATGCAATTTTTAAATAAGTAAAATCAACCATGTCAATGGTTACAAGCTTCAAGCAATCCCTCTTTTTTTTTTTTTCCTTCTAATAACATCCCTGGTATTCCATTAGATGCACTTGCTAACCTCAGCTCATTACCTATTTATGCTTAGCTTTTAGCATTTTTTCTCCATCATTACCAGTATTAATAATTTCGCCCTTTTTCTACGCCATTATATTCTCATAAATTTTTGAGTTATTCTAAGTTATTACATTATATATTTAGGCAGTCATACCTCTTCAGTTTAAAACAGCTTTTGTTTTTCTAATACAACCCTTATCCTCGAAATTCATCAGTTGTTTTCAATAGCCTTTACACATCTTCCACGTTTGTTTGTGGTTTTTGTTGTTGTTTGGGGTTTTTGTTTTGGTTTTGCTAAGATCTTTATTTTGTACAATCCAAACACAGTGAGCATACGTGACTATAAAGAGAGGTTAAAGAAAGAGAAACATGCTATTTGTGCCATACACAAACAAAAGACAATGCCCATATTTCCATTTGAATTTCCAGCAAGCGGAGCACAGCATATTGGCACGTACTAACCCATTAAATGAGGTACTGCAAATGACATTAGATATCATCAGACAAGATCTGGAAGAGGGGGCAGACAGTGAGCTGACAAGGTTGCAGGGAATTTAGTCGAGATAATCAAATTGCTCCTGCTTGTGAAGATTTGAAGGGCAATAAAATGGTGGATGAAATTCAGAATCTGTCATTACAAAAGAACGTACATAAGAAATAAAAGTCTGTACCTTTTGTACACGAGAATAGATATTACATTAGCCATTTCTCCAGGAAAGAGACCGCAGAGGCATTGTAGAAATTTGTTCAAAAACATCAACTCAAAACCTAGCAGCAGACAAAAAGACAACTAGAATATAAAAAAAAAAAGGACCAAAGAACAAACAATAAAAAATAAATATAAAAAATTACGTGCCCACATCCTGAACACTTCCTTCAGTGGCAGCCAACCCCTTTGTAACAGGACGATACACCTAGATCAGGTAGAGCGAAGGATGTTAAAAGAGCTACAGGATGAGAGACTATACAGATTCCTTTGCTTGAGCAAAAGACCAACGGAGATGATGATATGACAAAGACCAGTACAATCTTAAATAGGTGTGCAGAGATTGAATAAGGAACAATTATTCCTTGTTCTCCCAAACACAGCAACTGAGTACATGCACTAAAATTATCAGGTAGTTTTAAAACTGATATTAAAACAAATTAGATATAGTATTTTTTAGAGATCACAGAGGTTCATGATTATTATGAAACCATTCATACTGTGATGGTCAGAACTCAAAAAAAAAAATTAAATTCTTGCAAGACAGATCAGTCAAGGAATATAGAACAGGTTAAATGCAAGGCTCAAATCTGAAAATCCCTGAAGTAATAATTATCAGTAGCTTAGTTCTGATTCAGTACCATACACATTGGTACTGAATGTCATTTGAGATGGTTCAGTGTACGCTACCTAGTTTCCAGCTTCTACTCTTTAAGGATGGAGGTGGTCCTTCAGCCTTGCATCACCTAACCCCAGGCAGGTGTCTCAGATATCCTCAACTGCCATACATGGGCCATCAAATCCTACTGTACAAGGTAGGACCAGGGGAAAGACCACTCCATTCTTACTTACTCTTTAATGATTTTCTTAAATAATAGTGATTGCCTACTGCTGAAAACAAAATAGTTGAATTGGGAAGATTTTTGAAGCAGACCAATTTAAAGTTTGTTATTTTCTTCGGTAAGAAAGATCATCTTTGAGAGGAAAATACAAGCATGTCTAAATGTGTGTATAATTTATAGCAGAATGAATTTTTTTTTACATTACTTCTACTATATATGAAACTGGAAATACTCAATGACCTCTCAGTCATCTCCATTAAATAATGAGTTACTAAAATCCTAAGAATATGCACAAAATCCAGCAGTTTTCCGAGTCCCTGAAAGACTAAGTGTATGAGATACAAAAGCTCGCACTATAAACTACCACTTCAAATGTGCTTTATGAAAAGTACACTTCCATTCCCACAGAAAGCTTTAATTCAACTGCTGCCGTAAAACAGCCTACAACAGCAAATGCACCCATTTTCAAACGTAAGCTTGAAAGATGACATTCCTCATTAAATAAGAGGTAGCAGCCATGCAGTAGTGCAGCTGGTAATGGACATATGTTCCTGTGCAATGTAGAAGGTCTAAGTTCATCTCCTGGAGGAATTAGATGTAAGCAATGGACAGGCGCTTTCAAAGTTGGTGACCGCTGGGCATCTAAATCCACCACAGCCTCTAGTGTGTCGGAGGCTTTACCAATTCTGCATTGTTTTGTGACCCCATTTGTTCAGAATTTGTTGAGCCCCAAATCTCACAGCTATAGCGATAATTCAGATTAGCTCTGTCCTCCCTAACCACCACAACTGTAAAACCTCCTGTGCAGACAAAGCAAGTCTTGAGCATTTACAGACTATAAATATTATTCTTAGCTTTCATTTCCATTAAGAGTAATTGATCTGCATTTCCGAGAGATCAGCAAGCCGCAGTTTAGATACCCTCTTATTTCTCTCTTCCCTCCTTCCTGCTTTCATCCACTGCAGCATTTTTTTTTCATATCTCTGTTGTACCCTGTACCAAATGAAGAATGAATCAGTTACACCAACTGCCTGCTACCCAGACACTAATTTCAAGTGCCATGGCAGAACAGAGATGTTAGCTAATTAGCATAGCTGATTTTGACCCACTGAAAATACTTCTAAAGGAAAATATTTGAGTATGCCATACAAAACCAGTTTTGATCTTAATCACTTAGTGCCCAAGCATGGCATGCAGCAGGAATAGCCATGCATCAAAGTAGCAATAAAGATAATTTTATATTAATAACAATTTTTCTAGCAGTATAATACTTAATAGAGATTTTTAATTTATTGTAAATAAATGACGCATGAAATACTTTCTATGCCTGAAATACTAGATGTAAAATTACACGGATAAAAAATAATCTGATTTTACTTTTACTGAACAGATTCTAAGTATTTTAAGCCCCATGTGCATCATTAAGCAACATCAATGATACCTCTCACATTTTCCAATTAATGGCTCTTAGATTAGAATTTTCTCCCCCACCCAGTGCCATAGAGTACCCCATTATCCAATATACAAACAACCTGGGTTTGTTGCTGTATGTGGCTTTGTATTGAAATTCTGGATATTAAAATAATCTGACACAGACTTCTTCACACAGCAGGTCCCTACTAACACCTTTGCACAACAAAGCCTGAAGATATCTACTGTCCATCCTCCTTTGGGTTTTATTTAAAAGAAGTTTGGCTTGGCTGCAGAGCCTCCAAGGGCCATGGTTTACAGCACAGAGCCAAAGCGTGATCACCGTTCAGGAGCGAGGCACTTCTGACTACCTTTTTTTTGTTGTTTAAATTTCAACACTTAATGAAAGGTAACAGGAACAACACAGAAGTTTTTAACAACCTTCTTCCCAGCTGTTAGTGGGCTCAGGACCAGCTCAGAGGATCACAGCACACAGATTATGTTTTTTTTCTGCTTATGACTCTGAGACCCCAACCAAGGCCGATAACAGTGAGCAAGATGTAAATTAGGGAAGAGATGGCCTTCAAGCTCAGACCCCCCCCTTTGCCCAGCTTCATACAAGCACCAAGGTAAGAATCTCTTCTACCCTGAAGAGCTTATAGCATAAGAGGTTAATCTCAAAGCCAGTGGAGAGATGCCTATTGTCTGGATTTGCTTTCGACTAAGCAGGGGGGCACCAGTCACCACTGAGCTCCAGGCCCACCTCAGCCATTCGCCCACCACGCAACTAGGAGTCAATGGTAGGTCACAGGTGCCATGCCAGTCCCAGTGAAGCACAGCCCAGGAAACATCACAAAATCGGGCCTGGAGACTCCATTATCCTATTTCTCTAATTAACATTGACTGGAAACATGATTCTGAGATCTCTAACTCTGCTCTAAACCAAAGCATGCTCCTTCCAGCTCCCAAACCCCAGAGAGGGCTCTGTGCCTCTGTCAGAAGGTGAAATTCCATCTCTGGAAAAAAAAAAACAAGTATCTAAAAGTTGCTGATATGAGGAGATCCCAGCCAGAAAAGAGAATTTATACCCAGTCTGAGTGTTCAGCATTCATCTGTGGAGTCCAGGCTTACAGAGAGTGCACCAGCATCCAGTCAACCTCAGAAATTCAGCCTTTCTTGGCAAGATGGCCTGTATCTTTGTATCTTGACAGTCCTGATAAGAAAGGCTTCCTATGCAGGGATCACTTGTGGATATCTTAAGAATATTACAAACCAGCTCAAGATCTGTCATAGCTTTCTTTCTGAAACAAACAGGGATGTCTATCCTTGTTATCACCACCTGATGTAACACACGCTTTATATCACAAGGAATCAAAGAGATACCACCATCCAGCCTAGCTCTTCTATCAGCTTCATAGCTGTGTCACTCCTGAGACCAGGTGGATTTTCTCCACTTCAAGCTCATGCCAACATGCGTTGTTTCTTTCCCCCCTTTTCATCACTGTTTCAGAGCCACAGTTGCTCCCATCCTGTTTCTTACACTCCAAGCTCAATGTTTTTCTCTGGAGCTCCATCCTTCCCTCCTTTCCCTCTAAAGCCTTCAAACATTGTTTGCGGTATACGACTTAGTGTTGAAACGCTGTTTGTCCACTCTGCATTTCCTTCCCTCAGCTGCTAGGGAGGAGATACCCCCTTTTCAAACGTGTTCCCTCAAATTCCCTCCTCAGCCTGAATAGTACTTCTCGGTAATTAATCAAAAGGTGTTGTTTTTACACATGCTCACACTGTACATCACAGCCCCGAAGGCTAATGGCACCTTTGGCCCTCATCTGCTCTCCAAATTTCTTCCCTGCTCCCATGTCAGCTCCCAGGCCAGCTGACTCAAAGCAGTTTGGCAAAGGAGAAGGTAACCAAGCAAAATAATTGTACAAAGCCATGAAACTCCTGAAGATTACCAAGAAGCAAAAGAGGTAGTATATAACGGGGAAATCGTATTTGAACTGGAGATGCCTCCTGCTTGAATCAAGAACCACTATGTTAATGACAAAGCTGAAGCTCCCCACCTAATTGGAAGATCTTCCAATCTTCCTCATTGGTTTTATTTTTATTATTGCAGCATTTCCGCATTAGCTGTGGCCTTAAACTGAGCCTTTGAAAACTCTAAAGCAAGCCTGCTGATATATGACAACTAGTAGCATTAAAGATAAATTAAAACTGTTGTCTAAAATTTCCAGTTTGAATGGAGTATATCACATTTGTTGAGAGCACGAATTTTAATTGCTTCCCAATGACTAGTCTATCAAATATAAAAAGAATATTTGTACTTGAGTTTCTAAAGCTAATCATAAGTTTTCCATCATATTTTGCATAAAGCTGGTCACCTATGCACAGAGGCACCCAGTCAAGGTACATTCAATAGAGAGCTTGGTCAAACTGCAGCAGTAGAACGCGCCTGTGGGAAACGCAACATGTATGTTTTTCTGTTTGCATTGGGGTAGCTGTATATTTTCCAGGCTCTGTTACATGTCTTGTGATGAGAGATTCATCAACTATCACGTACACAAAATGCTTATAAATGAACCCATACAAGTCTGGGTTGCTGTGCATAGAGCCTGGTTTCCTACAGGCTTTGCTTTCACTTGACTTTAATACTGAAAAAGGTACAAGCTCTAATTTACACTTTTCCCAGTTGAAACAAACATCAAGTCTCTCCCTTGATCCCGCCCCTCACCATAACTTTTTCACCATGTGAAGCGTCTGGTACCTGGTAAGGAAACATTTTACCTGAGC
Organism: Aptenodytes forsteri; assembly: GCF_000699145.1. Taxonomy (NCBI): domain Eukaryota; kingdom Metazoa; phylum Chordata; class Aves; order Sphenisciformes; family Spheniscidae; genus Aptenodytes; species Aptenodytes forsteri. Next base: position 4,921,910 of record NW_008794444.1, read on the forward strand.
GGGATCACTGCTGAGGCATCTGTCCTCCATTCAGCCAGCTGTTTTCACAGCATGTGTAGGAACTCACACAACTTTGTGACCCCTCCTGCATCCTTCAGATGTAACTGAAAGAAGTGATGAGCTCCAAAACTACAAACAGACACTAGAGAAGTGGTTAGCTGGACAACCATGCACCCCTTACATGCTTGGGTCTCACATACCATCCCACCAGGAACTTTCAAAGAAAAGTCAGTAAGTGATGAAAGCAGGTCCTGTTTTGAAAGAGTCTCCTCGTTAGAAGTCACAATCTCCAAACAGGCCCTTGGACACACTGAGGTCATCAACAAACACAAACTCTTTTCAAACCAAAATACAGCAGACAGCTCTGGAACAAGAAACTCCCAACTTGAAATGCATCTTCTCTGCTACTAAGGTAAACAGCTCCCAGCAGAGCTATGAACATCTGCATACCCAACAACCCTGCTTCCAGGTATGCTTCACCCAGTGCACCAAGAGCTCTGCATGCGCCAAAGTAAATCACTACCCAAGCACCTGAATGAAGTCATCCAACCTGAGTACTGGAAAAATAAGCCTGGATGGCAGCAGATGAGCATTCTCACAAAGCAATCACTATTTCAGAGGTATCAGTCCTGATTCTTATCGAAAAAGTACAAAACAAAACAAAGATGGTTTTGAGAGGTAAAATTCATATTTCTGCTTGCTAACAAAACCTATGAGATCAAGAGATTATTAAGACACCATATAACTGCCCCCCTTTGCCCCAGTGTCTCTGGGTTTCATTGGCTATATACCTGTCTCCCTCTTTGTTCCTCTAATTCCAGGTCTGAGGATCTGGCTTACCAGCTTGCCTGATTTTTTTCCTCACTGCACCAGTTGGTCTGTCTATAAACCTGATCCCCTCAAAACAATCTGATTTCTAGCTTTGTTTCCACTAGAGACCACGCTAAGAAAAGGAAGGTTATTATCCCAGTTTTTGGTATTTTCCCTTACCAACCGTTACTGACTCTGATCACAAACCATGGTTAGATCTTCTCACATCATGTGAGGGTGGGAAGGGAGGCTAAAACCTGTTCCTAAGAGGTGGCACTGGGCCAGCTGCATTAGTTGTCTGCAGACATAGATCATAGAATCATTAAGGTTGGAAAAGACCTCTAAGATCATCGAGTCCAACCATTGACCCAACACCACCATGTCCACTAAACTAATGTCCCTAAGCATCTCACCTACACGTCTTTTAAATACCTCCAGGGAGGGGGACTCAACCACTCCCCTGGGCAGCCTCTTCCAATGTTTCACCACTCTTTCAGGAAAGACATTTTTCCTCACGTCCAATCCAAACCTCCCCTGGCACAACTTGAGGCCATTTCCTCTTGTCCTATCGCTTGTTACTTGGGAGAAGAGACCGACCCCCACCTCGCTACAACCTCCTTTCAGGGAGTTGTAGAGAGCGATGAGGTCTCCCCTGAGCCTCCTTTTCTCCAGGCTAAACAACCCCAGTTCCCTCAGACGCTCCTCATCAGACTTGTTCTCCAGACCCCTCACCAGCCTCGTTGCCCTTCTCTGGACACGCTCCAGCACCTCAACGTCCTTCTTGTAGTGAGGGGCCCAAAACTGAACACAGTGTTCGAGGTGCGGCCTCACCAGGGCCGAGTACAGGGGCACGATCACTCCCCTACTCCTGCTGGCCACACCATTTCTGATACAGGCCAGGATGCCATTGGCCTTCTTGGCCGCCTGGGCACACTGCCGGCTCATGTTCAGCCGGCTGTCGACCAGCACCCCCAGGTCCTTTTCCGACAGGCAGCTTTCCAGCCACTCTTCCCCAAGCCTGTAGCGCTGCATGGGGTTGTTGTGACCCAAGTGCAGGACCCGGCACTTGACCTTGTTGAACCTCATACAGTTGGCCTGGGCCCATCGATCCAGCCTGTCCAGGTCCCTCTGCAGAGCCTTCCTACCCTCGAGCAGATCAACACTCCCGCCCAACTTGGTGTCGTCTGCAAACTGACTGAGGGTGCACTCGATCCCCTCATCCAGATCATCGATAAAGATATTGAACAAGACCGGCCCCAGTACTGAGCCCTGTGGAACACCGCTCGTGACTGGCCGCCAACTGGACTGAACTCCATTCACCACAACTCTCTGGGCCTGGCCGTCCAGCCAGTTTTTGACCCAGCGCAGAGTCCACCTGTCTAAGCCATGAGCCGCCAGCTTCTCTAGGAGAATGCTGTGGGAGACAGTGTCAAAGCCTTTACTGAACTCCAGGTAGACCACATCCACAGCCTTTCCCTCATTCGCTAGGCAGGTCACCTGGTCATAGAAGGAGACCAGGTTGGTCAGATCCTGGTGTTACAGAACATGCTGCTCCTCCGTGCCCAGACCCAGCTGATGGGACTACTCATTTCCAAGAAGGTGGTCACCTTGGTTAATCCCAGCCACCACAGCACACAGCTATAACTGACAGTACCACAAAACAGGCTTTCCTATCCAGGGTTTCATTGCCGGTATGTGAAGGAACATCAGACTTCATCGTGACCATTTGCACGAAAAGCCCAGTTCATCTTAGGTTGCCTCCTGCCATCCCCAGAAACTCATCTTCCAGACTGAAGCACTTCAAACAGAGCTCTTTGCTCCTCCAAGGAGTGAGATCTTCATGCTAATGCTTTCCCCTTGGCAACAGCTAAGTGGGTCAGAGTTGCGTGAAAAGTGTCTAAAAGCACAAGATGTGGCACAGGCACTGGGGACAGGATTTTAAGTCAGTCCACACAACAGCAGTGGTGCAGCCAGCCATCTTTCCATGTCTATCAGTAGTAAAGTCTGAACGAAAACAGTGAGTGCTGGAAAGGAAAACCAGGAGGAAATAGCAGATGTGCATATAGACTAGGAAAAGAAAAAAAAAAAACACATCCACAAACTCCACAAGGACTCATTTTTACAAGAAAAAGTGCCTTTGACAAGAAATCCATTTTTAGAGGAATCAGGCAGAGTTTAGAAAAATAGGTATGGAACATTAACAAAAGATAAAAAGTGACCGCTGACCTGGCACAGCAGGCAAGTGGAAAACACTGCTTCTTCCATATAAGCATCCTTGCTTATAACCATTGGACGTAGCGTAAGGGAAGCGAGGAAGGACAGCAATGAAGAAAATGTCTGCTGAATAGTGAAATGTCTTCCAACGCAGGGGAGTGGCCCAGCTGCAAGAACCCCAGGAGGCAGGGACCTGCAAGTCCCCATTGCAAAGTAAAGGACAGACTGGGGAAGCACCAACAAGAGCAGACGGTGTGAATTCCAGGTTGCAATTTAGCCAAAAAGGTACATAAAAAGGATGCAGAAAAGGCTTACACACCTCTTTGTGGGCTTTGCTATATGGTATGTCTGAGAATCTCATGTGGAGAGACCACAAGATGCCAGGAATGCATCCAGCATTTACTTACAAATGCAGAGATTTCATTCTTAATGTGAGTCAAACAGCAAGGTTGGTGGCTTTGCCCTTTGTGACCAGCTGAGGCAGCTAGAGCCACTAGAAAGCTTTCAAATTGGTTTTTAAAATCAGTGTTTCTTCTCCATTAACTTTTAAAACATATGCAGATTGTGGGATAATTGCCTCATGCTGTAAATCGTGACTAAAATGAATAATTCACCTTCCCAGCAGAGAGAATACAGACTAAGCACTGGGCTCAGTACCGGGGGCTTTTCCAGGAACAAACCCTCAAGATTCAGCCAACGAGCAAAGGGTCCGCACAGTGCCAGTGCTTGGTGCAGCACAACTTATCCTCTTTTTCCAGAAGGAGACAAATGCTCCATGAGGATGAAAAACCAGAAAGAGTCAAAACCAGAGTCCATGCAGCTCCATCTGGTCTCCAGCAATGGCAATGGAAGATACCGTCAGACACAGCTTGTTCTCAAATTCTTGTACATTAATTTGTCTAATCCCTTTCAGACTTGTCTGTGGGTCTTGTCATTCCCAAGTGCCTCTTGCTCACTTCTGTCATCAAATGGTCCCACTGATTCCCTTGATGGCTTCCCACTTCTACTACCAGCTGGAGCATCCCTTGAAGGGTGCTCTTCAAACCCTTTTTTTCTAGCCACCTTAATTTCCCCTTTACATCTGACCTGCCATGATGTACAGACTCTTCAGTTCTCTGCAATTTTGCAGCAAGACAAAATTCATAAACTTTCAAGATCAAAACGCGTTTCCTTGCCATTTCCCAAAACTTGGCAATGGCATAAATCCATCAGTAAAACGGGAGTGGTAACAACACAATAATTGCGTTAAATAGCGTTTCTGCTTCCTTGGTGGATGGTGGTCCTGTGTAATTCCTTCCACGTCAGCCCACGCTGATGAAGGTACAGTAGTACAGCACTGCTGCTTTGAGAAAGCTGCGCTCACCATTTCCAAGGAGAAATCACTTAGAAAACAGATAAGGTCCATCTTTTTATTCTTCTGGTTACAGAGGATGCTGTCCATCATTAGAATTTTGATACAAACCAACTGCTTTAATGCATTTGTATCTTGACTCAAGCAAATGTATCCATGTGACCACAAAAATATTTCTGGTTAGTGTCCATGCAAAAGAAGGAGCTTAGATAAGGAAGAATCAATGCCACTTTGAAGGTGATAGAATAAAGTATTGGTATTTTAAGTCTACATTAACACTAATAGCAAAACTATAAATCATGGACAGGCTTAAAAAGGATACTGTCTTGTCACTGCTCAGAAGAGGTCTTTGATTTTTGGCATCAGTCAGGTAATTCTGAGATCAATAGGACACAAAATCCACCTATTTGCTTGTTAGTAGCAGAATTAGATTTTGTAACACAGACAGACTCGCTGCTTATAAAGCCTGTTTGATGTGTAAAGAATGTGCATCTGCTAGCTACAGAATGGAACTTATTTTATACAAATTTTTTGATATAAAATTAGGTTTAAATTAGAGCCTTCAAACTTCTATATGCTTATACTTCAACTCAACCCAATGAATAATCAAATTGGTAAAAAAAGTAATCAGAAAATTGCAAAGCTTTAAAAGAGTTAATGCATAACCATAATAATCCATACTGTGGCTCCCCAAATACAGCTGCAAACTGACACGGAATAAGCTGTTTCTGCCAGGTAAGACCACCCTGAAATTGGCTGCTGACAATTACAAGAAAGGTCACGTTTATTTGTAAACCACCTAAATGATGGAGCAACCCCTCAAGGGATTTTTAAGTTGTCCAGGGAAAGATGCATGGCAATAAAAACAAAAACCAATTCAGAAAACTGCCCTTGGGATGCCACCCAAGCAACGGTTAGATTTGACCAACGTGGTCTGCATATGTTCCAGAAAACACGTTCAGACATGCAGGATCCAGTGCTGTATCATCTACCTCAGATCAAGGAGGCTAGAAGCATAGTAAAAACAGAATAATTTGTGCCAAAGTCTCTGGAGCATACCTATACCCATCAAGAGACAAAAAGGTATGAAGACCCTGAGTTTTCTTACAGAGAAGATGGGTTGAGTCTCTCCTGAGGCCTTCAAATCAAGATGGCACGAAAGCATCCCTTAGATAAGCACCAAAACCAAGGGGTGTTACTTCTGATCAGCGATGGCCTTCTCCATCCTTCGGAATTTGAGAATTTGGGACAGGCTACCACTGCAGGCTTCAGCTGGGTAAAATTTAGACACTCTCAGTTACTGTAAGCACATTTCTGCCAAAGGAGCACAAGGTGGCACATACTGATCACGTCAAAACTATTCTCACTTGTCTCTGAGTCTACATAGGGAAGGTTTTTGCCTAACGTTTGGTATTCAAACCAGAGTCTACATAGATAAGGTTTTTGCCTAACGTTTGGTATTCAAAAGCCTGCATCTTCTCAGCGAGCTTAAGACACACTTTTTCCATATAAATTAATAATTTTTGTTCATAATACAGGAGGGGGAAAAAAAAACCCCACAACTAAAAAAAATAAAGCAGCACACTAGGAAAGTGTTATGATACCACTAAGTTATCAAAATTTCCAACACTGTCCATATCAATATGACCTGACCATGACTGAGATAGGAAAATTGCTCATAATATTAATGGGAGAGGAGCAGGAAACTTCTGAAAATGAAGAGGGACTCACGGTGCTAGAGAACAACTGTTTGGTGATAGCAGTTTCGTGGATAATTCCACACATTGCTGAGGTGAGCCATGTCTAGTGATCCCAGCCACTACTTTTACTCTGAAAGGCTAGAAAAATGGACAATTTCCAAGCTACAATAAATTCTTTATCACACAAACACTGGTCTTATCCTCTGCTGCATGCCACACACAAATCCCTCTTGCCCTCATTTTTGCCAGATTTATGCAACCCATCTGTTCCACTAAATTGTTTCTAGCTTTTAAAGCCAAAGTAATTGCTTTTTTTCTTCCATGTGCTTTATGCATATTTATGATAATTTTACTTTTTCTAGCCAAATATCTTGTTTTCTGCAGAAAACAATCATTCTAATCCAAACGTCTGAATTGCACAAAGTAGCCAGAAGACCTCCAACGGTTAGAACATCTCTCCTTTCAAGCAAGCTGCCATGCAGAAGTCAAAAGAATAAATCAAAATCCTAGGCCATTTGATGTCCCTTAAGGAGGGGGTATAACTGTGCATGAGCAGAGCTGGTGAAGAATTCGTCACAAGTGTTCAGTGCAGCCTAATTACTCTCATTCCCAACACAAGAGAAGAGCTGGAGAAGCTGGAAAGAATATAGCAGCAGAATATGCTGCAAGTTGTGATGTGGTGGTGCCTCCAGGGTACGCGTGGATGAGAAGAAAGGTGATACCTGTATCTCCATAAACCTAATGAGCCCCCATGAAGCACTGTGGAAGGAGAGAGGTTCCTTCACCCTGAGAAATCCGACTTCCCCAGTTTCTTATTTTCTAGTGATACCTTTCTGATTTGGGGTAGGAGATATCATCTGCTCCTCATCAGCAACCCCAAAGTGCAGCTTTTAAAATGCCAGTGAGGAGAAACTGCTTTTGTTTCCTCTCTTGGCAACACAAGCCACCCTCTGGAAGGAGTGGGATTTTATATTGGTGACCTTTCAGTTTATGGAAAGACTATTATAGCACATAGTTCAAACACGTTTTGAGATAATTGTGATTGGTGAACTGAGAGCACACAGAAGAAAACCATAAATTATGACCCTGAGGTAGTGATCAAGGAAGCCAAGATGAGACTAGGTCCAGGAGAAACTGCGGCTACATTGCCACCTAATAACGCAAGATCTGGGGTCATCTTTTGCAATAATAAATACTTTAGAAAACATTTATTTTTCCTCCATATAGCGTCCAAGCTACTTCTGTCCTGCTTATTACAAGCTCTGTTAAATCTGTGAGAAACCCAAGGAGAGCATTTTGGGAGAGTCAAGAAATCTATTAACCATATCCAAAGTTTACTGACATTTCCAACCGCACAAGTATTTCAGCAAATATCAAGACACAACTTTGGGGATTCCACCACAGTACCGTGGCAATAAAGAGAGGCACTTTGTGTCAGATTCTCGCCCCCAAAGGAAGATAATATTTAATAAGTGCTCAGACAATAAATTCCCAGAAGTTTCCAAGTACTCCGATGTTTCGATAATTGCCTCCTATTAGCACCATTCCTAAACTATCAACATCTAGACAAGGTACTGCCTGGAGGCAGAGACTGTTTACAGGCTAAATAATCTAAACCCAGTTGGACAACATATATCAGGAAAGAGCAACTGAACCCTAGGCTTTTCTAGAGACTCAGATTAATACAGAAGAAAAGCATCTGTGCTGTTCTGACTGCTGTGCTCATCACAGTAGAAAAATACACTGGATTAAAGAAGCAACTACTGCAAATCACTTTCAAGTTTATGAGGAGTGCCTGGCCCTATTGTTTGACAGCCTTTAGCTGTTCAGCTGTAAGGCAGCCGATTACCTACGGCTATCCTCTAGTCCCTGATGGATACCATCTTCCAGAGCAGCCGAGTCCACTTCTCTGTCACGTGCATTTAAAAAAAAAAAGTTGATGACTATGTATAACATCATCATGGCTAATCCAGTAAAAAGGATTATAAAACATGTTATTATCCATGCATTAAAATGCCTTGCCCGTGAATGTTTATATAGCAGTTGCTGAAAACGTGTGCCTATTTATTAGCACGTTGAGCATTTTTTAAATCTTTGACTGCAGAAAAATGTTAAATAGCTGCTTAAACGTTGGTTGCTGAAATGCTACGGGACACACTTTACAGCAAACAGAAGAAACGGATGAAAACTTTTCACAAAATCGAGTATTGCAGGGAATGCGTTCCTAGATTTTAAACATTACAGCTCAAATCAGAAAGATCTTTGGAAAGCATTATCTGGTGCATGAATTACCCGAAAAGTGACTTATAGCTGTCATTTTATTAAAAGACTGTCCTCCACAGTCACAATGATTTATAGTTGTACAACCCTGCCACACAGATTGGAAAAGAAAAATTGCACAGTTTTTCCTGCTCGAGCTGCTAATGAGCACCAGGCTTCTGTTACGCACGGGGGCATCAGTGGCCATTGGAACACTAGGATGAGCTTCCAGCCTATGAAAATGGAAAATAATCAGACTAGGAACAAAGAATACATATATTTTTGAATTTTCGAACAGCTCAGCACTGAACGCAGGAACAGTCTCTCGCCCAATGAAGTCAGTGTGGGTCCCTCAAAACCACATGGAATTCGGGGCTTAATTCAGAAAAAGCTCACACAACGAGCGTGAGCTGTGTGACCAATTCTTTTCTCTCCCACAGCTAAAGCGTCTAAAGCACCATGGGAGAGAACTAGAGTGATGTACCCTGGTTTAAATGATGAGATATAAACAAAGAGAACTACAGTAAACATCAGAAAGAAAAATCTAGCAGTGTCAGTTTTTGTTCTTATTTTATTCCCTTAAATTCTGGCATCCTATCATTGTGTTGACTGTGTTGCATGTTTCCATCAACCTGGAAAAAGCCAAGTGCTACACTTCAGGCTCAAAGCTGTTCTAGTTGAAAACACATGGGAGACGAAGCTATACAAATACCTTGCTGTCCAGGCTTGTTCCCCATATGGGAACACACAGATCACGAACACATTCCCTCTTAAAATCTCCGCTTTAACAAATCATTTCAGCTGTGGACTGTCTTAACACAAGCTGGGTTTTAAAATTCTTTCATTAAAAATTTTCAATAATTTCTCTGGCTCTTATTAGATTTCTTTTGGTTATTCTTAACTTGTGTCCTAGAGTAAGTACATCATCTTAGGAACCTTCATTTCATTGCTACCTGTACCGCACTTGAAAAGAATGGGTTGAGAATACCCAGCAGAACCCCCCTGTATTATCAGCCAAGAGAAGGACACAGAAAAGACCTGGATCAGAATTTCAAAATATCTTGAAATTAAATTAAGGAATTATTCAGACTTACCATATGATGTGGAATTAATGACACAATTGCATTAAGGCTTAATCGAGCTATTAGGAAAATTTGCTCACTGAAGAGAAAGTGGAGAGAATAGGAAAACGGTAGAAGCAGCATCATTTGTTAATGGTAGGAGGTGCATCGTTATTAATATTCCGAAGCAGATGGCTATCAGGACTAGAAGAACCAGGGTTAGAAATAAGAAGATATCATGTATTCTTTCATATCCAAATGTACATTCAGAAAGAAGAGAATCCCAGAAGCTGAATAAAGAATTTCTCACCCATAACGGTACATTCTGGAGGCAGATGTTCACCTGCTAGAAGCGTACATCAGCAGATAGCGTGCTTATTATCAACGCAGATGAATGAGATTCACTCTCAGTGACAAGTCTTCAATGACATCCCATGACAACCTAATTCCTGTACTTTTTGATATGAAATACTGTAACCCCTCTACTCCAGATGAAAGACTTCAAAAAAGAGGCATTGAACACTCATGGGCCTACATAACTAACGTAAAATATTCCAAACAAATCTCGTGATAGCTTAACAACTTTATTTTCTCCAACTGGAACCATCTCATCAAATTATTAATCCACAAAGTGTGGCTAATTACACTGATACCGATTAACGGCAGCTAACCAATCTCCAATGCATTAAGCAAAGCATAAATAAGTACAATCAGTACTACTCTGAAGGTGATGAAAGTAGAGTTCATAAATTTGGGTTAGAAAAAGCAAAACTGTACAGCACTCCTCCTGGAGCACCTGACTGAGAGGCAACAAGCCTTGGGTACCCAACAGCTGAGATGATCAGAGTTATCAGAAGTCCTTGGCAAGCATTTAACGGAGCAGTCTGGCTTTTGTTCCTAAACAAAGACCAGGAGCAAAGTCCACCACATATGAAAAATACAGCCTTATTCTCTTTCTTTGACTTTTAATATGTATTGGTACTGGACCATCAGAGGCCTCCGCTGTTTAAGCCATCCAGATCTGGAACTGCCAATAAACCTTAGTAAAAGTACATGTCCACTACCTCCAAGGAAAAAAAGGCAAACATGCCAACAGCCAGTGTCACGTGTTTAACAGCGCGGACTACCACACAGTGTGCACAAGAATCAGAAAAGCTCAAGCAAGAATTAAAGAAAAGCTTGTAAAGAGATTTGTACGCATTTCTATGGAATGGTCCACCTCAATCCACATGACGCGAGAGTGGAAATCCATGCCGAGAATTAAATACGTTGTTAGTGCCATCCAGCCTGAAAAACAGTGATGAGGAACAGAATAGGGGAGAACAGATATAGCACAGCTGTTAGTATTTGTAACACAAAGTATAGAATCATAGAATCATTGAGGTTGGAAAAGACCTCTAAGATCATCGAGTCCATCTATATATATATATATATCCTTCTATAACTAGAAGATGTATTTGCTTTCTAGGAATTTTTCACACTTTCACCAAAACTTTTTTTCACCAAAAGTCACAACTAGCTGCAAGTCAATCACAATGCGGAAGTACTCTCAGAGAGAGCAATGGGAGTGCTCTGCTCGCTCCAGCATCCTGGTGGTAGCAGTAAATACCATCAAAAATGAGGGAAAAAAAAAAAAAACAAACAAAAAACCCCCAGGGGCTCGCAGGGCAGACTCAGCATGCTGCACAGCTTTCACTCCTCCAGCCAGGTGGCAGCTGGGACTTTGCACTGATTGTGCCAGCGATTTTGTTAGCCAATGTCTGGTAAATTAATCAATGCATGTGCTTCTCCTGAGCTTCTGTCTGTGATAAATCTAAATATCAGGTTGATGACAGAGCCCAGTGATACTTGCAATAGCTTTAAATGAAGCACCTGGAACACTAACAGAGCATGGAAGAAGTCACGTACATTTGAGAAATGAACATGAACACACACTGCAAACTGGAATGAATTTTTAAGATCTTGTTTGGGCAGTACAAAGTGCCTGTTTGGGACAGCATACAGTTTGGGTTGGGTTCATCCACCTTGTCAAGTCTGGTGTAGCTAAAGCCAGTCTGCTCCCGCTAGCCTAAGTGGTTTGAGGCAATTCAGGTGTCTCTAAATTACACTGCAGCCTGGAGAAGGGGCACTCAGCTGTGTGCCATTGCATGAGCTGGGATTAAACTGTTCAGTTATCGTACTCCAAAGCATAATGATCCCTACAGGGTTCCCCCCAAGGATGCTTTGAGACAACATTGCTCTACGCATTTGCAGAACATGAAGTCTTCTCCACACTTGAGCTATCAAAATCAATAAATTTGCAATTGCCACCTTCTGTCTATCACACTTCACTAGAAATTCCTTAATTAGTTTCTTCTAGGAGTACATGGGTCATTTAGGTAATTAAATCCAATCCTCTCTCATCAAAGGACATTATGCCATTAAATCCCATTTACAAGCTCATTGTGCTCCATCTTACAACCACTATAGGCTTCATCTTCTTACCCCATTGCTCTCACTGAGAAGCTGTGAGAGTGAAGTCCCAGAACAGTTGATAAAAAACCATTAAATTGTTCATGCTCAGATCTCCATTAGAGAAGGGCCTAAGACTGTTGAGAGACATCACTGTCAAGTCTTCCACTCCCATGGCTGTTAGAATGTAAAATTATTCTAACAACATCTAAAATCAAAATTAATATGGGTGAAAGACACAGATATCCTCTCATAAGACTTTGAGGTCTAAAACACATCCCAGATCTTCATGATGTCCAGAGTACTCCCCTAAGTCATCATCAAGGACATTTTTCAGTATTACCACTGAAAGCGTATTACAAAGGTCATAAAATATCTTCAGGTATGACCTAGCACAGAAGGTGCCACCAAAGGCACACCTACATAGAGTAACCAAGCTGGGAGGAGAGGAGCCACAGCCTCAGCCCGTTCCAAGGGACTCTACAATACAATTAGGACATGCTAATCCAAGGACACAAGCCATGTGCCAGCAGCATGGCCTTTCCACTTCTGCAGGCAGAGGGTCACATGAAAGCTGAGGTAGCAGAACCCCGGGAGGATCGGCCAGCTCGGAGCCGGAGCACATGAGCTCAGCACTGTCTCGACCTGCCTCAGCACCTGCTGTTGCAAAAACCTTAAAACACACCAACCAAGCACAGTGAGGAGGCTTGCAACCCCGAAAGCAAATAAAAACAGAACTTGAAGTTATTAGCATTTCACAATTTAAGGCAATTTCATGGAATTTTATTTCTGACTCAGAATTTTTTAAGTGCCTGGAGCTGGCTATACTGTAGCTGTGGAGAAATCAATATCAAAAAAGCCCAGCTCCTCCAAATTCTTTTGAGCGTCAATAGATGCTTAATTTGCCCTGTAATTTATCCAAACGAATAGGCTGGTCTTTAGTAATTACACATTTGCTCTGTGCTAGAATCTGTGGAGAGGTAAGGCAGCTGCTTTTCCTGCTCCCATACTCACTCCACTGCGAGGGAATTGGGCAGCAGTTAGGTTTTGCAGCTGGCTACTTGTACTCTGTTCTGTGAACAACTTCAGCATTACCTAAAACACTCCTCTGAGTACAACCGACAGGACAGGGATGTTGCTGGTATCAAGTAATTTTATGAGGTTTATTCATTTAACGAAACACGGTTTATACCCCATTTGCTGCAAACAGCTCAGCAAGTTAAAAAAAGATCATTAGCATTCAGAGTCATACAACTATATCCAGGATCAAATTACAGTTCATCGTTCTTCACATCTCTCACATAAGGGACCTAATCCCTTCCACACTGGGAAACATTAATTAACATCATAGAATAGAATCATAGAATCATTGAGGTTGGAAAAGACCTCTAAGATAATCGAGTCCAACCATCGACCCAACACCACCATGCCCACTAAACCATGTCCCTAAGTGCCTCATCTACACGTCTTTTAAATACCTCCAGGGATGGGGACTCCACCACTTCCCTG
>NW_008794444.1:4936036-4942569 GCF_000699145.1 Aptenodytes forsteri
TGTGGAACACCGCTCGTGACCGGCCGCCAACTGGATTGAACTCCATTCACCACAACTCTCTGGGCCCGGCCGATAGGCTTTGCCCCAGAGTCATAGTAAACCAGGAGTTAGAACTTAGGAGAGAAGAGCCAGGCAGCAGCACCTCTTCTGAGCATCACGTATTCAAATGTGAGCACTGGAAATGTAATTAAGGAAGAGGAGATGTACATTCCCACAGGTACTTTGCCGGGGGTGTTCCTCAAGACCAAGGCTTGGTACCCCCAACCCAAGCAACCCAGCTTTCCCCACCGCTACCCCAGTCCTTGCCAAGCCCTGCTCATAACCTCCAAAACCCACCAGCCACCTTTAAAAGCAAATGTACTAACATTTTGGTTTTGAGACACAGATCCGGGCTGTTCCAGACCCAGCAAGGCCCTAAGCACCAACACAAAATATCCTCAGATCCACCCTCTTCCCCCTCCACCTCCTCTTTTTCTTTTGCCAGGGGATGTGTCAGCCACTACAGCAGGCTGTCAGATAGACTCTTGTCTTGGACACACGGGATGTTTTGTCCACTTGGAGGGAAAGAAAAAAAAATAAAATTCTAAGATTAGCAGCAAAATGCCCCGGTCTCTAGTGTCACGCTCATGCAAAGGAGTCCATCGGCAGCCGGTTGTTTCCTGCTCTGAGGAGCCGCTGCCTTGAGCGGCTCTGGTTTATTCCTACCCTTAAATGAGCACACATCACCAGCGAGTTCCCTTCTCTCCCAAGGCATCGGGCCATAGGCCAAGCTGTATTTGTACGGAGCCAGAGTAGATGTAGTCAGTCTTAGTCGTGCTCTGATGAACAGACCTCTCAGAGGCTTTTTCAAAGAGCACTACAAGCCTAAAAAAAGTAAGCACTTGCAAAACATCGCCGAGAAATCTTTTGACATTTTATACTCACTTTCATTTGCTGCAAGCTTTCCATTTTATTGACGTTGCACATCTACAGGAAAATCCAGATAGTGAAACATACAAAAAAAAAATATCTAACTTTTCCAGTTTCCTCTGCAGGCAATTTCAGCTAACCCTTAATATCGCTGGCAAGAGAATATTTAAAAAAATTGGCAAGATTTTTGGGGGAGGGGGTTGGTTTGTTTTTTAAAATGTACACCTGTGATCTCCTTCACAGGTACGCTATCTTCTAAAGAAGGTATTTTTTTATATACATTAATTATGAGATTTTCATGGGAGATCTTTGTACCACAAATTAAATGAAGCTGAATTTTAGTAGATACCTAAAACAAAAATGTTGCTAATATGATTTTTTCCCCCAAAAGTCAGTTTTAAATAAATAAATAATCTGCATCCCCAAGAAACCTGACTCACAGGAAACATACCTTATAGTCAGCTTGTCTGGTTATATATATAATTTCTTTAAGCAGACATGAAACAATATTTTGTGTTTCTATTTAGCACTTCTATTTACCAGGAAAGCCAGTTTGCTGTTCCTCCAGTACTGGGGGAAAGCAAAATATTTTAGAAATGGTTCTTAGCAGAAGTTTTTATAAATTTCTTCCAGTGAAAGACTGCCATTGCTGTATAGTTGAGATTTATCTGCCACCCACGTCTGTCTTCTATGGGTAATGAAAGAGAAAAGCAGACAGGATCCGTCCAGCAGTACTTTTTGACCCCAGATGCTTCTGCATTTTTTTTTTTTTTAAATGATATTTTACTAGAATGGCTTCTATCCCCCCACCGCCAGCCTCCTCCTCTCTCCCGATGCCATCTGACCTTTTGGATGCCTCCCCCTCCCCAGCCAGCTCTTCCTTTCATGATAAGGGTGCATTAAACAGATCTGCTCTGAGTGTGCCGTGGCTTATCATCGCTAGCGCCAAAATGTCAGGAAGTTAAAAGCATACACAGTTGTTACATCGGCTTTCAGAGCTCAGCTTTTTGTAGGAATTCAGAGGTTAGAGTTTTTTCTTTTTAAAATCCAGTTGAAAAAAAAAAAAGAAAAAACCTCTCTCCAGTCTCTGCTTCAATTCCCATAAGAATTTGTTGATCAGAAATGTGTACTCTCAGTGGTTTCTAGACACGGCGTGTTGGGAGAGGCTATTTTCTGCCCAGCGCTGGGCACAGCTCCACCTGTGGGCCCCCCACCAGCCTCGTGCAAAAGGAGCTCCTCAGACTTCACAAGTCCTCTGCGCACTTCTAACAAAAAGGAGATGCAAATTTTTCCCTATAGATATTATAATAATATCGATACCAGAATCCACCAGTTCCCATCGCCTACTGCCCAGGGTCGGTGGGATCTTGGTGGCCAAGGAGGGGTGAAGGAGCAAAGCTCTGCATTGGGTTGGACATGCTCAGTCATGGCGAGGGTTAGAAGCCAGAGGGTGCAGCCCAGGCCCCATCGCCTGCAGTAAGTGCAACTTGCCAAGCAAAGCACCGGCGTTCAAGTGGCCAGTCTTGGTTTTTCTTCCACAACAAAAGCAGTTTATCAACAATGTCCCCTGTTTTCTTGCAGGCACGAATCCTGCAATCACGAGATGAACACTCTACTTATCATAATTTTTAAACCTGCAATTTTTAAAATTGCCATAATTATCGAAACGTAATTTTAAGCTAAGAGCTTGATGATAGTTTAAGACTAGGACGCAGCACCAACATCCAGCCCAGGGAAGGCTTACGGCTCTTCAGACTCCTACTGGCTTTAACAGAAGCTGAATTACACCTTTAGTTATTGGTAAACTGCCAGGCTGGGGCACAGCCCCCCCGAGATGCTCAGGCAGGCTCATGCTGCACGAGGTCCTTTGCGGGGAGGGTCTGCGGCTGATTCCCACATGGCAAGATGACTGTGCCATCTAGCTGCAGTCACTACGGTACTTCAGCACGCGATGCCAACCCACTCTGCCTTACGCAACATTTTAAACAGCTCTGCTTTCCAGATAAAAATCATACCATTTATTTTGTCCATGCTGGATATTAATGTATGGGAAGGAGGTTACTTTAGCCAAGAAGTAAATTATTACTAAAGACGAACCAATCAAGCATATAGTTGATAGGAATATTTATTTTCCTTTTACTTACAGCTTTCTTCTATTACAAGCTTAGTTAGCATTAAGATTGCCATTTTCTGTTGCTTGTTTCTGCACTGTTTTATGTCTATTCATTTAAATCCTCTTCTCTCACCAAAATATATTATCCCCCCCACGTCTATCTGACGGCTCCACTCTTTCTGGTCTTGCATTCCCATACACCACATCCAGGCAGCTGCAGCATCCATGAGTGCACAGCAGTTGATTTTACAAGACATGGAGAGGGTGACAGGGCTTAGCTCATAATTTCAGCAGTAAACACAGCCTTCAAAATGGAAACGCAAAGGCATGGGGTTTGATTCATGTGTACTGAGAATTATTTTAATGATGCAGAAACAAACTAAATATATTTTTAATTTCATATTTTAATTTGTCAAAAGTATCTCAGTGGCTTTTAAATGAGATTTAAAGTGCATTTTATTCCGCCAGGAATAAATTCAGTCACTGGCTAAAATTAGATTAGTGGCTCCAGTGCCTAATTAGCAACAGGTTTGGAGGCTGCATTTTGGAACACTCTGGGCTACATGTCATTAACCCATCTTTAAGTAACTTTCTCTGTTGGTATGTGATTTATACATAAAGGGGAGGATTCAGGAACAAGACACAAATATAGGAGACATTAACCTAGTTTATAACTGGAAACTGAGGCAGGCAGTCCAGTTAAAGGCTGGACCCACAGAGAAGCTGGGCTGTGAGTGGGCAGCGAGGTTCCACGCTTCGCCCTGTGCCAGGATGGGGTTTGGACCGGGGACCCCTGCTCCAGCTCATGCTGCTGCACACCCCAACCCCTCTGTGGGAAGCTGGGAAAGGACAGAGTAAATTCATTATGCATCCACTGCATCTCCTCCACAGCCCAGCAAGGCTGTAGGAGAGAGGTCCAGACGTGGGTAGCAAGGATGGAGAGAGGCACACAACAGCCCCTGGCTAGGGAGACCCTAGCAAGATTAGGTCTCTGCAGCTGGGGAAGAGGATGATACAAAGTCTACAAAAGCACAACTGGATAACAAATGTTTGTGAATCCCAACCCAGCCAAGACTGGCCCTGCTTCCCGTAGTCTGGGGGTGTTTCTCTGGGGACCTCCACCCTTCACGTTGCTTCAGCAAGCAACAGCTATGGCATGAACAGCACAGCTGACCACACTGACTATACAAGCAGTGTCACAGGCAAGCTGAGCTGGCGTGTGTGGTCTCCAATGTCACATACAGTAGCACATGCTGCCCAGTCCCAGCTGGGGCAAGGCACAGAAAACAGGGGGGATGCAGCATTCTGCATTTTCCAGGTAGCCAGTTCAAAACAACCCAATCACATTTTGTTTACAAGAAAATATAATGCTTGCAAAATACTATTAGAGTGACTTTCTACATTTGGAAGACATTAATTAACTACTTTCCTCCAGTGAGACCAGGCAGCAGGACCACAGAGCTTAGACCGAGTGAGGACACCAGGAATAAGATACGAGGTGTGACTGGGTTTTGCCGTTTAGTTAAAACTAACATGGTCAAGGATGAACCCTGACGAACTTCAGGAAGTCATTGGTGGCAGGAGGTAGGCACCAAGTGTCATGGCAGCTGGCACTTTGGGAAGAACAGATGAAACAGGGTTAGAGAGTTGTTTACTGTCATGTTGTCTTGCTTCACAAACTAGAGAACAACAGCGGTCATTGCTGTTAAAATATAAAAGCAAGTTTAAGGTCCCACCCCTAAATCTTGCTTGGGGTCCAAACATTTTGATCCATACGTCCAAGAACATACAACTCCTCTCAAGCCATTTGAGGAAAAGGTTACTGCTACGTTAGCCAAGACCTTCTCTTGAGGCCACCTCCACAGTCACGGCTCCAGCTCTGAACTCCTGGGATGCTATCTCCTGACACAGGGTATCTGCCCATGCTCCCGCAACAACCCCCAAGCCCACCAGTAACAGCAGCAATGCCATTCCAAGTGGGATGTTTCACTGGAAGTGTGGCACACGACAGGAGCAATGTCCTTTAAAAGCCTGGATGAGGCAACTCACATCAAATGTCACCAGGATCCAAGGACTGAAATAGCCTTCAGCCCACGTCCTCAATAATCACAAACAGCTCATTAGCAGCACAGTCAACGCATCCTACCCTCCAAACCACAACATGATAATTTGGCTTCGACTACACATTTCTGATTAATGTTTGCCAATGAACAATTTCCTGCCTCTGGCAAAATGATTGTCAGAAATACCCAGGAATATGAAAAATTGACAACAGTTGCTGGATGCTAAATATTGTTCATGCTTGATTGCTGTAATGGCACATCATAGGCTCTGAAAGACACTTCGGCATTTGTTGCCATCATTAATATGGAGCAAGTTTATCATCCAACCTCCAAGTTCCCTTTCTCATTTTCCCTTATGTTCTCTTACTATACAGCCATTCATTTCTCATTTACATTTTTTTCTTAACAGTACAATGATTTGCAAAATTAAATTCATTCAAACTTTTTACTGTCCTCATTTCCACATATCCTTTATTGTTTTTATTACCATGACTGGGCTGGCTTTGGCTTATATTTCATCACAAAGCATTTTACAGATCTCAGGAGCACTCTTGTTTTTCATTTTCTTCCTCATTAATAGATATATAATCACCAGATGATAGTGTTCCAAACTCTTAGTTTTTTTATAAGCCTATATTAAAAAAAGAATCTGTTTTTTTGGCAAAAGATAGCTAGTTCTGTGTCTCCTGATGGCTGGGTGAACTTGGCAAGAAAAGCATAAAACCATCTGTCTTGTGGTTCCTTATCCTCTTCAGTATATCAGACTGAAGATTTGAGCTCAAAATTTCACCCAACCCTAAGTACTTTTTCTTCACATGTTATTTTATGAAGATGAAGATGCTGAGTTCAGCACAGGAGCTTTACCTTTAGCGCTCATATAAGGTTAGAGAAATGATGACAATGATTTCACGTATTTTAGTACTGTATGTTGTATTTCAATATGCTATCAAGGACAGCAGTAAAACTGAGCTAAACACATGCATATCCCAAAGAGCAAAGTTTTTCTTTTATGTAAAGACATAAAACTGGGGAAAACAAACAAACAAGAAAAAAAACCCCACACAACAAAACACACCACCCCAAAAATCCAACCCCAAAAACATGGCTGGGAAAAAAAAGAGAAAAGAAAAAACAAAAAGAGAACCACCTTATAAGAACAAAGTTTTCAGGTCAAACCAAGTCTCATGAATGCAGAAGAACTTTGAATGTGATCCAAAGAAACAGAGCAGCAAACCCAGGGAGAAACATGCTGAAACTTTTAAGAGTGTTTCAGTATCCAAAGAATTCAAAATAACTGAAGCTTGTAAAAACAAAGAGGAAGCCAGGCAAAAACTCCAGGCCTGGGAGGCAGAGAAATTGTCCAAGCAGGCAGGGTAGGAAAGCTGAAGCCCTGATGGAATTAAATCTGGCCAGGGACATCAAGGATCAAGGGAAAAGCTTCTATAGGT
>NW_008794444.1:4944414-4976441 GCF_000699145.1 Aptenodytes forsteri
TGCTGTCCCCCCCCGGGGGGGGGGGGTTGGACTAGATGGCCTTGAGATGTCCCTTCCAACCCAAACTATCCTATGATTCTATGAAAAGCACTTTAATTACTCATAAGGAGGTTAAAAAATACACATAAATCTGACATCCTACATCATCCAAGGAGAAGATATAACTAGATATTCAGGAGCATCCAAGCCACTAACTTCTTTTGAAAAGTCTGGATGTGTATTTTGGAAGTTTAAATAAAAACTAAACTAAAAAAAAAAAAAAATATCGGTCCCCAAAAACACTGCAACATTTTTCCTCCATTTTCTGCATTCTTAGTGGCTTACTTTCACAAGCATTTGAAATTAACTCAGAGTTGGACATCTTTCAAGCACCAACTTGTATCTTAATGACACCCCAAACACAGAATGTTCTTCATCCCTGGTTTGCAACAGCACCTGTGACACAGAGTTTACTGTACCGCAGCTCTGACCAACCCTGCAGAGCAGATCATCCCTGACTTCACAGTTCTGACTTCACAACGTTGCTGTTCCATCTTGATCCAGCCTTCTTCCACACTTCCCCCGGCTTCCTTCTGAAGGTCTCGCTATCAATTGCGAGGTCCAACATAGCTAACTGCCTTCTCTGAGACCTTCTCTCCAAGAGAGACCTTCTCTCCAAGACCTGCAAAGTTCTTGCTCATTCCTGGCGTCTCCTCTTTCCCTTCTGCAGAAAGCAAGCCACACATGGGCTTCCTTCACTCTTACTCTCTGCAACAGTGCCCAAGCAGCATTTTCCTGGGCAGCTACTTATTTCCCAGCATGCAGAGCCGGCACTGTCCACGTTTCCCAGGCAGAAGTACAGCCTCCATAACCAAGATGCTTTCTCCTGTTCAAATGAGGGGCAAGGATTCGGTCTCATTCTCTGCCTTTGCACTGACACAAACATTGTGTTACAGCAACAACAAACGTGTTGAGGAGCAATTTTTTCCCCTGAACTAGCCAGAACACACAGCGAGGGCTGGTTTTTTTCCCCTCCCTAACCTCATTACTGTTGATTAAAGAACACTTACAAGTTTAAATTGCTTTTTTAAGCCTGTTCTAGTTACTGTCATCTCCTTTGCTGTAGTAGCTACAGCAAAGAAATTAACCTTAACTTGCATTATGCTAGATGACTTTCAACTTGGTATATATAACTTATAACATGCTCAGTTAGCTAGTAATAGTTTCTGCAGTACCTGGATGAAAGTTATGACAGAAATAAAAAAAAAAAAAAATCAGAAATGTCTTTAAAATAGGTGTACATTATAGGCCCTCAGTTCAGCAATAAAACCGTTGTGAAAGCTTTGGCTTCCTTGGTTTTATTGCAAGAGGACAGGAGGATGTTAAACCACAACAGCAGGGAATGTATGAGGCTGCTCTATCCTCTGGCAGAAGTATGGTAGTGAAGTCCGTACCCATCCTGATCGTAGCAAGCAGGGAAATTAATGAGCACAGAGCGAGGGACCTCTCTATGGTAACAGTAAAATGCCTTTGTATTGTAACTATGAAAACCTATAGACATAGAAAAGCCCAAATATATAAACAAAAATAATATGTTTTTTTAGACCAGCCAGATCAGTTGCAAAATGTAAACAGAGTTTCAGACAGAGTCCCTTTGTCAGGTCAGTAATTTGTTTTCAGCTAGGCAACTGATCAATTTTGTATGTTCTTACAAGAGATAAAAAACTTTAATTTGATCAGCTAGCATGGCTGGAGAAGGTAGACAAGCTTTCAGGTATACAAATACTCAGCCGCATGTAACAGCCATGCAGCATAGAGGTTGGGATCAACTCCTCCAGGTACAACTTGAAGTTAATGCCACAGAATTGGAAGGGAATGCGTAACAATGGCAGAATAGAGGGAATACAGAGTTGCGGTCAATGGCTCGGCACCCGGGTGGAGACCAGTGATGAGTGCTGTCCCTCAGGGGTCCGTATCGGGACCAGTATTATTTAACAACTTTGTTGGGGACATAGACAATGGGATCGAGTGCACCCTCAGCAAGTTTATGGATGACACCAAGGTGAGTGGTGCGGTTGATACTCTAGAGGGGAAGGATGCCCTCCAGAGGGACCGTGACAGGCTGGGGGGGGGGCATGCAAACCTCATGAGGTTCAACAAGGCCAAGTGTAAGGTCCTGCACCTGGGTCAGGGCAATCCCAAACATGGATGCAGGCTGGGCAATGAGTGGATTGAGAGCAGCCCTGTGGAGAAGGATGTGCGCTCGCAGCCCAGAAGGCCAATCGTCTCCTGGGCTGCATCAGAAGCAGCGTGGCCAGCAGGTCGAGGGAGGGGATTTTCCCCTTCTACTCTGCTCTGGTGAGACCCCACCTGGAGTACTGCATCCAGGCTCTGAGGCCCCAGCATACGAAAGACATAGACCTGCTTGAGCAGGTCCAGAGGGCTAAAGATGATCAGAGGGCTGGAGTGCCTCCCCTGTGAAGACAGGCTGAGAGAGTTGGGGTTGTTTAGCCAAAAGAAAAGGCTCCAAGGAGGACCTTATTGTGGCCTTCAATACATAAGGGGGCCTACAGGAAAGATGGGAAGGGACTCCTTATCAGGGAGTGTAGTGATAGGATGAAAGGTAATGGTTTTAAACTGAAAGAGGGTAGACTTTGAGTAGATATTCTTTACTGTGAGGGTGGTGAGACACTGGAACAGGTTACCCAGAGAAGTTGTGGATGGCCCATCCCTGGAAGTTTTCAAGACCAGGTTGGATGGGGCTCTGAGCAACCTTGAAGGTGTCCCTGCCCACAGCAGGGGGGGTTGGAACAAGATGATCTTTAAGGTCCCTTCCAACCCAAACCATTCTGTGATCATTCTATGATATTAGCCTTTGTAGGAGTACAAGTAGCTTTCAAAAGGTGGGATGCGAGGAAAAAAATAGTAATAACACACCTTCTTTTATTATTTCCTCTCTTATCTTGTCCATACGTCAGTGGAACTACGCTATTCTCAGGCTGAGGTCCTATGACCATTAAGACTACTATGCTTTTTTCCTAGATCATCTATTAACACAAACTCAACTTGTCTGAGGTGTGAACATATGGTCACAATTCTGCAGAATTAGCCAGAGCGCAAAAATGAAGGGTTTTTGCAAGACTTATGCTTTCATGCTGGCTCTAAAAATGGCTGCATAGAGCAGACGCAATGCCTGATTCTGCACATGGCTTGTTGGCATGAAGTCAAAGGTTTGAAAAAAAATAAAATATGCAAAGTGGCAGTGAATTTATATGGGGCCACTGCTTACCCTCACACAGTTGAGGTCCTCTACATCAAGCAGTACAAACACTAAAGCCAGGTTTATTGCACCTTTGAACCATGGCCCCAGAATCAACTATTTCCAGCCCCAAGTTGACTTTTAGTGTGTTTATGACAAGAACAAATGTGCCCACAATCTTTTGCTTTCTCTCCTGCTTTGTCACTAAAGTACTGATTTTCTACAGACCCCATCTCTCTTGCCTTCTTGACCATCTACTGAAGGACACTTCTCACACAAGTATCCAACACTACTAAAACTCTTGGATTACAAATGGGATCACTGCAGGCTCAGCCCAGAGTCTAGCCACTAAATTAATGACTGCA
The DNA here is from genome assembly GCF_000699145.1 of Aptenodytes forsteri. Lineage (NCBI taxonomy): Eukaryota > Metazoa > Chordata > Aves > Sphenisciformes > Spheniscidae > Aptenodytes > Aptenodytes forsteri. Next base: position 4,948,018 of record NW_008794444.1, read on the forward strand.
AAGCTCCCCACTCAGAAAGCTTTTTAACTACCCAGAACCCAGCAGCCTTTAAATATACCTGTAAACTCCCATGGAAAGCTATTACAAGAGCCATTTCCTAATGGTTTTCTATCATTACAGCAATTTTCTTCTAAAGCATTTTCCATAAACCAACTGTAACAGCACTGTATGTAATTAGTTGAAAGAAAAAGAAAACAAAAAACAAAACAACTTTGCAAAACACAGCTTCCCTCTCTTCCCCAACATCACTGTGCAGAAAGGTTGACTGCTGGCTGGGGTGAAATCAGTGGGTGATAAACACCACTGTTTAGTGTGAACAGTTGGTTTATGCTTCAGATCAATCTGCATGTCTAGCACGGACATGAGATGTCAGCACTCTCAGTTGCAGCAACTATAACCTTAGCTTTGTCTAATGCTATAGTTCCTGTTCATTAACACATCTCCCTAAACTCCCTTTTGTTCAGCCTGCTCCCATATTCATACCATACCGCGTTCCCACAGCAGAGAAGGCAACTGCATTGTTTGCTGTAATCCCATCAAAGGCAGTGAAGTTACACTATGCATCAGTTTGGCCCAAGAGACATCATTAGCTACTATTTTGAAATCCTTCTCTTGGCCATAATCAACTTGGAAAGAAAAATAAAAACAAAATAACGCATAAAACAAAGCTGTTTATTATAAATCTTGTTGCCATAAAACCCAAACCAGGAAGGATCCTGCTCCTAACCTCTTCACTAGCATTGTTTTCTAATCCTTTTGCAGAATAACACCAAGTTTCTGGTGCTGCTCCATGCAGCCCAGGTGAACACAGGAACAATTTATTGCATATGAAATTGTAGGATTCCTGCATTTCTTCTGCCCACTTGAGGACCTTCTCAGTAAGGAAGAGTACTCACGTAATACCTTTGAGCTAGACCTGACCCCCTCCAGATAGGAGCTGCACATGCAGAGCACCACTGCAAGAATTTTTGGGAAGCAAATGAACAAGACTTTTCTCACCTAACCTCAGCTGTGAAAGTGTTGTGCATCTAACTCAAGTTTGGTTTTGTTTTTACTTGAGCTCCCTTCATAACCCATGGAAGTGTTGTGCATCTAACTCAAGTTTGCTTTTGTTTTTTTTACTTGAGCTCCCTTCATAACCCATGGGTTAGACCCTCCAAAGGGTGGTGCCCACATCCTAAGGGCCCACCATCAGCCCTTCCAAAGGGTGACTCTGCCACAAAGGAGGTGTTTTGGAAAGGCTAGAAGGATCACCCCATTACCTTGCATTAACGGGACCTCCCCATTAGCCACAGAGGGAGTCTTATACCAGGCGCTAGACAAGCTTAAGCCAGAGACCAGTGAAGTGACAGCGTGGGAACTGTGACAGCTGTATAAAAGGCTGTGCCTGAAGTCATAACCCTTTGCATGATAGACAGTGCTTATTGCAGAAAGAATAAACGCTTTGCTGACTTGCCAACCCAGCAGCAATGGCAGAGCACTCGAAACCTCTGCGAGGCAGAGCCCCGCATCTGTGGCTGTTTCATATTCACGACAAGGGAACGGACCCACGTAAGCTGCCTGCCTACCGCCAGTGAGCCTGAACGAAGCTTCCAGGGATATTAAGCTGTACTTGTAATGGCAGCTTTGGTACCACCGCACATCTTTGGATGTTTTTGTGTCTCAGACTCTTCCAGAGCTCCTTCACATCAGGGCTAAAAATATATTGTATATTTGAATACTGGTGTGCTGCTCCATTGTAGCAGAAGCCCATGCTAGCATTAGCCATGTTGACACAAAGAAATTTGCAGTTTTAAGCCAATAATATATAGAAATCAACAGAATTTATGGAGTAGTTTTTCTTCTTCCAAGGAAATAGTAGCAGCATATTACAATAAAAGTAAAGCAGTAACTGCTATTGCTTGCACAAATCATTGCAAGTGCTCATGATACCACTAGTATTATCATCTCTGGTGCAGTTTTTAGCAAAAGCATAGCTATGTATCCCTACACAGATAAATTTATGCCTCTGAATATTATATCTAAAGATAAACACAGCAGCTCTCTAACTTGGTGTGTGTTTCCTTTCCTGAAATAAGTCACTTCCAAGTGGACAGGAGTTCATTCAGCTTACAGTTATAAAGCCATTCCCACCAAAGAGGGGATAAAATTCATTATGGCTCTACGTCTTCTGCAATAACACATCTCATGGAAGCTTAACAAGTTGCATCATTTTGCACTTAAAGGTGTTTAGGTGTGGCGAAGAGCTGTGAGAGTTTTGGCACATTAGGAGAGAACTGGAACCTCCACAAAGGAAAAAAACCCAACAACTCAGCTTCGTTTAATAGAGAAATGCTTCTGAAAACAAGTCACTTCCTTCTAGAAAATTTCAATTTATAGTAAGAAAATAAAATATTAATTTATGGCCAGATGATCAAGTGGAAGCTGCTTCTTTGTCAGCTGTGAGGAAGAGCTTTTCCTGATCCAACCTTTGCAAGTCCATCTTCACCTCTAAATCCCCCTCTCATAGCATGAGAGTACGTGGCATCAGGAACTGGAATTTGGGCAAATTTACACAGGGCAAAAAAAAAAACCAGACCACAAACCTGCTATGGGCTTTTCTTCCGTCTAAGTTCACGACGGACCTACATTTCTTACTCTGTTAGGCAATAGCAAGGGCTTGCAGGCAGCAACGCTGAACAGAGGCTCCTGAGGACTGGATGCCGCCCACCTCACACGCTGGCACCTTAACAAGACCAACAAAAGGCACGAAGCACAAAGCCATTCGTCTCCCCTCCCTGCCTGGATGGACAGCTCTCCCAGTGATAAGGATCGCTCCTCCTAACTGTGGTCCAAATCTTCAAACATGTCATTTCAGGGACCATTTCTAACCCTTTCCGAATGCTGAAGTGCCTGTGCATGCACAGCACCAACGAAATCCCCGGGCACGTGTGCAGCACAAATAGCAGCAGACAAAAGGATTTTAGGCTACTTTTCCCTTTTACAAACTTAGGAGCAGCAGCTACTCTTTGGGCACAGATGCAAGTAGAAAACATTGCCAAACTCCTTTCCCTCCGAAGGGAAACTTATAACCACCAAGACAGCATGTCTCTAGTAACCTAAGCAAACATTTCTGGTGCAGCAGAGGATGCTACCGGCTCAAGTCTACAAAAAGGGCAATCCATGTTATCTACCTGGAACAATTACTCTGAGTTCTTAAAATAACTGGGATTCAGTTTGTCTAAGGTACCTCATTATTTTTTACATAAGAAAGAGCTGATGCTTAATTAGTCCTCTTGTTCTGTACCCTGCAGGCTTAACAAGGTCAGTGGTATTTCCTGGCTAAACCCACCCAGGCTTAGGGTTTAAATAACATTATCAAGAGATAAACTAGGCACTAAACTTTGGCTTACAATCATGATTTAATATACAAAATCATCCCTCTGAGAACCTTTCAGATTCCAGGCATATTTATACTCCGATGACCATCTTTGGGTCTCTCCCTCACTGCTGTTATTACCCATTCCTCTGCCTCACACTAGTCTCTGCTTTGTCTTTGATCTAAAAATCTAGCCATGGTCACTGATCTAAATAACCTGAGCCCAAAACGCACAGTATACTGGATGACCATTAGTGCAGGCTGGCAAATGCAGTCTCTCATCTGTCCTTGCTGGAACTACAGAAGGCCCTGCATGGGTAATTAGGACCGTCCACAGAAAATTGTGCTCAAGCCAATGAGCAAAATTTGTTTTTACATGACACACTACTGTTCCTTCAGCTGCTGTGATTCACAGACCAAAGCTATCATTTATTATTTGCATGAAATGGAAGATTCCCCCCCCCCGTCCCCAATCATTTCTCCACTGTAAAGCAGCCTCATCTTTTCTTCATATTGCATTCCCTCCTGATGCTGCGGCCAGCTGTCTCCAAAGAGAGTTCCACTTCATGCACAGTTATTTATAAAACAAGTTGTTGAATAAGGAAAATGAAACCTGGTTTCATTTTCTGGTTACATCTGGGAGTCCCTGACTTTCCCATGGCTAAGCACAGTCTCCCAGCACCCGTGCCAGGCAAGGGACGGAGGCTCTGGGGGTGCAGACCAGCACAGGACAGAAGGAGTTCACTCACAATTGCCCAAAACCTCAAAAGATAAGGATAAATATTCAAATGGTGAAACAGAGACAGCATGGTCAGAGCCTCATTCTAAAAGCGAAAAGAAGAGGGGAGACTTCTGCCAATACCTGGCATACAAGCTGCGCTGCCGGAATCCACCCCCGTTTCAGCCCGATTGTTTTAACCTCCAAGGAAACGTGAAGATGTATTACAGTGACAGATGTGCAAAGACTACACTGCATCCTTAGCCTGTCTTAGCACATCTGTATCCTTACTGGCCTGACAAATCTATTCTGTTGTGCCTGGTTTCCAATGCTTAAAGAACATTAGTAGTACGAGCGGGAATATCTTGATATAATTTATTTATACCGTATATTGACCTGGTTATTGAATATTTACCCTATGAATATATTGGTTTAGTAAAGTGCTGGGAAAGAAAAGTTCCGAGACATCACTTCTCTGCAAACAGATCAGAGCTGCTCTGAAATGGTCCCAAGGACCTGGAAGAACTACAGGACAGTCATGGCGCATCACATCGCTCGGGGCCACCAGGCACGTGGTTTGTAAGCACGTAGCCCTGTGATACAGCATCACTACAAGCTTAGTACCGAGCCTGCAAAGGCCTCGGGATGCCCTGTTAGGCTGCTCTGCCTGACCTTGTCTTGACCTGCCTGCAGATTTATTTTTTTTTTTACTTAGAAAGACTGCTGTTACAGCTGAACTAATTGATCAGGTGTCCACGGGTCATCTGCTTTTAATCTGTACGGTACAGCCATAGCTTTATATGGATAGCAGTAACAAGCAGTTATTCTATATACAATGAAATATTTACAACCAAAATAAAGATGCAGTATAAACACAGACATGGTACAACAGCAGAGAAGGCCAAAATAAAGATGCAGTATAGAGAAACACAGACATGGTACAACAGCAGAGAAGCAGCATGAAGTGGGGACCTGGGATGCAGCATGGGGGTGGTACAGGTGTGGGGAGATAAGAGATGGGCACAGGTTGGCACATGAGACCCCATAGCTGCAAACCATCCACCCACAATCAATTAAAGAAATGCAGAGTTAGAGCTGGACAAACCTGGTTTGGGGGGTAAAAGAAACTGTTTCTTTGCTCTCATTAACCTTCCCAAGAGCCACCATACATAGTAAATTGGCACGTGACACAGAGCTGAAGACCCATGAAGAAAGAGGTACAAAAGCACATTAGCAAACATAAAAATGACCAAGTGGGTCCTGGTATGAGGAAGAAGAAACCACCAGCATGGACATCACGTTCCTCCTGGTGAAGGACCCCTGATGCCGACACTCGCCGTGACACCCCAGGGCCAGCCCCAAGGGGAAACCCCAACTAAAGCACCCAGAGGAGCTGGGGGCAAAATGCAATGAAAAGGGGTAGAAACTAAGCATGCTTAACAATTTTAACTGCATTATTATGGAAACTTTTTCTGCATAGATATTTCTCTTTCTGTAATAGATATCTGTTTGGACTACTACCAGTTCTTGCATTAAACTGTTAAGATTTCAATTATACTAACAACAACATTTTTGCTTTATGTTTATATGATGCATTTCCTTGAGATTGAGCATAACAAGTTTATAAAGGCCACTGAGAAGGGCCTTAGAAATACACAGCATTGTTCCAGTAAATGGTCCAAGCAACCTAAAAACCAAGACTTTCATGCAATAATTGTACATCCCACTTAGCCCATTTTAAAAGACCAAGAAACACAGTGAGGGTCTAGACTATCAGACCCTTGGAGGGCTGATTGTCTAATGATCAGGGCCAACCAGGGTCCATACTTTGCTTTCTACTTCCTAATAAGGAGTTATAAAATGAAAAATATTTCACAGTACTATTGTACTTTTGGAGAAACCGAGGATTTGGAAGTTCAGAAATGAATTTTTGAAGGTCAGAAATGGCCTAATTGACTTGCACGTCCCCTGTAAGAAAACCTCAGCGACAGCTTGAGAACTGGGCATGGCAGCTGCAAGCTGCGTCCTTCCGTCTGCTTTTAGCTCTTTCCTTCCTCTTGTATTTTAGCACATATTGGATAGATTTGGTCCATTAGTTGAAAGAAACTTGTGGCACATGCAACCAGGATAAAAAAGTACAAGATGACATAACCTTCAAAAAGATACGTGGCAATATTACTTTGAATTCCAGCAAAACTTTGTAAAACTCTGTGTCCTTCGTTCATGGACTGCATTTAAGATGTCCACGAAAGTTAACCAAGAATAGCAAAAGCTTAGTTTGCTTTCAGAAGTCTTCCAAGTCCGCACGTGCATTTAGTGCCAGGAGAGGTTTAGGCTGGATATTAGGAAAAATTTCTTCACTGAAAGGGTTGTCAAGCATTGGAAGAGGCTGCCCAGGGCAGTGGTGGAGTCACCATCCCTGGAGGTATTTAAAAGATGTGTAGATGTGGTGCTTAGGGACATGGTTTAGTGATGGACTTGGCAGTGTTAATGGTTGGACTCCATGATCTTAAAGGTCATTTCCAACCTAAACAATTCTATGTTCAATAAATTAAATGGACTGCAAACCCAAACATGTAAATCTCATCTTAAAAAAAAAAATCAGACAGTGAGGCTGCAGAAGAAAGGTAGGGCCTGAACACCAACAAATCCCTCCACTCATGGCATTACCCTGAGGAAAATCCACTACTTGCATACTGCTCCAAAAAGCATCAGTTCCTTCATAAATATGTGTATTAAAAAAAACCAAACCACCACACAAAACAGTAATGCACATCCACTTCTGCTTGCACCAAAAATAGTCCCTCTAGCAAGAATTCATACCAGCACTACAGAACACTGAACCAGGCAGTGCAACACTACAGTTCTTTGCCATTTTCAGCCTCTAATTCAGATCTTTAGTTTAAACTATAAAATGTTGCACAACCAGCTATACCACTGCATTTCCTAATCTGTTAGAGATCTTTCTACATTAAGGACCTTAAATATCAAAGCTTAATAATGTAAAATGCTCTTAAAATTTTGGTTCTCCCTTAAATTACATAATAATATAAGAAGCAGTAACAAAAAATAGTTAAAGAGATAGCCTTAAGTAGTATGTATCAAGTTCTAAGCAAAGAAAATCCATCTCCAAACGTGAATTAACAAATCGATGTTTACCATTTATACTGAACTTTCAGGTTCATTAGTAATTGAGCTTTTGGAGATTAAAAGAGAAATATTTCTAACGGGTACAGTAGTCTGTTTTGTTATTTTCCTCTACCACTGTGAAGGAAATCACTGCCCAGAAAAACCTTTCAAGATGAAAAGAAGTAATTACAGGTTGTAATTCACAGTGAAATTAAAGGGATTTGGAAACTCAATTCATTTTACAGGGAAAAGTTCACAAGTATTTTTGATAAGAGAAAGGAGGAGCCACACAGAACTGGAATAAAGTCTCAGAGTTGTTTTACTTTCTTTATAGAACCTTTAATTTTATTTTGAATTCATACTGATATCTAAGAATATGATTTACTACAATAGGCCATAAAAATATTAATAAATATAGAATAAAATTGTATAAAAAGATATGAGATCTTAAAAGTTTGCTGTCTTCCAGCTAAATACTATTTGACAGCCTGCTGGATTCTATCTGTATCTACTCGTAAGTAACCTCCCTTACTGAGCTATAATTTAACTTGCTGCAAATGCATAGACAAAAATAATTTTATTATTTAAATATCTTTAAGAGTTTAACATCCCTGCAAGTCTTTCAAGGTAAAAAGGTTTCACCCTAGCACTTCCAGATAAGCCTTAATATGTATGAAGTGTATACTTCAGTTTCCCTAAAGCGCTCTGCTGAGTCTGCACTGCCTGCTCAATAGTCATCTCTCTTCTTGGAAGAGTTACCCACCCTAGATTGGCACAAAACCTGCACATCACAAGCTTAATTAACAGAGTTGAAGCAACATTACTTCAAAAGGACACAGAAAGAGAGGGGAACCCACACCGTGCCTCACTTTCCCCGCATGAGGTCTTGTAATTGATGGTTAGCCCGTTGGTGCTTGTAGATGCCTTTGAATCAATGAAAAGACCTGATGAGGGAAAAAACAAAAACCAAAACCCATGCACCATATTTGTCAAGGGTTTTGACAAATATCAGCAGCAGCTCCCTCCTCTGCCTAACAGCACACTGAAGAGACTAACCATGACCTTGGTACTGCAGGCCCGTATCTGCTGCGCCAGCGTAGAGCTGGTACCAAGTGACCTCCAGCACTAGGAAGTTGGGGCAGTTATGACCCCTTTTGCTCTGCTTACCTCTGGACATAGGACTCCCTTCTGCTCCAGTCACCGTTACACTAATAAATTGTCACGAGGCAGTAGGACTTGAATACGGCACATGGTCAAATAACACATTGCTGGGACATGTTGCTACACAGTTATAAGTCAAATTTACAAAATGACTGATGCAAATTTAATTAGCATAGATGATAAACCTATGTTCTCCTGCGAACGTGCAGCATATGGATTCTGAAAAGGCAATAGCTATATTTTTCACCATTTCTTTCCATTTTAGCTGAAAAATGCAAGCTCTTTGATGCAGCATAGCTTTCAGAGCAAACCATTCATTTGTAAAGACAGAGCACCCATATGGCTTACACGATAGCCCTCCTGTTTTGCACTGGTAATGATCTAACAGCATCTAGTTGATCTGACAGTATTGTACTGAATACTTTAATTTTTCTTCTTGGCTTTTAGCAACGTAGCTCTTGTGAGCACTATTGATTGTTAATTACCTATGCAACCTATATAGCTAGATATAAACCTGAGGAGGGGAAACGAAAGATTAACTCCAAGTGCTCTTTCACGTATAAATGAATTTGAAGATAAGGGAGAATAAAGCTTGGATTTTAAAAGGTCAAGCCTGGAGAGATTGTTGATTTTTGGACAGCCACCACAACCTTCTGCTCAGCCAGGCTAGGGAAGAAGGCTACCTTGGCACTTTTTGAAGAAGTTGAATAAAGTTCACTACCTTTTCTAAAGAGCAAAAGGAGGCAGGAGTTTGCTGAAGCCTCCTGCTCTTTATACTTTATTATTGACTTCCTGACATAAAATGGAAGGTTCTTAGCTAGTGTCAATACTTACTTTCTTGCATTCAACAGTCCTCTGCCTTTTTTATTTCACCAAATTACAGCTTATTCTTTTATTTTCTCCTCCCCCTCCCAAAACCGCCTCCCAACAGTGCCCTGCTATAGGTTCCCATTGCAAACTTTGGGTTTGTCCCAACCCGGAAAAGGTAGTTTTAGAAAGAAAAACAGGATTGTTTTGCATGCAGTCAAGTCCCCGGCTTCTCCTTTCCCATGCAGCAGCAGAGGAGGAATAGCACAGCAAGTCAGAAAAAACAAACCAGGCTTTACGTTCTGAACATTTTTAATAGTTTCAGTGGGAACCACAGAGAGATGTTTCTCCAATCCTCACCCATTTAAGCTTTCCAAACAGCCACACTGTGATGCTACCTGCCTTCTCCAGAGGGTACGAACTGGAAACTGCCCCTCTTTGAGATGTTTAAACTTTAAGAGGTGGATTTTCAGAGTGTTTTATGGAGAATTAATCAAGTAACTTCTACTCTGCTTAATGGGAGTTAAACAACCAACTCTCTCTTGAACCCCGCCGAGCAGTCGAGGTGATTATTGCACCTCTCAAGAACTCTTCTCAGTTTGAAGAAACTGTCCTTTTCCAAGTGCATTTCATTATAGGTCTTACTTTCCAAATGGTTCTATCTTGTGAGCCTTCTGCCTCACCACTCTGGAAGGTGCTCACAACTACATGGTGGCTCCAGTGAACAGGACCAGCTCATGCAAGACCATTTCAGCTTTGCCTGTTGATGGCAGAGTCCAGAATTGCTTCCCAGTGGAGTGACACATTGTGATGCTTCCTTGTCTCCTGGATGTCATAACTTCTCACACCCACAAGGTCCTGAATAGCCGCAGCTCTCACCAGCCCTCACAGCTCAACCCCAGTACAGACCCATAGGCAATGAACACTACTGCCGTTTGTGCGCCTCCCCTGCCTACACCAGCCAAATAACCTACATTTACCTACATTTAAGAGCATCGCTTTACCTAAGAGCAAGCAGAGCTGTAAACCCCTCTACAAAGATGGGCAGTTACACCTGATAAGAAATGCACCCGATAAGAGATGCACCCAAAGTCAAGGAGGAACAGGCAGCAGAGTTTGGACTTGCACAGACGTCCCTCCACATCTTCTAATGGTTTATGTGCATGATTTTCCTTCATCCAAGAAGCACCCACTTTCAAACTACTGGTTTCATATGTACAAATGCCAGTGCAACAGCCTAGCTCTGCATCGTAATGCACAGCAGCAGAGGCGATCCCACTCAGTGGTTACCCAAGCAAAGAGGTACATATTTAATTGTCAAGTTTTATACCCCATCTGCTGGTTGCATGCCTTGTTATCTCTTATTTCACACTTGCATCAGAGCAATTTAGGGCAGAAGCCCCCCTCCTCATAGCACAACAAAGCTCTAATTGGGATATTTTTGAACTGTCCCCTCGAGGAAAGGAAAGAAAAAAAAATGCTGGAAGTCTTCAGCCGTTCCTCTCATCCTCAGGCAGGAGCAACAAGACACACTGAAGCCATAACAATTAGTCTTGAGGAAATGTTTATGGGCATGATTTAGTCCCAAGTCCCTGCTGCATGCCAATGTGACACTGCAGGCCTGAGGTTGGCAACACTACACCATAATAAAGAGTAAACTGAGGGAGAGGTTTTACATCTTTGGGACAGGAAGACTGAGCTCCAATCCAAATGAGACTACTCAGGTCAAAAGATCAGATGCAATCCTTTAGGTGATTTCCTGGTGGAGCACCTCAGCATCTTCCCAGAAACTGCTATCCCTTGTTACCCTTCGGCTCTCCTTCGTTATCCTCCATTCCCCCACGTACACCAGAACACTGCAGTTATTCCAACACAACTTCTATCAATATTTCTTTCCATTGTTCAGTCAAATTATTAGGGACATAAAGCAAAGTTAGGAAGGCTGAAACGGGTGATCTTTTCCAGTAACCATTGCAGTTTACCCAGCATGGTCATGCAGTCGGTGGCAGAAAGGGAGAGCAGCCCCCTGTCACCAGGTGGGGAAGACCCAGAGCCACTCTGTCAAACCTTTCTCTTGATACCTGGTACATCAACTGAGACTCAAACACTCACCCTCAAACCCTGCAGAGTAATATAAACTTTCTCCTGCACAAAAAGGGATGGTAAAGCCGTTTCCCTTCATGCGTCTTCCTCTCCCATCTTCTCAGAAGTCATCCTGCCATCTGATCTTGCAGCTACTTTTTGAAGTTATTTTCCTTCGTGAGCCTGGATTGTCTCAGCCCAGAACTAATGGTTTCAAGGGGGGCTGGACAACTTCGCACACATGGTCTATTTTCATAGAGCAGGTAAATAGATTTGAGTAACCAATATATTTGAATGAGTTGCTTCTCCTGGCAATTAAGGCATTAGGAAGTAATGATCTTCCTAATAGACTGCTGTTTCTAAACACTTATAAGCAGCACATGCATTTATCAGTTAAGAACACTTAATGCAGTCTTCAAGAAGGAGAAAAGGAGAGAAATTAAGAGCCAGTGAAGCTGGTTCCACTACCTGCTAAAATAAGGGGAGATAAATTTAAGTATCATGTAGAGATCAACAGATAATTTGGAGTTCTGTGTGTGTGTACAGACCCATATACATGCAAGCACACCAGGGACATCAGAGCAGATTTTGAAAGCAGATTATGAAATCCAGCAGGAATTACGGCTGTTCAAACCAAACCTTTGATAGCGTGGTTTTCCTGCAAGATCAGTAAACAACACTTGAGTGAAGGTGTAAACACATTAACTTTACAGTGGGTGCAAAATAGTAAACAAAGGCAAGAGAGAAGCGAGGAAAAACGCAGGAGAGTGCAGATGCGCAGAGGAGATGGAGCTGTTTCGGCACCAGACCGTGGCAGGCACATCCCACCCTGGAGGTAACGCTGTGACAAGCTACAGGAAAACCAGGACACTCCTCCGGGTGCTCAGTCCCAACACGCTCCCACCCCGCGGTGGGTGCGGAGGACACGGCAGCCAAACAAGCCCCCTCTGCACTGCCCTGTCCCCACGCTCCGCATGGGACCATAGTTCCCAAGTACAGAGGCACGGGGGTGCCAGCTACAGCTGAGGCGATGCACGAAGACCCGGCAATGACTGTGAGCATCCCTGTCACCTTTGTCACACCTGCAACTCTTTTTTGTGTTAAGATCATACTGCATTACATCAAGAGCTACAGAAAATTAGGACTTTCCTATTACTAGGCTTTTAGCAGCCAGTAGAGCATTACTTCTCCATTACACCAACAACCAGTAACCATTTAAAGCTCTACAGAAGCTTTGTGATTATTATTTCTTTGCACAGCTTGAGCAGCCCTTTACTGTAACCTCCTGCTTTGCAAATCAAAGGACCTCACACCCAGGTTTAGGGTTTCAGCGATGGCTAATATTTTGTCTTTTCTCACCAAGGCCAAAGGCCCAATGCAGGTACTCCCCCGGCTCAGGCAGCCCCTCATAGAATCATAGAATCATTGAGGTTGGAAAAGACCTCTAAGATCATCAAGTCCAACCGTCGACCCAACACCACCATGCCCACTAAACCATGTCCCTAAGCGCCTCATCTACTCCTCTTTTAAATACCTCCAGGGATGGGGACTCCACCACTTCCCTGGGCAGCCTCTTCCAATGTTTCACCACTCTTTCAGTAAAGACATTTTTCCTTACATCCAATCTAAACCTCCCCTGGCGCAACTTGAGGCCGTTTCCTCTCGTCCTATCGCTTGTTACTTGGGAGAAGAGACCGACCCCCACCTTGCTACAACCTCCTTTCAGGGAGCTGTAGAGAGCGATGAGGTCTCCCCTCAGCCTCCTTTTCTCCAGGCTAAACAACCCCAGTTCCCTCAGCCGCTCCTCAGAAGACTTGTTCTCCAGCCCCTTCACATCTCCACTTCTGTCCTGCTGCTTGTAGGTACGACAAGCCACAGGCTCCAGGCTTGGGTTACGTGGAGGCATTTCACATAGTTTCTGGATAGAAAAAGTGCAGACCTACGTTGGGTCTCTTCACTACAAAGTCATAAAAAATTAGAATTTCCATGCAATTTTCTAATCCAACCAGTGCTGTGAGACAACTTACCAACATCTCTTAGAAATTCCTGAGATGCAACATCGAGAAAAGTCAATAAAACACTTGGGAACCCAATCAGAACTGGAAAGGGCAGTAAAATACTCAGTCCCAATTGTGCAGAGTATGGCCATGGAAGCAACAGCAACCCAGCTATAGGGCTCAGGGTTGTCACGTCTGACCAACAAAATTGTAGTTACAGTGGAAATACAAAAATACTTTCAGTTCTCAGAACACAGACCAAGTTTTTAGAACTTACTCATTGATAATGTTTTCTCTTGTCATTAATTAATATCAGATTGAATTCCCTAATATTACAGTATTGTTAACATATTGAAAAAAAGGTATAATTTTGTAGGCTCCTTCCCATCAGGCAAGAATGTAATTATCCCTTATCTTTCAACACAGCCAAGCCCAGTAAATACAATTACAAAAATTTATGTTCACTGGAGTGTGAAAAAATAAGTCATAAAATTAATATTGTATTTATCCTCTTCCTTTTAGCAGTTATTAAAATGCACCAGTGATTTCTTGACTATTCCTTTTTACGGCAGCTTTTGGCTGGAATTAATTTTGACTTTGGTTTCCTGCTTGTTTACAAAGTTTTTCACATTTCTCAGAATTACACAGGCTTCCAGCCATAACCAAGTGCTTTCTCTTTTCCTTGATAATAAAATAAGCTTGCATCAGTTGTTCAAGAATTGTTTGCTGCTAAAGAAGGTAGGAAATGCTGTAATTTCCCTTCACAGTTGTTGTAGATTATGCTCATTCCATCCCCCAAATAAACAATTTTGACAGTCTTATATCAGCAAGACAACCGACAGGAAATGCTATAATTTCCCTTCACAGTTGTAGACTGTGCTCATTCCATCCCCCAAATAAACAATTTTGACAGTCTCATATCAGCAAGACAATCGACAATTGCTACCCAGTCCCTTGCCGTAGATCCATGCCCTATAGATCTCTCTCACACCCCTCTCCTGTCTTTTATCAGGCTGAAAATTTTTACCAGGTCTTTCCATGCACGGAGACCTCTCCATGGCTTGGGCTATCCTTGTCAGTAGTCCGTGGAAGCGCCCGTCTGTTCCTCTCCAGAGCAGTAAATAAGGGACTCCTCAGTCACCTTATTTATATAAGGTGAGTCTATGGGGTCTACACCTAGTGGATAACCCTGCTGTGGCAGAAGTGCAAGCAGCTGGGAATACGCCACGTTGGGGGGAAAGCGTTTGCTACAGCAGGTCCTCTATCATCTAATAAAGTTCAGTCAAATCAGTGCCACTAAGTACTCCAAGCAAGACATTTCTTCACTAAAACGCCTCTAAATGGATCTCATTTATATGCTTGGCTTCAGTATTTGGAAACAGCGGAAGGTATGTTCTCAGAAGAACATTTTAAAGTTGATAATGCACCTTTATGAAGTTTTTAAGTGTTACCCAGTTAGTCAAGTATTAAACGAATGCCTCCATTTCATCTCCGTGTTTACAGAACATAAACTCCAGCACAATGGCATTTTTCAAGCTGTCAGGTTTGACTCGGATACAGAAAAGCATAATGCAAAGACAAGGAAGCAAAGTCTTCATTGTCATTCCCTCTCCTCTCCTCTGGTTTCCCAATGCAAAAGGGAAAAGAAAAAAAATAAGAAAAAAATTGCTTTATTACATGCAGACAAGTAACATTGCTGCTGCTGAGTTTACCCACATGGTTATAGCTATTTGACCATCTTGAACTGTTGCACTTAAAACACTTCAGCCCAACCAGGTGTGATCAGAAGACAGCAAATGCTACAAGACCAGCAGCTTCGCCCCAGTAAGTTTTGAACATCCCCAGCGACTGAGCTACCACAGCCTCCTCAGGTGCCCATGCCAGTGTTTCATTGCCTTTGTGAGGAAAGAGATTTTCCTAACATTCAATCAGATTTTTCCTCTGCTGTGACTTGTGCTGTTGCCTCTCCCCCGTCCCTGTGCCACTCTGAGACGAGCCCAGATCTCCCACTGGCACATCCCCATCAGGTTCGTGCTGCCAGCAAGAAGATACCTTATAATAAAGACCCAGCACATCCTGATCTCTTTTGTACCAGGGCTCAGAACAGGACACAGCGCTCCAGCCACGGCCTCAAACCTTGCCTCGAGGGGAATGATGTTTTCCCAGACCCACACTCTGGCCGGGGCAGCCCAGTCTGGGGGGACATGGGGGAACCTCACCTACCCCAAGAGCTCACTGCGGACTCCAGCTGGAGCTCCTGACCTGTAAGGTCCTGCCTGTGGAGTCATGCAGCACTGCTGCCCATTCCAGCACCTTCTGTTGCCTTTTTTTTTTTTACCCCAAATATTCATCAACCCCTCTGAACTTTTTTTTTTTTAATACCTATTTAGCCCAAGTTTTTCAGTTCATATCAGATTTCTGCTATTTCAGGGAAAAAGTGCTGCTGAAAGGAAAAAATACCATTACCGGCACCAAACAAAACCATCAAAAAGCTCCATTTTCATTTACTTCCACTTTCTGGAGAAGATGCTTTTCTTATCCCCGCCCCAAAACAGCATCAAATCCATCCTGTTCAAATCCCAGCTGTGAATCAAGACAGGGCACCACGCTCTGGGGTGAAGCTTCCAGGAGACAACAGACCACCTTTGAGAAATCAGCTCTTCCTTGCAAAACAGAGTAAGTTTTGCAGTAAGGGGACATTAACTGGATTTAGGTTCATGTTTAAGCATGTTGTTGAAAAGGGGTAAATTGCTGAGGTACGCTGCCAAATCAGACATGTTTTGATGATGCAAGATCCATTCACTCCGAGTTCACTTTGCTCTGAATCTGCTTTAGCTGTTCCCAGCTTTATCCAGCAACACTGTTTGCTACCATGGGAGAGAAGCGAGTGCCAGAGCCTCCACGACGAGCACCGGCAATCGAATGTACAAGATGGATTGTATTAAACCTGCCAACCACACTGAGCTGACACCCACTGGACAACACTGTATAGTCTTATTATAAAGACTTAATGTAACCCTTGGCCCCGTACTTCTATAGCAAGCACTGAGAGAGGAGAAAAAAAAAAATTAGCAAAACTTCTACTTCTGGCACCAAAATAAACATGATCGGCTCAAGGAGTCCAGTGTGAGCCACATGCTGCCGGAGGAGCCGCACCTGCCTGGTCTTGACCTCTTCAGCGCACGGAGGTCCGTGTCAGACTTGGCTAAATGCAGGCCCAGCAGGTAGGAGATGACAACTGCAGATTGCTCTCTCCCGGACAGACTCATCTGTTCCCAGTGAGTCAGAGGCACCGTGAGGAACAGCCTTTCTGAGCTGGAGCACGCCGTGAGTGGCGGAGCCACCATGAGCAGGCAGGTGGGTTTGCATCTGAGCCTGTGCACCAAGACCACAAAAACCACCAAAGAGAAAAGGCTGATGGATACACGAGTCCCTTCAAATGCCTCTCTCACATATCCCCAAAATCAGCCCCTTTCCCTTCTCTCTCCTCCTGTGATCACCTACCCCAAAGTTCAGTGTGTCCATAAATATAACAACCAGGATAGCAGGTCCTCCCTGTCATCACCTCTCCTGATTTCAGCAGGGATAGAGTTAACTTCCTTCCCAGTAGCTGGTACAGCGCTGTGTTTTGGATTTAGGGTGAGAACAATGTTGATAACACACTGATGTTTTAGTTGTTGCTGAGCAGTGCTTACACTAGTCAAGGGCTTTTCAGCTCCCCATGCTCTACCGACTGAGCAGGCTGGAGGGGCACAAGAAGCTGGGAGGGGGCACAGCCAGGACAGCTGACCCCAACTGGCCAGAGGGACATTCCATACCATGGGACGTCATGCTCAGTACAGAAACTGGGGAAAGCTGGCTGGGGGGGGCCGCTGCTCGGGGACCGGCTGGGCATCGGTCGGCGGGTGGTGAGCAATTGCATTGTGCATCACTTGCTTTGTGTATTATTATCATCATTATTTTATTTCAATTATTAAACTGTTCTTATCTCAACCCACAAATTTTCTCACTTCTACTCTTCCAATTCTCTCCCCCATCCCACTGGGGAGGGCGGGTGGGGAGCAAGCGAGTGGCTGTGTGGTGCTCAGTTGCTGACTGAGGTTAAACCACAACATCACCCCTGCAGAGGTCCCCATCACTGTGAACACCACCCATGGCCACACTAAAGGTTTAATTGTGCTCAATAGTCACATATACTCTTATTTAATGAATTTTGCCAGGAAGCAAACTGTGCATTTCAGGAGGAGGGTGGTGGGCAAGGAAACAGAAAACCTGCCAGCAGGGAAGTTCCCAACTCCACCCGGGCTCCTGCCATCCCATAGTCATGGTTTACCAGGGAAGTGTTGAACAGTCCGATTTGGATGATACGGACATCACCCACTTGCCACCACCCATCCTGGCTGCCAAGGACGTTCCTTGCTTTTCCGATTCAGACACAAACACAATATATCGCTTCCCAGCGCAGTGCTGAGTCAAGCAATCCCTGACTAAAGGAAGCCTTGCAGCCATGTTCTTATTTTTCCAGAAAATTGTTACAGACAAAACATCAAGACAAGGCTCCGATTTGAAAAGCTGAGGTGCCACCCACAGGTCATTTCCATTACTGTCATTGAGAAAAAAATAATCTCAGTTTATTTCTCCATAAATCTATCCATTTTCCTCCTGCTTCCTGCAGTCCAGGGATATACTTTTGTCATAACGTGACATATAATTCTACGATTGCCACGATAGCCAGGTTTCCCCTTTTCTTTATTCTTGCTCTTAAACCTCATCGCAGTTTCGTTATAATTTTATTATTCTTATTTTTGGTTAAATTCACGAGCAAGATATTTCCCATAGGGGAAGGCAGAAATGTTAGTGGTCACTTTGAAGCAGAGTTTTGTTGCCAGCAAACAGGAAAAGAAGTAGTTATACAGGAGTGATAGATGTACTTGCTTAATTAAATCAGCTGCCGTATAAGCACTGAAAGAGAAACACACCACTGACAGAAACATGCACGTTATGCAAAAAAGCATCTGAGACAGCACACACATTGCAAGCTCTGCAGGTAGCGTTTCTTCCCTTGGTACTGGAGGGGAACAGGCTAATAGTGGACGTCAGTACGTCAGCTGGGGTAGAAGCGCACATTTCAATTTGTGCACAGCTCAGCAAAAAGGCAGGCGCTGTTGCCAGATGATCCAAGAAGGAACATCAGTGACCGCCCGCGGCTGGGCAGGACAGCCAGTTTGGGATGGGATTCTGACACAGACTGGTTTTGATAAGTCCAGGAAAAATCATGTCGGCTTCTATCCATACTTTCCTAAAAGACCAGTATAAAGTCTCACTTAATAATGCCAGCTGAAAAGCCTATAGTTGTAATGATGCCTTGCCCCTTCTTAAATGAAGATACCATATTTACAGCCCTCCAGTCTCACAGCTCTGTCCCTACATTCCTCTGAAAATATCCAAAGAATCTGAAAAAAAAAAAATCTATTGAGGTTATTACTGATGTGCAAGTTCCTTCAGAAATTTGGAGAGGAGATGAACAGACCCTGCAGGAACAAACACATTAAGCTCCTTAATATTTACTTTCACCCCATTATCCCTAGAAGACCAGCAAGTCCTCTCTCAGTTTATAATTGACTGCTAAACTTGGCAAGAATTTTGTTTTATTAAAAGAATTTTGTTTTATTAATCCTGTCTGGTTTGTCATAAGCATACTGCACAGTGTCTAGATGGGTAGACTAAAAGTGATCTTAACCAATAAAGTTAAAAGTACCTCAGGTAAATATTGCTTTTAAAGAAGTCATTATCAAGCTAGACATTACCCAGCAATGCCTTAAATAAAACAAAGCACCTCATTGTATGGAATGGTCTTGAAGGGGGGTGGGAAATAAGTAAACATGCTACCTTTCTGAAATTCAAAGCAAGCCTTTTCATTTATCAAAATCTAGCTTGGGCACGCCTCGATCCCAGCCAGCACTGCCCTGCTTCGCGGCGAGCATTGGCTGGTACGGAGCCAGCACCAGGCACTCTGCACCTAAAGCACGAACAGCATTTCTATACCCTTGTCAGAACAGCCCACGTTCGATGCCTCGGCAGCATCGCTGCAGAGATCAGCGGCACTGAGGACCAGGGGGTCACTGGCTTGCAGAAGCAGTGCGGGCTGGGAAGTGCCCCCTCCTCACACTGCACCAAGCCCTGCACCCCTCTGGCTGCATGGGTGGGTATACCCAACACCAACATGCAGGAGAAGTATATTGAAAACGCAGCACCAAACCAATGATTTCGAAAGATACATACAGTTTTCTTGTGTCCTCTCCCTGAAGGTAGCAAAGAACCCTATTTTTAAGAGTTTCTAAGAGCAGGATGGTAGCTGTTGTCACCTCTCATAGCCTTGGTAACGTTATCAGCCCGCAAATATGTTGTTTGCACACCCGCAATGTGAACACCGAAGTTACGATTCTGCAGCTTTGCAGTCACCCTGCTTTTGTTTTGTGTTGCAAGATGTCCCCGGAGAACCTCTGCAATTAGGACTCAAACATTCTTAAGGCACGTTATTCTTCTGAAGTTTTCCTCAAATTCCACGAGGTTTTAAACAGCAGCTGAATTTCTGTTCAAACACTGCTATCTCCTGCATAAAAGGCTTTTTGTGCTACAATAGTTTTGTTTTTTTCTTAAATAATTTTTAAAGCCTTTAAACTTAAGCAAACCTTAAAGACAATGTGGTCTCTTCATTTTAGCAGTCCTTAGAGAGGTTGTTCTCATCTTTGAGATGCATGAAATGGTTATTTTAGCATTGCTAGATAAGCAATTAATTCCCCAATTAATATAAATATTTTATATGCAACTGGGTTCTTATTTGAATAAGCAATTATGTTAAGGTCCTTTGATTCCAAATTAGTACAAAAACCATCCTGGCATAGGGAAATTATTCCAGAAGTTTTTGTTTAAATATGAACTATCTGCATGTGCAGAAGAGGAACACATTCATGTTACAAAACTTATAAGAGTAATTAGAGTGTTTCAAGAAATCCCCGTACAGGTTTTCAATAGAGATGTCTCACCCCTTCCTTTGAAGGCTCTGGAAGACATCCACCTTGATGAGATCGCCTGCTAGAGCAGGGGAGAGCAACAGTCAAGATATTGGAAAGACATTCATTGTTGAGCCTGCTGCTTTTAAACAATCAAAAGCCATAATAAAATATATCCATCTGTCATCTTTTAGAAGAATTTGGATGAGAGAATCCACAGGTGAACTGAAGGCAACAGGTACACGCTTGCAGTCCAGAAAAAGGGTTCCCAGGTTGTTTTGCATCATTTAGAGGGAAGAAAGCATCAGGATCATGCCTCTTTTTGGATAAAGCAAGTAGCAAGCACAGACAAGCATGTGATCTGCTGGTCTCAAAGCGGCAGGTGTATGCTAATAATAGTACTTCTCTGCAAACTTGCTAAAAATTATTATAATCTGTGTTAAGGTTTCACAGATCACCTCCAGTGTGATCCCACTGTGGTCCATTCTGCCCCAGCCGGGCCAAGCCATCCACCTCCGACTCATCAGCATGGCAGTCTCAGAAGTGAGGACCGGGATGCCGGTTGCACAAGCCTAAGCTCCAGACTTCCATAGAAAAATACCCCTTGCCCTAGTAGGCACCGCCATCTCTTCTAAATTCAGGGACCCCACTGGAGCACCTTCGCCAAGAGCTCAGGCTCAGCCCGCTCTCCCCACAGCTGTAGAGGAACCAACCTCTGCAGGGGCTGACGCAGCCCAACCTCAAAAATGCTTTCCCCCCTTTTCCTTTGGCTTGGGAGCTTTGACTCTCCACAACACAGCTGGGTCACAGGAGCGGAAAACCTGCCAAGAAACCTTCTGGGGCCTCTTTATAACTCCATATTGAATTTACGGTTGTCTCGAGCATGGAGCTGCTGATGCTAAAACACTTCTGCAGCTGCCACATGCAGGTGACTTCAGACAGGGATGAAATGCAGTACAAGTGCTTTGGCTTTCGATCGCTTTATACACAATAAGACCAGGACTCCTCCTCCTTCAGCAGCGCCTTCCCTCTGATCCTTGGGGACTGCCCATGGCTTTGCCTTCAATTTATATCTACTTCCCATCGGCATTTTTGAAAGGAAAAAAACCACCCAGAACTGGAATCACGGTTACCATGGATGTCTCTTCCATTTGTTGGATGGGAAGAAGTGCAGGCTGAGTTACGGTGACAGGGTAATGCGCAGGCAGTGCCTGGCACAGCGGCTACCGAAGACCTTGCCGAATTCCTGCGTGTTGCCCGAGTGAATTGAAGGGAAGGAATTGAATTGCGGTTCAATGCTTTATGCAGGTAACTCTGCACGCTGGGTTCCTACTAGACACTGCCTTTTTGCGCCCTGTTCCAGATGGGCATTTCACCAAATACAAGTAGGCTTCCAGCACTAATAGCTGACCTGTTTGCATACAGGCCCCTTCCAGCTATCACAAAGCAGTCATTACTATTCCCCAGCACAGAGCTCGCTCTCCCCACCCTGCACCCAAGAACACATCGATCTCCATCGCCCATTGATCTTCCTAAACAGTACTGGCTGATGGAAAATTACACATCTCTTTAAACAGGGCAGTTTTAAAATCTCATTCTTTATTGACTCCTCTTCACTCTGCTACACTTCATTCGTTTCTCACTTTTGTAAGATGCTGATACACCTACAGCAAAGTCACCTGGGTGACAGCTAAAGCAGCACGTCAGGAATTTCCACCAAATTAACAGCTAACCAGCCCCAACCAGGCGACGGAGACACACGGACCACAGCAGTGAAGGACGGTGGCTTTTAGACCTACAGAGCATGTATCTATAGTGGTAAACTCACCTGACCAACCATACTGACTGATGGAAAAGAGGGGCTGAGGGCCCTCCTGAGCCAGCTCCTGCTGCACAGCACCGGCAACGCTCTGCATGCAGCCACCTACAATGTCTCTTTGTATTTACTCCATTAAAACCCTTTTCTCTCATTGACCCCAGATTCACACTTAACTGAAGTTTAATCAAACCTAAGAAACCAAGATTAAAACTCGGGCAACGCAGCAATTTTAAGTTGAAAAAGGAAAAAATAGAATACCTGGTTTCAAACAGTACCTTGCATTATAATTGTGCTTGAGGAAAAGGAAAGAAACACGATTTCAGCAGCTTCCTCTGCAGATCAGAGGATGCTTCTTAGCTTGCTGCAAATAATTTTTAAAGCATGCAAAATACTAACGATATACAAAGACCTGGACTGCAACCCACATACCCAGCTGTCCCAACTTGACATTTCCCTCTGTAAAGAATGCTTTTTATTCTATCCAAACACAAACTTGAAGAGAATAAAGTTCTCTCAATTTCAGTCTTTGCTCAAATGTCTAACCTTTTTCAAAGCACATCCCATTTTACTTAAATTGGGATTGTACATGCCTCCTCTCAGTCAAGAGAGCTGCATAACATGCCAATGAGCTCTTTTAGGGAGCCAGATTGCTGAGGCTGGGTAACAAACTTTTTGTTAGACATTGGGTCAAGAAAAGGGGAGAGAATAGTCTAAATAAGCATCACTGGCACGCTGTAACTGCTCAGCAAATAAATCATAGTTTATCGTTTCTGCTTTCTGAATCATAAGTAGAGATTACAAGCTACAAAGACTGAGAAACTATTATTGTTTGCAATCTTTAAACCATAAGAAAAGGTCACAAAGGTAATTGCTGCAAGAAAAGATCAGATCAAAGGAAATATTTTTTCACTTGAAATAAAGAAAAAAGTTAGCCATGGTAGGAATTAAAGAGTGTACATTTAATTTCATCTCAAATTCACACTTTTTTTTAACATATATATATACACATGAGAAGTCAGGCTGTGAAAACCACCTTCTAACCTTTATGAGTCTCATTCAATTGTGTAGGAGCTGATGCTGTTTGGGGGGACTAGCAAGGTTTCCTCTGCTGCGAAAAGCAATATTGTCAGAGACGCACAGACAGAGCTTTGTTTCATTTTCTTCAGTATCTTTGGATGTTAGTATACATAACCTGGCGGCAGCCACGCACACAAGGTAAAGCCAGTGCACAGGAAAATAAAACATGATTGCAGTGTGAGGTTTTCAGACTTAAAAATACCTGACGTTCCTCAGTGAAGCTTGATTGTTAAACAGCTTTTGCCTAAATAGAAATTACTTAAGGGAACCCTGGATATACCGACAAGCCAAAGCCCAAGCTTACAGCACATGA
This sequence comes from Aptenodytes forsteri, assembly GCF_000699145.1. Lineage (NCBI taxonomy): Eukaryota > Metazoa > Chordata > Aves > Sphenisciformes > Spheniscidae > Aptenodytes > Aptenodytes forsteri. Next base: position 4,971,492 of record NW_008794444.1, read on the forward strand.
AAACTTTTGAGAAAAATGAACGTTAGGCTCTGGGTACTGACTAAAATAAGACACTGTTTTTAATGTCAACGGTTTTCATTTTCACTTATATTTTTCAGGAGATGCAATGTAGTTTCATGACAATCTAGTATTTCCTCAGTAAGTTGGAGAATAGAAGAAATTAATAGTGGCTGATATTATTAAACAAAAATCCTGTCAAGAGTAGACTACATTCATTTCTGCAAAGCTCGTTTTGCTACTGGGTTACGTTTCCAAGTAGTAGCAAGATAAAGGTATACCTAGAAAATCTCATAGCAGCTCCCTTTCCCATGAAAGGTTGGGCCAGATGATCTTTTGAGGTCCCTTCCAATCCGGGCTATTCTACAATTCTTTAACTTTCAAACCCACTGTGAATCCGGAGCCAAAGTAGTCACATTTGACATTCAGAACAAGGAGTTCAGTCGGTTTGTCCTCGCTCACTTTTCCCCAACATCAAAGACAGTAATCACCATTCAGATGTCACCTGAGGACAACCAAACGGCCACGCAGAAGAACCAAGGAAAGCATGTTTGCCTTTGTATTTTTTTGAAAAAACACTAACATTTTGAAGCCATAAAAGCAAAACTTAAAGCTTACTGACAGAGTTTACAGTTCATTGCAATTTGCTTAAAGCATTTTTTGGTGTTGGCCACAAGCCGTTTTACAAAAGGCACTGGGCTGAGCACGACTTAAGGAAGGCATTAACAACACTTGTCATGGTTTAATTTCAGTCAGCAACTGAGCACCACCCAGCCGCTCGCTCACTCCCCCCCACCCGGTGGGATGGGGGAGAGAATTGGAAGAGCACAAGTTAGAAAAAGTCGTGGGTTGAGATAAAAACAGTTTAATAATTGAAATAAAATGATAATAATAATAATACACAAAACAAGTGATGCACAGTACAATTGCTCACCACCCGCCGACCGATGCCCAGCCAGTCCCCGAGCAGCGGCCCCCCCCGCCAGCTTTCCCCAGTTTATGTCCTGAGCATGACGTCCCATGGTATGGAATGTCCCTCTGGCCAGTTGGGGTCAGCTGTCCTGGCTGGGCCCCCTCCCAGCTTCTTGTGCCCCTCCAGCCTGCTCAGTTGGTAGAGCAAAGGGAGCTGAAAAGCCCTTGACTAGTGTAAGCACTGCTCAGCAACAACTAAAACATCGGTGTGTTATCAACATTGTTCTCACCCTAAATCCAAAACACAGCACTGTACCAGCTACTGGGAAGGAAATTAACTCTATCCCTGCCGAAACCAGGACAACACTGTAGTCAAACGCAACCACAGCGATACAGGGTCTGGCACCCAACCGTGAGCCAGTTGTCCGGGCTCCTTCTGATTTTTAGAGATAGCCAGGCACCTGAAGGGTAGGGAGGACAGGGAATGGATATGTTTGACTGACTTTCTTCCCTGGGCTGGCACCACGTAGGTGGCTGCTGAGGATCCAGCTCAGAGCTCCATGTGACTGCCACCTCCTCACTCGCAGCTCTCAGGGGGACGGATCAGGTCAGAGCAATACACAATCCCCAGGTAAGCAGGAGACACAAGAACACGGCCATGATGAAAGGGGCCAGCAAGCAGGTGGGTCTGCTCTGCGTAATGGCTGGTAAACCCCCACCCCAGCACCCAGTGCAGCCCAGCTGTGCCTGTTTAGAAACAAGTTGGGGTCTTGTGCTTTCAGCACTCACCACATTGCCTGCAAGGCCACCAAGAACCGGGCGTCTGAACTCCTAGCTGCAAGAGCAGGATTTTACATAGGAGTTCCCAACTTACTAGGTTACAGAACTGCTCTCTGTTATGCTGCTGGCACCACAACGGGTGTTTTTGTGGATCTGCTATGGCAAATTACTCCCCAAAGGAAAAGCAAACAACTGCTGCCTTCATTTAAGTCAAAATGCACCTCACCTGCCGCAACTTGCTTTGCAGTAAAACCAGACTCTCTTAAGTGATATTTAAAAGCACCAAAATTACCATTTCACTCCAAGCTCAGGTGCACAAAGAGTTGGCCAGCTCACTGCCTTCTCCACAGCTCCAGCAAAGAGCAAACCTCACATCTGCCAGCTCAAGCCAGTTAACCACAGCAAGATGACAGCGCCGTTCCTTTGAAACACTCAGTGTCATTTCTTCTAGTAGCCTCGAAAAAGAAGCCTTCCCCCCATCTTAACATTGTATTTTCCTCCTGGATCGTTAAGTGAAAACACATTTTCACTCCACTGAAGTTATTATTAGAAGGAGACTTACCTCATGAAGTGAGCAGCCAGTCCCAGGGCTGCTGTACGCTACAGGCTCATCTGATTAACATTTTGAGATCCTACATTAAGAAAAGAAAGCGCTAAGTATAATGTTCCTAGGTGCCTTTCTTTAATTCCAGAGAAAAAGAGCCATAATACCCAAATGGCATTTAATCTGGCACAAAAAACATCAAACACATAATCCCCGCAACAGCCAGAAGCAAGTTCTGGGGGAGCTCAGCCTCCCCTCATTAAATCCAGCCATTCATTCTTCCCTAGCACACAAGCACGCGGGGAAAGCTGAAATGCCAGAGAAAAAGCAGTAGAAACCTCAATCAAAAGGGGGGAGAAAAAAAAAAATGCACAAAGCACAACACAGCACTTACCAGCTCCAGCAGGCAAGAGCTGCAGGACAGGACTATCCTCAGGACACCCACAGCTCTCCCACCCCACTCCTCCGCTTCACAGCGCCAGCCCAGCCCCACGCCCTGATTATATGGTTTCCCTGATGAAAACTGAAAACACCTGGTTTTAACTTTCAAGCAGTTTTGATGCAATCATGGGACAGCGCTCCAGACCTTGCTGCTGCTGGGCAGCCTCAGCTGAGCACCCTTGGGGACTGCTGGGCTCCCACCAGGTGTCCTGCTGGGTGCTACAGGGTGCTCAGCACCGTCCTGGCACTCAGGACCTCACATGGGATGTCTAGCACATCCAGTTTGCTGGTAAATAGCTCAAAATATTTTATTGGTCTTGAATGCACCCACTTTAAAGGTGGTTTTGTTCTACATGTGCTCTTGGTACACATTTCCCTTTTTAGGGTGAAAATCCTCGTCAGTCACCAGCATTCCCAGCAAGAGGCATGGCCTGATTTATACTTAAAGAGAAAATCGCCGATAAAAACAGGCTATAGCAATTTAGAAGGTGGGGAAATAAAGCCACAAAGAAGATAATCCGCGCTCATAGTGCCTCCTGTTTGTCAGGAGGGGTTGGAAGAAGACTCCAGTGTGTATCCGGGCCAGTGGTGAGAAGCCACTGATCTCTTTGGGGAAAGGCTGGGAAAACAATCTGTGATTGCGTTTCCTCTCGCATGCCACGCACGGGTACGCAGCTGCCATCCCACCTCACCGCAGCATCACACCCCAGGATGCACATTCCTATTTTTAAGAATAGGAGGCCCACTGATATGAGAAAAGTTTAGCACTCCTTAACTATCTCCCAAGTCACAGCTAAATCTCTGCCTCTGTTCCTTAAATGTCTCAATTTGCATAAAATTGTCTGCAAACAATTAAAGTTAATTAAGATAATTTATCACTTGAAAGTAAAGCATCTTATCAGCAGGTATCAGCCTGTAAAGCAAACAAAGAATTAGTTGTAGGAAAATAGCTGGGGCCTTATTACCCTGTTAGACATGAAGTGACAAAAAATAATTTCTTTATGATACTTTCTGTTTGGTCTGGGTGCTACGTTTTCAAAGTAATTAACTGCAATTAGCTAATCATCCTCTATAGTAACTTCATTTGTGACTCTACACTGTAGTATTGACTCATTTACACTTTGGCAGCCTTCCCACACGTAAATTGTGATAAAAAAGTTTTGATAACAGCCCAAAGTTCTTCGCTGTGAGCAGAAATGGGATGTTGGAAAGAGCTTTGATTGCATATACAGTGGTACCCGTTCTGCCCCAAAAGATGGAAAAGAAAAAGCAAAATATTCTGATCCATATGAGGAGTTGGGCTGTGCTATGTCCATCCTTGATATGCTCCTCTTCCACGCCGCAGCCCCATCCTTGTGTCAAAATGTTGCCTCTTCTTTTGGTCCGCTGCTTCCGATGGGTTTCTATTGCATCCCGATATACACAGTCTTTGAGATGTTGCCAAGAGCTCCATGTGCAAACTATGTTCCCTGTGTCTGAAGGGACTAAAAATAATGCACTTTTATGAAAAAATAGCCTCATAATCAATCCCAGTTCCACTCACAGAGATCAACACCACATGTGAGCAAACACAATGCAGAGTGACCCATTTCTCTGGACTGAACAGTGAGAACTTGTTTAATCAAATTATGATCATAATAATAACAGAGACCATATTTAATTTTGCATTTGTGAGATTATTAGCATTCACAAAGGCATTAACCTGTCAGGGCAAACCAACTTAACGCTGCACAAAAACTGCTAAAAGACAACCAGGAACAGTAATTTTTAAAATTAATTTAAAACAATTCCTGGAAGTGCCATGGGAAAAGGTAAACCATTAAATGGCCACGCTAATATTCACAGCAGCTGTGATGCAATCAGGTGCCGCACGCCTATGTTCAAAACAGTCCACGTAATGGACTTCCCTGGAGGGACCCCTGGGCCAGGTTCAGCGGATGGGAATAAATCGTCTCCTGAAAAAGGCCCGTTCCTCCCCTCCAGCTCTGCCCGGCGAGACCCTATTCATTTCAACGTGGCACTTAGGGACATGGTTTAGTGGTGGACTTGGCAGTGCTAGGTTAATGGTTGGACTCGATGAGCTTAGAATCATAGAATCACAGAACCATAGAATCATTAAGGTTGGAAAAGACCTCTAAGATCATCGAGTCCAACCGTCAACCCATGTCCACCACGATGTCCACTAAACCATGTCCCTAAGCGCCGCATCTACACGTCTTTTAAATACTTCCAGGGATGGTGACTCAACCACTTCTCTGGGCAGCCTGTTCCAATGT
>NW_008794444.1:4976561-5055050 GCF_000699145.1 Aptenodytes forsteri
TAAGATCATCGAGTCCAACCATCAACCCAACACCACCATGTCCACTAAACCATGTCCCTAAGTGCCTCATCTACTCGTCTTTTAAATACGTCCAGGGATGGGGACTCAACCACTTCCCTGGGCAGCCTCTTCCAATGTTTAACCACTCTTTCAGTAAAGACATTTTTCCTCACGTCCAATCTTAAGCCTCTTTTACAACCTAAATGATTCTGTGATTCTATGATTCTATGATTTCCCCTCCTTTGCCTTTTCTCTTCCCTTTGCTTCTAACCCCACACTACGGCAGCCCTCCGCAAGGGCCATATAAGCACAGCCTGGACCCTACCCTAAATCTGCCCACCCTGCCTGTACCTCTCCCCACTGGCCTGCCCTCAGCCAAGCCCTCACAGGGTCCTGCCCATCCATCCCCAAAAACGGGAGGATGCTTCCACGCCTGCGCACCTCTGGACCCTGCTGCCCGTGCGTGGCACAGGGCTGGCTCTGGTGTCCCAGCCGCCCTCCTCGGATGCTCTGCCTGTTCAGAGCAGGGACCGGTGGCATTTAACGGGAGAAAGATATGCCGGCGAGATATGTGAGGGGGAGATTTCTCCAGCATCAGGTGAGGACAGGCAGCAAGCCAAAATACGGTCGGGCTGGTGTGAGTCATGTTGCTGCGGTGACACCGTGTGTCCCTCAGTCTTCCTGGTGGAATTGAACTGTCCCCGCGGAGCAGCTGGGGGAAAAACAAGAGAAGAAGGATGAGCCGGTCAGAAATACATCCTGGCCCTGAGAACAACGTGTGATGAATTTATACCACTCCTTCCACATCTGCAGCTCCTCCTGGATATCTTACTCCTACTTTTATTGCTCAGGAGAGAAAGAAATGTTCTGAAAGAAAGAAACATTGCTGAGACTTCACTTCTGACCTTGCAAAAGGGGTTAAACGGTCAAGATTCCAGTTTCTGGAGCAGCAGGTATTTCAGTGCAGGGACTGTCACTGGTGTGTACTGGTGGGATGCAAGCCATCTCTCCCCGGTTCACGCTGGCACTGACGGGTGTGCTCTGAGTCAGCCCGGATTCGCGTCCCCTGACAGCTTTGTCATCCACCGCGCAGATCAAAACCTGCTCCAGAAGCACTCAGCACCTCCCTGTCGCTGCCCTGCCCGAGCACGGGGACAAGATGAAGGCTGCCCCGGGCACGGGAAGCCCCGCCAGTGCCCCAGTGCCACCGTGTCCTCTGGAGCCGCCCTCCCACCCCAGCCCCTACCTGCGCCACGGACGTTTCTGTTCGCTGAGCATCCTCCTGGCCAGGTTCACCTCCAGACTGTCCATGTGAGGGGACCGCCCTTCCCCAGGGATGTCACAGCCTGTGAATGCTGAGCCCTGAGAAGGAGAACAACCAGCGAGGTTGTCTCTCCGAGGGGGCTGTCGGTGGCAGCAGTACTGCCAGGGCTCTGCTTCAGAGCTCGCCTTGGGGCTGCAGGGCTCAACAATTCTTCCCAACCTGTACACACAACAAAAAAGTGGTCGATTATCTCTTCTTCAGGTAAGTTGAGTTAGTTTTGGAAAAAGCACTGGGCAGGTTCTTGCATAAAAATGTATATATTTTTTACTGATCCCACCTCCTTCTACCATACATTCATGTGGACCTGTACTCACAAAGACAATAAAAGAAGACCGTGGGATAGCCATGGATTCGTGCATGGCAAGGGTGAACACAGGCTTCAACAGGCACAGTGTGTGCGTGCACAGCAGTGCAGGGCAGGAGGCAGACCCTGCTCTGAAACCACACGGGACTCTCGGAGGACACCCGCGTCCCACCACCAAAATTGCAGTGGGGAGCTCTAACCCTTGCACATCACTAAAGCCACCCACCCCCCCGCCGTATGCCAAGTGGGCTGCTACGGTCCAGCCAGCATTGCCATCGTCAGCAGTGCGTTAATTAGTGCATGAATTGTGGGGTTCGGTTTTTTGATTTTTTTTTCCCCAAAGAAGACAAAACAACTGGGAAATTTCAGGTCGCAGAGCTGCATGTTCAGGCCATTCTCCTTCAGCTGAACACAAATTAATGACATTTGCAAAATAATATTAAACTGAAGGTGATGGGAAAGCTGGGAATGACCCTCTCGTTGGGCCCAGGCATCTAAAGAAGGAATGGTTTAATTAAACATTGCCCTGATGATGGAGGGCCACTGCATTGCCATGGCAACTGGACTCAGCGCTCCACCTGGACCAGCCCTGGGAAGCCACCAGCGCCACTCTGCACCGAGCTGCAGATTAGAGCTTCGTGACACCAGGAGAAGGGACTTTCCAAGCAGCAAAGCAAGGTCCTGATGGCAGTTCACAGGTACAGATAAAAAGGTATTAACATGCGTCACTGAAATACCTTCAGCTACTCGAAGACAATGTGCAGCATTACAATGATGAGACACAGATTTGTTTGCAGCTCTGATCCGTTTTTGCAATATTAGCTTGGGAAAACAGACAAATTTCCAGAATCCAATAATTAGGCATGACTCAGTCTTTCAGTGTTCACCGAGGGACAACCAGACCCATGTCTGGGAGCAACTGTCCGTTGGCTTCCACTGGAGGTGAGGCTGCACAGCACCGCAGGCTGCCTGGCCCGGGCAAAGCTCAGAGAGGTCGGTGCTTCTCCAGCCCCCAGCACGGCAGACACGAGCCCAGGCAGGGCTGCACGGACTAACAGCAAAGGACTTTCCGCTGCTTTCAGAGGCATAAGATTTTCAGATTTGTGAGTGGCTTTTAGCAAAGATAAAAAAAATCTTTAGATTGCAAATGGGCAAAAATATTTTTTTACTCTTCCTTCCAAAAAACTCTTCCTCATACTATTTTAGTTTCCTGGCTTACCTGTATTTCCCAGCTAAAAGCAGTTTAACGTAGGTTACTAATGCAACTTAGCTTCAAGTCTTTGCTATCGCTTATGGTTTCCCATCCAGCTGTTTTGAATTGTAATTGTGAAATGCACACACCACCCCCATTTCCCATTTAATTTAAAAGCAGACAACATTAAAGTCACAGATTTTATTTTTAAAGACAGCTTGCCGTTCCATCTATTGAGAAACACAGTTGTTTTGTTTACTTTTTAACTGGGGTCGCCACCTTCTCTGCTCTTGCTTCAAGGTTGACAGTGATTTAAACTTGGTGTATTTTCACAACCTGCACCTAATCCAGGGTATAAATCATTCTGAAGAACATTTATTTCTGCCTGTCATTTCACAGGATGATGCTATTAAAGCTGTGCTCAGTACAATGTACAATTCAAAAATTTGTTGTTGATGACTTCAACATGCATTACATTTTCATTAGCTACAGAGAGAGGCAGCGGCAGGGAGGAACGCCAGCCGATTCATCTGAGTAAATGATAATTGCTTTCCCCTCATTTAAGAGCATGTCACTGTTTTTTCTTCATTAATAAAAGGACATCTGCATTTTAACTGCACACCATTTTTTTAATAGAGACCAAGTAGATTGGGCTCACCGGACATGTATGTAGGAAATGCAGAGATGTCGCTCTGCTTTCCACAATTACCTTCATTCTCTCCCCGTGATTCCAGAGACCGTTTCAGAGACACGTGAGCTCGGGTTTTCAAAAGCAGTAACTGACCTGGGGTGTGTGCACTTCTGGAGGACCCCGTGAGAAGCTCAGGTGTTTCAAGGTGTCCCAGTGCAGGGGGACGGGGTGTGATCCCCCACTCCAACGCCACGGAGCGCTCACCACCAACACAGCATCCGTCTGCGTTGCAGGCGTGCACGCCGACACACAGCACTCACGGCCCTGCTGGGCTGGTAGGACTGCCCGCCTGCCTCCTCCTGGTCTGCAGGATATACGTTTTGGAGATGATCTGACACGGCTTAGGCAACAGTGAGAAAGGTTTGTGCCACACCTCATCTCCCACCTGTGGCACGTGCAAAGAGCGTAAGCGTGTCTTACAGACATGCAAGGCACACAACATTGCTGGCGGACACGTGCCCCTGGATTGTAACTTGGCCATGTCTCACCTCAAAACAGAATATCCCCAAACACGAAATTATCTGTCTGTTTTTAAATGGGTCCTGAGAAATCCTGGGGCTGCTCTTCTTCTCCAAAGGAAATTCCACCAGGGACCCTTCCACTTGAGACAGCAGCAAAACAGCAGCGCTCTGGGATGTGTGCAGACCCCCAAAGCTGGGGTCTCCTTTAGAAAAGGCTTCTTAAGGATTCCCATCACATGCTGACATGGGTCTCTGACCCACTGCCTATGGCTCTCCGTGCCGCAGGTCCCCATGGGGAAGCAGGCATCACCGTGACTCGCAGGTGCCGGTGAGGGACTGCTGTCCCACCGCCTTCACCGGTTCTGCTTTTAAGCACAGCCACGGGCTAGGGACGCAGTGGTGGGGGTCAGCACCACTCAAAACCCACCCAAGTTGCTGGTTTTTAGAGAGTGCACAGAGGGAAAGAAAGCATTGCCTCCTGCAAGGAACAGAAACATGTAGCTGCTTGAGATTATAGTTGCAATATTTTCCTATCATCTGCTTAATTAACGAGCCTGTTGCAGCACTTGCTGTGAAGCGCTGAGCACCGAGGATGAGCAGTGCAGCGCACAACAACATGTGCAATGGGAGGCACAAGTGCACGGTCGGTGCCGCTCACCACCGGTCACCTTGGCCCAGCAGGTCATGGTGATCCAGGAATGCTCCCACAGCACTTGGGTTAAAACCCATCCGGGTCCCATCCTCCTCAGAGGGCTGGATTGGTTCCAGAAGGAAACCTCTGGTGGAGCTGGGCTTGGGGGCTCGGAAAGGGAGGGTGGGCAGAGAGCATGAAAAAATACCCCACACAGGAGTGAAAAGTTCGTTTCACACATCAGCACCATAGCACACCAACCGCCAACATAAACGTGCCCACTGTTGCTGTCCTCCTCGTGGCACCCTCCAAGGCAAAGGCTGGTTCAGCGAAAATAAAAACCACCCTGAACCTCTGCCTCCAATTCAGCTCAGCCTTTTTTGGAGGTTCCCAACCCTTTGCCATTTTGCCGTTGCCTTTTCTCGTTCTGAGCAGCAGAGGCTCGCTCACCAGCTGCAGCCACGAACCGCAGGACAAACCAGTGCGATGGCTGCAGTCAAGGCTGAGAAAGAAATGGCTTTGCATCTCCGCAGCCCAGCACGTGCCTTGTTCTCCTTGCTTTTAAACACCGACAAGCGCAACAGACTTGAGTGGATTTTAATAAATATACCTTAACACCCTTTAGCACAAGCACTTGTTGCACAATCACAAGCCGCGGCGTTACCAGGATGGGTAGCTGACCAGCAGGCTTTAAACCACATTTCTATTTCGCCGGAGGACGCTGCAGTGCAGTGCTGGCAGGGGCTCTGGCCCGTGAGCAGGGGCTGAGGCTGGCAGGGCCCCTCTATCGCCTCGTCTCAAACAGGATCTGTAATCCCACCCCAGACATTTGGAGCAAATTGATGGAATGTGAATCTTCCAGTCCTTGAGACATCTGTGAAATGAACACCAAAGCCATGGCAGATTGGAAGGAGTGTTACCACCAGTGCATCCCTGTCATACAGTGGGTACAAATTTAACCTGGCTGCCAATCTTGTTATCACCTTTTATTTCTTAGTGGAGCTTTGTAGGGGAGACATTTTCCAGGGAATAGTAATAATAATAATAATAGCGTTAAAGAAAGCAAAAGCCAATAATTTTAGTCAATTAGCAGGCTGCTGTTGAACTTGCCAGATGTACTACAGCCCTCACTTTGCAGACACATCATATACAGGCCAAGTCTTAATGTGGCACCCGACAGATACATCTTGACATGCCTGAATCAATGAAATTAAATGACAATGGAAGGATTTCTTGTATTATTTTTAAGAGCACAAAGCAAGAGTTCCTTGTACAAATCCCATTAAGAACTACTTTGAAACTATAGACTGCAAAGCCCATTAAATCCAGAAAGATATATTTAAGGCAAAAACTAAAACTATTTGAACTTTGCAGTGTCTGAGAGGCCACTTTAATTGAACAGCAAACAGAGCATTTCTAATCCAGCCCAGATGAGAAAAGATGAGCAAAAAGGACACACATTTAAAAGAGAAGGAAAATAAATAGCAGAAAGGCACAGAGCGCAATGGACCCAAGAGCGCGGTGCTGCAGAAGAATGGGGTTTGCAGAGATGGAGACTCCAGCACAAGACCAGCATCAGATCACGGCCACTTGAGCAGACTTCAGAGGCTGCGTTGAAACGGTTATCCTGACTTTCAAAGATCTCAGCGGGTTGATGGCCTGGAAAGCAGCCTTCCTATGCAGACAGGGGCAGTGCACACCCACACACTATCCCCACAAACTGCTCAAAACCCACCCTGGCCATCAAAGAGCCCCAACCAAACCTTGATCTGTGGCAGCAGATGACCTGCACCATGACACCTGCACAGCTGGTGTCCCTGAGCACTCTGGCCATGGCAGAGCACTCACCCTGCAGCCCTCCGGACCCTGTGCAAAACTTGCTGGAGAGGCGGCCTTGTGCATGATGCAACTCCATGTGGAAAAGCAGGAATATACAAACATTGCCTTTTGTTTTTGCAGATCTTTTGTACACGTTAGAGCTCCTCAGCAACTGCTGTTTGCTTTCACCGTGCTCGGCACAGCTTGGAGACAGATCTGAAGCTTGCTCCTCCCGGAGCTGGAGGAACCGGGCTGCCTGTGGGGTCACTGCCACAGTGCCGGCCGGCGGCAAGGGCACTGGCTGCCTCCTACATACAGCAAACCTCGGTGCTCGGGGGAACTACAATGTCCCCTTTCACAGAGAAGCCACCACAAAATAAATGGCCAGGCCTCCAGCGGGCTGGGGACTGGACACATTGCAAGGACCCACTTCAGTAAACTCCCTGTTCACTTCTCAGCCACTGCCTCCCATGACCAAAGAGATTTCGGCTTTCCTTTTTCTTAGAAAAATGTTTGGTTGTCCTTATTGGCTGTGACAGATTTTGTATTTTGAAAGAGATCGCTAAAAATCCAGAATCAACTGTCGCCAAAACCACAGTTATTCTTCCTTTATTGTTTTTTCCTGGCCATTTCAAACGACGTAACTTTTTGTAAAAAATAATGATTCTTTTCCTGCTTGCAATTCTGCAAATACTGAGTGGTGCCACTTAATAAAATCACGGCAGGTTAAAACCTGAATGAGAGAAGAAGCAGAGCATGATAACTGTTCCCTCTACAAAGGAAAAGTGCATACATTCAGGCAGGGCTGCAGAGCACAGACGAATAATAATACCTTGACTCTGATGTGTATCTGTTACACACTGGCTCAGAATTGTAATGTTTTATAAGCAGAATGCATTAGCTCCTCAGCACTAATGCTATAATGAATACATCCATGCTGATAACGTATATATGAATCCAGAAGTTACCTCTTCAGATAGGTAGTGTCATCAAAACAGCACTTCACAGAAAATTCCTAATATCCTCCTTGATTGTAACATGCCGCTGACTAAATGAAGCAAGAAGAGAGCTAGTGCCACTGCTCCTGGCTGAACCGCAGCCTCTCCAAGAGATGCATGCCCTAGAGGAGGTGAAACACTGAGGCCGGGTCAGAGAAAGTCCTGGTTGCATGCAGATGAGTCTAAGATGAAGGAGATCAGCCTCCCCCATTTCAGTTATTCACACCGGCATCCCAAAGCATTTTGGGATCACGGAGGCGCTTCCAACACGACTTCATTCTCGCCGTGCCCCAGTCACTGCAGCCCGGAAAGGCTGAGCCATGAAATAACACTGCTCCTTGCATGAAATTTGGGATGCCTAGACACACACCGAGACCACGACTCCCAAAACACTGCTTTGGGTAGTTTCCTTCAGAAAACACCAGTGATGGTGCCATGGCCCACAGCCAGTGCTCTCCACAGCATCACTCCTCCCATCCCCGAAGAAAGCCCAAGGGTGGCAGGAGGTGGGGAGGTGTGGGCAGAGGCTGGGGGCCTCCCGGGGGATCCCCAGAAAAAACTCCAGCCTGGCGGCCAGAAGCAACTCGTCCCCCACACTCTGGGACACAAAACCCAGTTTGGACCATTTCCTAAAGTCTTCTGGAAGTGGATGGATATGCCTGACTCCCAGACAGCCCTCTCTCCAAATCCGTGTCTGCTGCCTGCAGGCACTCCATTGCAAAGGAGCTATGCCAGTGGCACCTGTGTCCCACAGCTCCAGAGGTTTGGGACCTCCGTGACCAGGGCATGGCACCGACCGGCACCGTGCTCTCTGGCTGCTGCTGGGCTCCTCCAACGAACAGAGATCCGGGACTTCTCTAAATGTAGTGTGACAAATAACAGCCTCTTCTTCCAGGAAACACTTTTCTGCTGGAATAGCAAGATAAAAACAAATAAATAGACAAAGCAATGCTTAAACACCAATTAAGGAATGGGTTTATGCTATTGCCCTAGTGATTCAGTGAGAAGATGGATAGCGTGCTTCCACAGCCGTGCTGTGCAAACTTAGCATCTTCCTGGCCTGCAATCAGAATTATAGTAGCTGAACTCTTCATCTCCCTTCTTTCAGGTCATACCGCCGAGTTGAATTTATTTATGTTATTTATTTATATTTTCCAGGTGAGAGGAAAAAAAGTGGGAAAACTATTCTCAAATTCCCCCCGCTCACATTTGCAATGGCAATTAAGGCATACAAGGTTTTGCAATGTTGTAAGATTTTGCGTGGAAGCAGTGGTATGTTTTGCACACACCACAGTTCCTCAGGAGCAGCCTTGAGAGCCTGCCTCCACTGCAAAGCCCACTTTTAGAAAGCTGCCTTTGATATGAAATTGCTAGGCTGAGTAGAAATCCCACTGTACTATAAATTTCCACTTTCACTGGAAAAGTGTGGCTCTGAAATGCAAACTCAGAGGTCCCGTGAGAGTCGATTCAAAAAGCCCATCCCATGTCTAGCCTTGGCATTAGCAGCTTCGCTTCAGAGCACAAGCTGCTCCATTATGATTCACAGCGAAAAAAGTAACTTTGCCGTTCAGCGGCTTGACGGCATGCACTCGGCTTCGCGCATTACCATAGCCCAGCATCGCTGATGAGTTCTTTATGCATTCCATTTACAAAACATAATTATTTCAAGAGCTGATAGTGAAGCTATCCATCAAACCATTAATGCTGCTCTGCTCCCTAATGAATGCTTGAAATCCACATGCTCCACTCCATATGTAATTTTAAGTAAGGACTATACTGAACTTTCACAGTATTAAATGTGCTATGGAGACAGCTATGGTAAATGATCCTCTGGATAGCCCTGGAAGTACTTGCTAGATGTTCCCTATCGTAAACTTTTTCAGAAACTCTGAAGACTTGAGGGGAAATCATTAAAAAACATATTTGGTTCACAATTTCCAAAGTGGATGTATTTCTAATTCCCCAAACAAGAAAAAGGCTCTTGAGTCTACTGAATAATGACAGATGACGTGCTCTACACATTGTTTATAATTAAGTGCAAATGTCAGTGCATAAGAGAAAATAAAAATGGACAAAGGAGATGAGAATTTCTTAGTGTGTGACTGCCACTGCATTGCTATGCCCGAGAGTGAATGAGATGTAAAGATTTGGGGTTAGAGAAAGACAGATCTTCTGCTAATGTTCTGGAAAGTCATTTTAGGTGCAAAGTAGAAATAAAATAAGCTACACAGCTTAAATTATTTATGAAAATAATTAGCACGTGTTGTACGTATAAAAAAGAGAGAGGGGGAATGTAACTATTATAATAATTTGTTTCAATAATACTAATTACTTTGGTGCAATTAAACGTACACCAGAAATGCTGCACGGCGGCAGACTTGTCTAGGATTAAATATCATTAAAGCTAAAATAAAGCCTTTAAAAGATGCACAAACAAGCTGATAACAAGCTGCCCTGTCCCCTCCCGTGAAACACTGCAGCCCGCTCGCAGCAGGAGCAAGGTGGCACAGAGACCGACACGGGAGGAGAGCGTGTGGTCCAGGGCTGGGAGCGATTTAGCATCACACCTCGTCAGCCACGGAGCGACAGCAGACCTGAGGCGCGGCAGAAGAGGGTTTCTGGAGAACTAACATACCCAGAAATCGGTATCTTTGTCAAAAGCATAGTTGCCTTTCCTCCGTCTGGCAAAATGGGGATGAGCCACTTATGTTTGAAGGACTCGGAGATAACCAGCGCAGTTTCCAATCCATCAGCAGCGGGAGCGGGGGCTCATCAGCAAGCTGCCCGATCCGCATGACAGAGGACAGGCGCCTGTCAGCCGAAATGAAATGTGAGGGATGGAAATAAAACAGGAGCTGTATTGCATTTTCTCTTGATGCATTTCCTCCCTTCCCCACACAGACGACAAGCCAGGGGCAGGCTGCTGAGATCAGCCAACACGATGGGGTGAAACCGCACCGCTGAGCGTGGGGGACACAAGGTAACGGAGAACCAGAGCTGCGACTAAATCGATGGAATCGGGAAAGGCAGGTGGAAAGTGCCGATTCTGAGAAATACAGGCAAAACTTTCAGACATCACCTCTGAAAAACATAGATGTCTCTGTTTCAGTTTCCATCGTCTGACCCTGAAGGACGAAGCACAACTACCACCCTCAGCTCATCCCGCTCCTACCCTGCAGACAGCCCGTGAATATACCTGCCAGCAAAAGCCTGAAGCCAGGAACAGGATTTGCACACAAAGCATCCAAAGCATCACAAGAAAGGAGGTAAACTTGAGATTAATAACTCCTTGTTATTGTCAGCTGGAAGACTTACACTCTGAGTACAGGGATATAAATTAGAGGATTTATGTACCAAATGTCAATACAGTCTAAAGAAAATCAAATACTTAGCAGCGAGAATCTAACCTAAGTATGAGTATCAATTTTAGTCTACAGTCTCATTTTGCTCTCATTTAACTGACCAATGCAATTAATAACTGTCACAAGAGGACGTGATTCAGGGAGGGTTTTCGCAGGTATTTCCTCCACACCCCTACAACAGTTCTGTGCTGCGTTGCAGGTCAGCACAGAGGTGGCTCAACATTTACTAACTAAACCCTGTACATTTAGCCAGACTCAAAGAAAAAAAAAAGATCCAAATGGCTGGGAGGGAACAGGATTTCAGATGAAACCTCCAGCTGCAAAGAACCGGAGCTGGAGAGGGAGGAGAGATGAAAGCTTCTATTCAACCCCGCACTCTCCACGAGGAATTCACTACAATTTATTGAAGCAGCCATGGATATTTTCAGTGCAGCCCATTCAAAACCAAACTACCTCAAAGCTTGTACATGAACCTCTAGGTTCGGAATAAGGGATGAAAAAAAAGGTAAAAGAACCACAAAATAAAGAAAGGCTCCTTTATGGAAAATTGGTGATACATTTTCAAGCATCCCTGTGTATTTCTCACTATGCTGGAAAATATAAAAAAGGGCCACTTAGAGACTAGGCTTTAGTACAATTCAGAAACGATGTATTATTTGTTTTTCTTGTCATTCTTCTCTTTTATGTCTCCTCTCCTGTGGCTGCAACAGATGCAGAGAGTCCGTCTGACATAGATAGCACCAGATGGCATTAATTTATTGCAAAACTGTTTTCTTTTCTAGAAAGACTTTGTTGATGTCCCTCACAACTTCAGTCAGGTTCACTTCATTAAATCAGCTCTGTGTATTAAAATCTGGTCTCTGGACATAATGGCCCACCACAAGGAACTCTTAGATTCAGAGACTTCGTTTTAACGATTAAACAGAGTCACAGGGCTGGATCTGCAACGTGATCTTAGGTGGAAAGTGCCGATTCTGAGAAATACAGGCAAAACTTTCAGACATCACCTCTGAAAAACATAGATGTCTCTGTTTCAGTTTCCATCGTCTGACCCTGAAGGACGAAGCACAACTACCACCCTCAGCTCATCCCGCTCCTACCCTGCAGACAGCCCGTGAATATACCTGCCAGCAAAAGCCTGAAGCCAGGAACAGGATTTGCATCCAAAGCATCACAAGAAAGGAGGTAAACTTGAGATTAATAACTCCTTGTTATTGTCAGCTGGAAGACTTACACTCTGAGTACAGGGATATAAATTAGAGGATTTATGTACCAAATGTCAATACAGTCTAAAGAAAATCAAATACTTAGCAGCGAGAATCTAACCTGAGTATCAATTTTTAGTCTACGTCTCATTTTGCTCTCATTTAACTGACCAATGCAATTAATAACTGTCACAAGAGGACGTGATTCAGGGAGGGTTTTCGCAGGTATTTCCTCCACACCCCTACAACAGTTCTGTGCTGCGTTGCAGGTCAGCACAGAGGTGGCTCAACATTTACTAACTAAACCCTGTACATTTAGCCAGACTCAAAGAAAAAAAAAAGATCCAAATGGCTGGGAGGGAACAGGATTTCAGATGAAACCTCCAGCTGCAAAGAACCGGAGCTGGAGAGGGAGGAGAGATGAAAGCTTCTATTCAACCCCGCACTCTCCACGAGGAATTCACTACAATTTATTGAAGCAGCCATGGATATTTTCAGTGCAGCCCATTCAAAACCAAACTACCTCAAAGCTTGTACATGAACCTCTAGGTTCGGAATAAGGGATGAAAAAAAAGGTAAAAGAACCACAAAATAAAGAAAGGCTCCTTTATGGAAAATTGGTGATACATTTTCAAGCATCCCTGTGTATTTCTCACTATGCTGGAAAATATAAAAAAGGGCCACTTAGAGACTAGGCTTTAGTACAATTCAGAAATGATGTATTATTTGTTTTTCTTGTCATTCTTCTCTTTTATGTCTCCTCTCCTGTGGCTGCAACAGATGCAGAGAGTCCGTCTGACATAGATAGCACCAGATGGCATTAATTTATTGCAAAACTGTTTTCTTTTCTAGAAAGACTTTGTTGATGTCCCTCACAACTTCAGTCAGGTTCACTTCATTAAATCAGCTCTGTGTATTAAAATCTGGTCTCTGGACATAATGGCCCACCACAAGGAACTCTTAGATTCAGAGACTTCGTTTTAACGATTAAACAGAGTCACAGGGCTGGATCTGCAACGTGATCTTGAACGACGTTAGGCAGGACTATGGTTGCTGCCAATCTGTCTCAGGTTCTACAGAAAACTTATTTTCCTTGGCAGAAGGAGCTTCTCCATCACCCAAAGGGGAAAAAAAGTGCATTTGTCCACTGACTTTTTCTGGGCAGCATCCTCTGATTTGTTTTACAGGTTCAGCGCTGAGCTGGGGAAGGCCTGACCAGCTGAGCGGGGCTGTCACTCTCATACAGGCGTATTTATGAGAAGATCAGGGTCTGCACGTCTTCAAGTAACACGAACAGCAAACTTCAAACACGTGACACCCAAACGAAAAAAGCAAATAGGCTGAGTGTCAGAGACGAACCAGTGAGCAAGTACCTGAGCCCAGGAGACGGTACTCTGAAGTGGACTGCGCTGATAACATGGGGATGCGCTATCGCGGGAGAGTTTTGCAACCGAGGTTTCAGCTTCAGAAGGCATTTTTGGGCTGCAGTTGTAACAGAATAACACAGTGAGGATACCAACAACGACAAAGAAAATGAATGGTCTTCTTGAACTAAACTGTAAATACCAAAAGAGATCAGTGAAGAGATGTATAGTCATCTAGGTAAAAAATTAAAAGAAAAACGATCTGAAGTTTTGGCAGCAAAAAGCTGTCGATTAACTCTTTTTTCACCATATTTAATCTCAGATAAATTTAATTTAAAAGAGGTTGCATTTTAACTGGGGTGAGAAAAGGGTACACCACAATTTCTCATCAGCAAATGATCCCTCCGATATCTTCTTGGGACCTTTCCACCAGGTGGGGCAGGAACTGGCTGAGGGTTTCCTCACTGCAGCTTGTCAAGGACTCAGTCCAAACTTTGATTCAGGTTCTCAAGAAGCTGGTGCCAACCAGCAGGAGCCTGGGACAGACACATGTTTAGCAAGGCCCACGTTCTCCTAGCAGCACCAAAAGCATTGTCTATACCATCAAGTGTCTCACCCTAACTGCTGCAGCAGGTCCAGCCTAGCTCATCACGGTAACAAGCTCTGCTCATACTGGATTTGACGCCTAGACCCAGCTTCTGGGAATACTTGCAGGGCTATGGTTTCCATCGTTGGTGAACAGGCTCCTCTTATTCTGTGCTTAAGTATGTAATGCAAATAAGCACACCAACTATTGCAAGTGTCATCATCCTCTTACGGACTACACGAGTTTATGAAAGATGGTCAACCGAGGAAAATTAAATAGAAAAAAATACAGATAGGAGTTTTTGCTTATGAAACTCCTCAGCTGCAGATGTCCAGCAGCAAGCCAGATTAGTGGAAATATCACTCTAAGTTTGTCTGTGTCTCTTCTTCTCCAAGTCACTGTGGGAATGAGGATACCGGGAGAGATGGAGTTGGGATCCAATGCAAATACAAGTGATCTCAGGCTCTGATGACCGCCACGCACAAAGTTTTGACAGGTATGCTATTGAATCATTGCCAAGCGACCATTCTGCAGTTATTCATTTCTAAATAGGCCTTAAAAATCTGGTGTAATTTGCTCTACAGCAATATCCAAACTGTACATTTGACTCTGGAAGAGAACCCCCCTGTGACTCAAGAGCGCAGCACCGCAGCCAGCCCAAAGCAATTATCAGCTTCCTGAAATAGAAGCCAGAAAGGACTGTGCCAGCTGAGATACCAGAAACTCTGAACTGAATCCTACCAGATCCAAATTACTCATGTAGCATGTTGCAAACACTTTGAAGCCAAATGGCAGATTCCCTCTGGCTTATAAAAATTCACTGAAATATACCCCTTGTTAATTTGTTGGCAAAATATTGCAATCTTGACAAGTACCACGGGGCAAAAGTCAAACATTGCATACCATGTGATTTTTGTTAAGATATTAAACTTGCAAGAGAACAGCCTTTCCCATAACCTTAGAGATTAAAGAGATGGTGAATATTTTGCTATAATTGGTCTTATTCCTATTTGTACTGCATTTATGAATAATATTAATTCACACACATTTTGAGCCATATGGTGGAAAGAAAATAAAAAGTTACAAAAAGAAAATTAGCTGTTGATATGTTTTGCATGTCTGGGAAATTTTCTTGGTAGGTTTCAAGTTCTAGATCTTTTTTAGCTTTAAATAAAGCAAATACAATTTTTTTAAGATGGAAAACTAATTCTTCATTGTCTCGGCCCTAATAGCCGCTAATATCACTACTGAGTTCAACTGGAGAGAGTGATGTGCTTGCCAAGATGTACCAGTTGAGCCCTTCACAGAATGGCTGAGGTTGGCAGGCACCTCTGGAGGTGATCTAGTCCACCCTCCCAGCTCCGGCAGGGTCACCCAAGGCAGGCTGCTCAGAACCACGTCTGGTTGGGTTTTGAGTATCTCCAAGGATGGAGACTCCACAACCTCTCTGGGCAATCTGTGCCAGTGTTTGATACAGGAAAAAAGTGTTTTCTTGTGTTCAGATGGAATGTCACGGTTTTTAATATGTGCCCATTGCCTCTTGTCCTGTCAGTGGGCACCACTGAGAGAAGTCTTGCTCCACCTTCATCATGCCCTCCCACCAGGTATTTATCCACGTGGGTAAGAACTCCTTGGGTCTCCTCCAGGCTGAGCAGTCTCAGCTCTCGCAGCCTCTCCCTGTAAGCAAGATGCTCCAGTCCCTTCATACTACTTATGGTTCTTCCTACAAAAATAAAACTGTCCAAAAAAGGATATTTAAAGGCAAAGCAAGTGTTTATAAGTAATACATTTCCAAATCATTTTCCCATCTCTCAGCAAGGATCTTTCAAAGAAAGACAACATCTGAGCACCCTGTACATCCATGGCCTGACTACTTCTTGACTGAATCTCTACCAAGGGGTCCCTGCAGGGGTTATATGTGGTTATACGTATTCCCTCGGTATCAGACTGGTGGTTTCATTGTCCATTTGCAGCAGAACCACAACAGCCCATATAAAGTGCATGGGAAAACGGCAGCAGAAGTTCACCTGCCGTTGGGGGAACCGGCGCACCTCAGACGGTTAAACGTCCCAGTAAATGCCCAGGAAGCTTACAAATGAAGTTTAACTGTATTCTGTTAAACTCCTCAAGAGAGGAGTCACCCCATCAGTCTAGATGAACATCAACAGAAATCTTGGCTGGGTTTGCCTGCTTCCTACATCTCCTTAAGGGAAATTTCCTCTTGCTGTTGTCATCTACCGTGTAACATGAATTGTACTCAAAAGGGCATTTTGGAAAATAGACCCAACCACGTTTAGAGAACTCAATTCTCTTTGTGTTCCTTTAGGTTGAATTAAATGAGACTAATGTGGTTTAAAAGTTCTTGAGCAATACAATTAATGCCATTACAACTCAGTAGTTTGCAATATTGACTTCGCAACTGAAATGGAATTGGTTTTCTCTGTACTAATGGGAATTCCTGCATTTCTAATGGGAGACATTTAGCAGAGACATATGCTTTTTAGAGGTTCTCTCTCATTTGTAAATATTGTAAGGTATTTATTCCATGGGTGCAATGCAGCTTTCACCATAGCACAGCAGCTTTTCCTGGTGTTTGGCCAGCAACACTTCTCATGGACCCATTTGTGACTTTGCCGAGCTTTCTCTCTGCCTGCTGCTTAAAAGCTCTAGGAGGTTTAATAATAGATAACAACTCACGTAGCATTGGCATGATTAAATGCTCAAGCAAAAGATTACCCAAGTTCAAATGACCAGATATCTAAATTCAGAAAGGACAATTCTGATTTTTTTAGCTCATCAGACTGATTTTTCCAAGTATCCATTTTGTCTCACTTTTACCCTAGGGCTTGCCTTTGTCTTAGCAGTCCTTCTGTTTTTCCTCTCACTGCTCTACCATAAAACATAACATGCTTCTCAGTTCCAGCCGTATTCCGGCTCCCTCACCTTAGCTGTAGTTATTTTACAGAACTGCTCAGAAGTCTTAGGTGAGACCACAGTACCTGGTCCTCGTGACTTCTCACACGTCCCTGTGCTGTCACAGTGCTGGTCTGATTTGCCACTTTCTCACCTAAAACGGAGGGTGTGTCCCCAAGGCATGATGCAGCGGGGTGCAGGAATCATCAGCACAGCTGTATGTCCCTCTTGCTGGGACGTACAGGAACACAGCTTCTTCAGCCAGGTCGCTTCTGTTCCTGCAGGTGTCGGATGCTGCTCTGTGTCAGACGTTGCATGTTCCTAAATAACTGCTGTATCTATACATAACGCTGCATACATAACGGTGGCATCCATCACACCTGGTGTAAACCGGTGCATAGACAGCCACATCCAGCTGGTTACCTGAGGCCCCTTAAAGGCACAAAATTCAGGTGACCTATATGAGACTTTAACTGCAGGAGGAGGAGAACTGCATCCCTAAAATGCCCATTCCTCTCCGGTGACTAGGAAGGACCCTAGGGGTCCTATGAGATAAAGTCTCTTTATGGTCAGCAGAAATCTAGCTGATGGTGACATTGAGCCCCAGGGTGTGATTCACTTCATCCTCAAGCAGGTGTCTCCACCTGCTCAGATGAACCGTGCTCGAAAGTGCACCTGCACCTTCTTCCCCAGGGAAGGAGCTGAGTGTGGCCAGCTTGGGTGGGGTGGCTGCAAGGAGCACAGCCGAAGCTCAGCAGAGCAGCCCCTGCACAGCCAGCCTGGCTGCAGTCACGGTGCTGGTGGTCTCCACTGTGACCATCCATCCCTGCTCCACACCATGAGCTGCCTGACGACTACAGGGCACTTCATCTTCATCAGTATCTTCCAACCTTATCCTCAGCTTTTTGCAATGCCAGTGGTTTCACTGAGTTACTTCACTATAAACGAAGGCAGAACCATTACTGCAGTGGAGTGCTCCATTGAAAGTACGCAGGTGGGGACCTTTGATGGGTCCCAACAAGAAGAAATGTCTCCTAAAGGGAATGGGATTCACAGGCAAGCAGGAGCAAGGGCAGCTGCACACTAAAGGGGCCGAAGTCTTGTAAGTCCCTCACTCTCGGTGTCGTTATTGAACATGTTGTAGCAAGGGTGAGGAGAAATGATGAACAGGAAAGGAGCTGACCCCTTCTCAGAGGCTCAGGATCAAGATAATTAGTGAACTCATTACCTCTTTCCTGAACACAGACACGTCTCCTTTTAATCCTATACCTTGGTACAAAACAGAAGACCTTTTGGTAAAATGAAATGTCAGTAAATTCAGGATATGTAACAGGAAAAGTTGCTTCATACACTACATGAAATTGCTGCCACCCCAGGTCATCGCAGTGTAGCTGCTCTTTTGTTTTCTTTTTTTAAGGGATAGGTAATTTCCAGCCCACTCGTATGTAATTTCCAGTTCTCCGACCATCAGTCATCAGTCACGTTCCAGGGCAGCACTGATCACCAGCTGCCGTAACGAGAGACTTTCCCCGTAACATGTAATTCTGGTCCTGGTGACTGCAGGGGGGGTCTCTGGCAGAACTTACAGGCTCTTGATGAAGGGAGTCTTGAACAAAACAATAGGAAGCTGAAATCATAATGTTAAATCACTGGAAATTATCGTGGTTACAGAGTAAATGTCAGACTGTATTTTCTAGGAGCTTTGTTAATATAAATAAACCTTTCAAGGCAATGTGGGCTAATCTGATACTACTCTTAACAGGTGACTGCGGAGCAGCCTAAATACGTGTGATCTAGAGTTTTGCATGAAAGACACAAGAAAAACCTGCTGCTTTACACCATGTCAGAATGAACAAAGGGAGTGCTCACAAGTTGAGGGTGGCTTTTGCTTTGCTTTTTTTGATTCATTAAAAGGACTAGCTGCAAATCTTTGCCAGAATGAATCAGCCCCCATTCACACAGACCTGGCACCTGGACCAAAATAGTACCATGATTATGTGAGAAATCCAGCTCTGCTGTCCCACCTGTCCTACTTCATAAACCAGAAGGCCATGAACAACGAACGCACACTCTCTTGGGCACCCTCATCTGACCAGCCAGGCTGCAATTAGTGTCTTCCATGTCCTCCTCCCCTTCCCAGAAACACAGGGATACCGCCTGGGCCAAAATTCATTTGAAGACCAAGCTTAAATGTATTGTTGGCACTCAGTTCAACCCCATGGGGAGAAACTCTGCAACACTATAGTGTGCTACACACCTAGGTTATATCCTTTCCATTCAGAACCACCATGCTCTCTGCTGAAATCCCTGTGAAAAGAAGGTCAGCAAAAGTAGCCCTTCTCCCTGGAAAAGCAGACTGACAGCAGGAATACAACAACAAACTGCAGGACATTTTTCTCATCAGCGGTGACACGGATCAGAAGAAAACCTTATACAGAATATTAGAAACTTATTAAACATGTAACGTCACTGCCCAGTTTTGGGGAGACTTTTTTAATGGCTCACACTGCACATTAGTGAGAGAGATCTTCTTGCACCGAACACGCTGGGCACATGCCTAAGTGGAAGCATAGTGCTGCCAACCGCTACTTTTACATTTGAAATACGATGTGCTTCAATACATTTGCAAACCTGAGCACTTTTATAGTCCCTGTAGGCATTGTCTACACGAGAAAAATTGAACACCACCAAAACACACATGCAAGAAGTGGTACACATGTGCCTGCGTTGTTGCCTGTGTTGTCTCCAGACACCTCGTGGGGAGCACTGGGGGACAGACGTTGGGTGCAGACCCCAGCCCGTGCCGAGGTGATGGGCCAGCCTGGGAAAGGAGTTACCAGCATTTCCCAATGAAGCGACAAGGCAAACTTCAGCAGCTGAAGATGGTAACCCCGAGGACTGCCAGGTCAGTGTAACTGCAATTTCTTTACAAGCACGAACAAGCTCTTCGTGAAGAAATCAGACCAGGCACATCCTGAGCTTCTTACTCTGAACCTGTTGGTTTAGCACTGGGACCATGTGAGCTGACTACTTTCACCTAAATGTATTAGAAACCAAAGCCCAAAATCATGAACACACTGAGGTTCCCAAAGCCTTTTTAGGAGCTTGCCTTTCCAATGACTTCACCTGCAACTCAGCTGCTTTCTTTTTTTTCAACCTATATACTAGGATTAGACTTAGAGATGGAGTATGCTTATTTTGGAGTCTCTGTATCGTTACTCCAGTGAGAGATTTTGTGTCTTTGTGCCACACCTCCTATCAAGGATGGAGAATCGGCAAACCTTTTTTATCAATTTCAATAAAATTACTACCTGGAGATACTAGCGAAGCAATTTCCTGCATTTCTGCTGCAACGCCAGGACCTATATGAAGCTTTTGGTCTCGGTGTTCCAAATATTCATAGTTAAATATGGACCCAAAAGGTAAACGCTCATCCTATGAGCCTAATGATTCTCCTGCAGAGGTGAAGACTTCCTTAAAGAGCTTCTGCATAGAGCTGTTGACACAGGGTAACTGCACTTCACAGACTACAATTAGGAAGAGAAGTGGAAAAAGGTGTCAAGAAAAGTAATGAATAGGGCAATTTATTTCTCCTTTTTCTATCCCCACCTCCCATGCTCCTCTTCAGGCTCACATTTCTTCACAAGCAATTCATTCTTGTGATATGTCATTTTAACAACTGCTCACACTTTTAAAGAACATTTTCAGTGAAGAGAAACCCATGAACAAATGCTTCTTCTTTTAAAAAGTTGCAGTGGAAAATGGAAAATATTTTACTTTGCTCATGAACTTTTAACTGATTTTTTTTTTTTCTGTTTCATGGGCTGTGAGAGTTGTTTTCCCTTTATCACTGATAGAAATATCCCCTGCCAGCCAAATTATTTCTTTGTTATTAAATAACTCATTAAGGATTCAGACAATTGATGACTTGCAGGGTTTCTTCACAGGGAGCTGAATTCAGTCCCCCATTCATTCATGTCACTGGGATGCAGAATTTGGCAGGCATGAAGGAGGCTTTGAGTCTAGAGGAGGAGAATTCTGCTGTCTATCATAAACTGTGCATTAAAGTTTAAGCAACCACCATCAGATTGCTATCTTTGTTGGAGAAACATGTACATGTATTTCAGACTTTTACAGGCGAATAACACAAGGGCACTTGTCCCATAGCACACCACAGAAGACTGAAGAAATGTACTCTCAATACTTGGAGATGAGAGCTTTTAGATATTGGAGTTTTCCATCAATTTAATATCTCAACAGGCTTTATCAAGTATTCAGTTGAAAATCACATATTGGGAGAAAGAAACATTATCATACCAAACCTAAGTATGCAATACCACACTACCAGCTTGAAACATTACTGATTACTTAATTTTTTGCTCAGTAAAACTACATAAAGCCGCACCACAGTAGGTCAGATGATTCAAATTAGATGTTAAAAAATGCTGTTCTTTTAGGCAATTGAAGGCACTGGAGTGTAAAACAAGATCGTATTTGTTTGAACCGGCTAAGAGGGAATTCTGTGTTTTTCCATTACGGTGCATCTCTTCAGACGGAGCTGCTGTCTGCCCCAGCCTGCTCACACACTTTGTCTTCCACGTGCTCCTGACAACTCACAATAACTCTCCCAGATCAGTTTTTTAAATTTGCATGCATGAAGTAACATAGCTCTAACGCATTTATTTCTCACCTGCCAGTTAGGCTACAATACATACAACTACAGTTATAATTTGGAATTGAGGTACCGAGACATTAACATTTGTTCTCCATTACAGGGGTAAGCAGTTGGACCCTGCTATGCCAGAGCCCATGCCATGACTTTGCTGATAGTCTTTAGTGCTCTGACAAATTAAGCGACCTTGGCGTTTCCTCCTATTGACCACAAATGCCATAAATCTTCTCTTATACACTTAAAAATAAAAGACAAATACCATGATGCCTTGTTTCTTTCATATTCCGTATATCACCTATGATAAATGGATTGAAAATTGACTTATGGATCCTAGTTATTTGGAGTAAACCTCTTTGAGGCTATGTTCTGAACACAGAGGCAGTTTCTTACATGTGAACTTTTCCTAACTCTTGCAGATCAAGTGAAGCAAGGTCTCCTACTAAACACCGTAATTTTCCATTTGTCTGTTTTGCTGTCACTCATTCAAAAAATTCAGGTAACCTTCCAAGTCTTCAGGGGTCCAAGGTTACAGAGTTCAATGCAAAGCAGAAAAATGGAAAAGCTCAATTCACTGGAAGATCGTGTACCCCATAGTGCCAGGTGCTGCAAGCCAGTCACAGCTCCACCTTCCTCCTGCCTCCACAGATCCAAGGGCTGGAGGTTCATGCAGAGTCAGGAGCCTAATGGAAAGAAGAGGTTTGGGGGAAAAGTATGCATGAAAGTGAAGGAATAAAGAATGGGGATAGAAATCAAAAGGAAAGCTGCAGGGACTATCAGACTAGAGGTCACTGATAACAATTAAGAAAACCAGGGACTCCCAAAGAAGAGAGAAACTGAGGAACGATTCTACAAAGTGCATCAGAGACCTGGGAAGAAGAAACTGGGTTTCACGAGTAAGTAAAGAAGATTAAACAAGGACCATGAGAGATGGTCCAAGAGTCAGTGAGCTGCAATAGGCAAGTGAGAAGGGAAGTAAAGAGGCAAGCAGGGAAGGGATGGTAGACGTGAGATGCACAGCAACCTTGGGGCAGCACAAAGGGAGGACGACAGTCCCCTGGAGTTCCTGAAGTAGGCAGAGATGGGATGACAATTGATGGGGGACAAACCATGCCAGAAGCTCCTTGAGGGTGCTATGTAGTTGTCCTAATGGAGCTAAGATGTGCTCTGCTCCTAAGAAAAATGTCTCATTTTTGTCATTACCCTGGAGATGCAGCTCTCAAACTGTCAGTGTTTTAGTTGCTTCTGCATTTGCATCCCAAGTAACTGAGCTCAAAGTGGTTTGGGAATTCTGGGGTTTAGTTACCTGGGAAGTCATGGTAGCTGACAGTAAACCACTCTGAGAAGGAAAGACATGGAAATCAACTATCTAAGTAAAGGTAGCCAGTGCCAACATACATCATCTGAATAGCTGGCTCATGGCATTATACTGCTACAGCCTGCACCAAAAGCATGCTTCAGACCCAAGAGGGGACCACACTACACCTAGGAGATTTTCTACTGTAAGCCCTTGCAAGCCACCACCGTCTTCATATAATAGTCTGGACATAATTTTTCAAACACAGGCCAAAGCCAATAATTAGCTTAGAGTGTAATTATTTCTTTCAGTAAGTCTGCAGTTCATATTCTTCGAGGAATTTATTTCCTGAAGGGCTTCTGAGGGTTTTCAAACTACAGAATGAAATTTGTTAACTGTTAATAACTACCAAATTAGCTAATTCATTAAGAGTTAAAAATAACTCATCCATGTTAACCATAATCAACAAGTTATCTGTAAATTCAAAAACAGCAAAGAAAAAAAAATACATATACCTCTTTCTCTAGTCCAAGGCAGTCAGTGGGGAGGACAATTGTTACTGGTGAGGACCAGAGATTTCAAAGGACATCATGGTCTCACTGCTCTGCAACCTGTATGGACTCAGAATTGCTGTTGAGCTCTTTGGTTGCAATCACCCTGTAAACTGCCTTTCCTGCCTTAGCTGGGTACCACCTTCTCCGAGCTGGAATATCCTCCTGTTTCTGAGGTCTCAAACCCTTCCTCCTAACCTCTCTTTTATTCCAGCTGATACCTCGCAGCCCTGTTCCCCTAGAGAAGACAGACCACTTCACCATTTCCCACCCACTGGACATGCCCACCTTAGAGCATGCACCACAACTTCTTGACACTCCTGTACACCAGGACTACTCCTGTAGACCCAGAGCTTACTTGCCAGTTAGTTTTGGTTTGGGCTTTTCTTTTTTTGAGCATTGCATGAGGAACTGTTTTAGAGTTCAGCTCTTTTCCTAATGCAAAATGACAAGATTGACTGATACTTATAAACTCCCCAGTGAACGATGACAGTAGATGATGTCAGAAGCTAAGCGGAAATAAACATAAAACTACTGTGCAAATCATTCCCATATATGAGACCTCTGGATAAATTTGCAGGTCTCGTGGATGCTAGAAAGAAAGTCCTCGCTGTGCGCTGGTTCTCTTCCCCTCTACAAATGTCATTTCTTTCTTCTGCTTTCCGATGACCACTGCGCCCTGCCTGTGCATAAATATTTTATCTTGAAAGTCATTTTATTGTACCCTGTACCGCATGGTAAGGCATCTGAACAACAGATAGACTGAGGGAAGCAATTTAACAGAGGGTAGCATCCCTCAGTGGATTTGAAAAGAAGATCACATTCACCTGGTGAAATAAGGAAAGCAAATTGACTGCAGGACTACGGGGAAAATCTCTGAGCGTTGGAAGTCTAATGGGTTTATCCCCAAATATAACTAGAGCAGTTTCAAGGGGCTGCAGCAGCAGTGACTTCAGCGGCAGAGTGTTCCCTAATTAACAGCACAAGTCACCGCATGACTTGCTGCTGAACACAACCCCTCTGACCTCCACTGTATTTGTGACAAAGTCATAAAAGCTCAAGCTCTCAGAAAACTGCAGCTATTTTACAAATGTGTGAAGGAAAAGTATAATGAAAACACGAACCATAACCTATCATGCAACATGTGTTTCAGATGAATTTCCAGTCACTGCGGCCAACTGTAACTTCATTATGCAGCACGATCTCCCTTTAACACTGCTAGCAATGCACGCGCACACCGTGATAAAATAGTAGAGCTTTATCTCTCAATGCAGACAACACAAAGCACCCTGATAAGAGTAAAGAATTTG
The DNA here is from genome assembly GCF_000699145.1 of Aptenodytes forsteri. Lineage (NCBI taxonomy): Eukaryota > Metazoa > Chordata > Aves > Sphenisciformes > Spheniscidae > Aptenodytes > Aptenodytes forsteri. Next base: position 5,001,238 of record NW_008794444.1, read on the forward strand.
TTTACTTCTAATGGATTTCTGCCACTGGAAAGAGAAATAAATGTCCTGTCAATTTAAAATATATATATATATCTACGTTATCTATGGTATTAATCTGAGGAAGCAAAAGCTGTCTAATAAGAAGCTACAACATTTATTTAAACTTCACAACATACTCAATGACAAAGAGGTACATGCATATTCACAGACCACATACCAACTTCAAGGGTTTTTAATCAATTGTAATATTCTATTATTTTGAAATATGATCTGAGGACATTTGTTGTCTTTTTGGATCAAAACAAAAATAGTGTCTTACAATACTGTTATGTACTGTAAATACAGTAGCTGGGTCAAAAACAAAAGGTTACAGCCTTTATGAAGCTTTAACCTTGGTAAAGCAGATACTGGGACTCCTCTCCAAGCAGTATCCAGTAGGATGATCACTTCTTATCTGAGAACTCAATTCAAAAAGCACCCAAATCAGTAGCAAGACACCTTTAAATATAAATCTTTGCCAATTATCTGAAATGAGAGTTACCCGCAGAGAGACGTGGCAGGTGCTTATCTGCTACATGGAAACCTATGAGAATATATAACATGAAAATCTATCATCTCCAAGATTACTTTGCTAAACTCGGGAAAGAAATGGCTGCATTGATACAGGAGAAGGAACTGCAACTAAAAGCCGGGAAAGAAGGGCAGGTAAAGTAACTGTTCAGATGTAAACTATTAACTCCGGGTGCATCGAGTGGAAAGGACAGTCAGAAGTGGCCATGCTGTCACTGGTGGAGCTGCTCCTGGAGCTGCAACACTTGCAGAGTCACCTCCTGCAAAGCATCGGTGGAGATGGCCAAGACCTCACAAATCCATCTGCTGGTCTGTCCCACGGCTCTCATGGACACACTAGGACATTGTGGCCCTGCTCAACCACTGGGCTTCATGCTCATCAAGGCACACGGGGCATAGTCGTAGGCTCGCAACCCCGGACATGGTACCCCAAGGTCCAGAGGTGACCTCCACTGACAGCAGCACTCCAGCACAAGCGTTTCCCACAGCAAATGTGAATGTGCCCCCAGTCCCTGCGCATGGGACGGCGCGGGAGCTGGCAAGGAGCAACGGGCAGATTGGTCATTTGGTGAAAATATGAGACAGGTGTAGATGGAGGTGAGTGAGAGAGGCAGAAAGCGAAGGGGATGCTAAGAAGAAAGAAAAATATGAAGATTGTTGATAAGGGATGTCAGCTAGCAGATCTGATCACATTTTCTGGTTTCTCATTTTTTCAGTAAAAGTTGTTCATACCAAATAATGAGATTTCAGGACAGAAAATTATTAACATTTGGTCATTTATTTAAGTAGCAAAGTCTGGAAAAGTTGGGTAAGGATGCAATCCCCTTTTTTCATGATGTGCTTTACTCCCTTGGCTCACTGGACAAGTGAAAAATGAAAATCAGAGAAAAGAGAGAAGAAAAAAGACGCCCCGGCAGCAGAGCCTGTTCGGTGCCCCTGGCAGGCACGGGGCTGCACGGCACAGCCGCGCACCACATCTGGCAGGGAAGCGCACAGCTGGGGGAGCCTGGGCTGCGGCTGGGGGAGAACAGAGCACATGCAGGACCCCTGGGTGCTTCCCCTCTGCAGGGACGTGCCTGCACGGGGCAGCTGCACCTAAACACGCTCAGGAGGTGCTTTTCTGCTCCCCCGCTTTGAGTGGTCCCTCTGCCCTGCAGGGGACAGTCCCAGCACCACCCGAGCAGGTTTCACCTCCTGCTGTGTATGTTCTGCTCCTGTTTATAGACTTTTTGAGGGGATGAGGCTAACGTGCTTGTGTAGCCTGCCCCACTGTCATCTGTCAGCCCCCTGCTTTTGACTCATTCACACAAAACACAAAGGGGTAATAGGAGGATCAAAGGTAAAAAGTCCATACACTTTCGGTGAAAATCAGTGACTGAAGAAGAAAGAGCTCAAAAGCTGTGCCCAGATGGAGGCAAACACAGGAAAAACTCACTCATTATATTGGCAGCGGCCAAAAGGCCAATTAGCAAGACACAGGCCAGCTAATCAGTACCTGGGGCTCTGTGAACCAGCTGGGGCTTGTGCTGTCTCTTGCCCAAAGCCTGCTAAAGGATGTGGGTGAGGGCCTGGGGTCCTGGCAGCAAGGGGACGTTGGGGAGCAAAGTGTCAGTAGGTGGCCAGGCACCACGTTCTGCAGAACTTGTTGCCATCATGTCCTTTATACGTCTGTCACTCCCTAACCAGGTGTCTGCAGGATGCACAACACCGTTGCATCTGGATTATTCTCTTTCTTAAAATATTATCACCATATTGATTCAATCATATCTCCCCAAGTCGGGGGTTAGTCAGACTTTACCAAAAGAATAATTTATGTGAACTTTAAACATTTTGCAAAAGAGAAAATCTGGGGAGGAGGAAGAGACGAGCCAGCACAGTGGAAATCTGCTTCTGTGGGCAGCTCCTGGCTGCGGTGGGTCTCCGGCAGGTGCTGACGTGGGAAGCATATGCGGTCCTGCTTTATCTGTCTTTCAGAGCCTTTCCTGGGGACAACTTGACATTTCAGAGCTCCCGCCCCTCCCCATGACACCGTTCAATGGCAACTGTCACATAAAGGGATTCCACTTAAAATTCAGGTTTAGTAATTGAGTCATGTTGAGAAAAACCCCAGGGTGCCTGTAAGATTTAAATTCGGGAAAACCGTCAATGTCAGCCCATCAAACTGTTTACAACAAAAACAGTCTACCTCAAATGGCAAATGAATTGTTTTATCTCCTTTGTCAGGGTCTTGCTGCATATAATTTAACACGACAAAGCACAGCACTGGACTTGGAGAATAATAAAAACAGATGGAGCACTTTCTCATTTATGTGACCTTTTTGTTCCTTGACTTGAATCAGGCAGTAAATTAGCTGCACTAAGTAACTAGTGCTCCCTACACACACCTGCTCGCTTTCCTAAACACATACAACCTTTCCTGCTAGGCTGTTTAGTTTAATGGTATCTCTCTGACATCAGACAGATGTGACTTGATGCTGACAGTGCTACGTAAACTGTGCTAATGGAACCTCAAGGCAACCTTGAACAACAAAAAGCGACCTTGAACATCAAGCTGACAAATAAAAACTTGTCTCTAGCTGTTACAACTGCAAAGGAAGCTTTGAAAATGCAAGCAGGGTGAACCTGGGCAAGTCCCTTGCTCTCTTTGTCTAAACTCCCTGTTGACAAAACAGTTGATGTGGGAAAGGGATGGATATGAGCAGAGATGGTGACATGGACATGAACGTGATAATCAGTGTTACAGAGGATGAAAATTCTGCTTCTTGAGGGAGATTTTCCATTTGTTACAACCTGCCACAAACCTAGACCTTTCCAGTGTTTTCAAGACCTAATGATTTAACACATGTTTGGGATCGAGCAAAAAATTTCATTTTGACAATACTGAAACAGCGCTACCTTTCTTACCATGTCACTCTGAATGAAAAGTCATTTCTAAACTCAAAACATTTTGCCATTTTTGGAGCGAAGGGCGATCCTTTGACAGTCTTAGAGAATTCTCAAAAACTGTTTCCATTTACAGGTAGTGCACTTTCTGATGGGATACTCTTTCAAACTTTTTTGCAAAGAGCTGTAGCTCTTAGTGCTATCCATCTGCATGGTCTACACAAAAGCTCTACAATACTTTTACACTTCCATCCAACTGTGCAGCTCTCATTTGAACTTTTTAAATGGATGCACTTAGGAAACTAAACTTTTTATATCTCCTTACTCATTAACTGTGGAAGACTGATCTTTTGTCTTGGCTCAGTTTGGCTCCTTTGTGTGTGATCTGTATGAGCTGGAGTCTGGCTGGCCATAGCACCAGTTACCTAATCCAATTACTGCAGTCCAATTACCACCTTGTGTTCCTCTTCTCCTTGTCATGGACCTCATGACTTCTTCATACAAGATGAAAGACACCCTTTAAACCTTAGCACAAATTAGTTCACATGTTAATATTGCCTAGATCTGCCTAGATCCCTCTGCCTGATTATTGCCTTTGTACCTTTACACTAGGGTTTCTGGTAAGGGTGAAAGTAAAGCACAATTAGAGCAAGTCTGTGAATGAAAACTGAGCTACTCTGCCACGCTTCAGTTTTTGTACAGGATGCAGCCTGGGTTGCTACGAATAATGAACATACAGCACTGGGGGGAAAAAAAAACCCTGTTTTGTTTTGGACTGAAAGGAACAGTATTGAGGCCATGAGATTACAGCAGCAAATGCCCAGGACAGATTACTATTACCAAATTTCGCAGAGCAAACACAGCCTCCTTAACCGTCGGGGACCAAATCATTATCACGACACAACAATCACAGCAGCAGGAGCCCTATACCGGCAAAGAAGCAGGATGAAGAACTATCAGCTACAGAATAACACCAGGGGATGAGAATCCTCACCTCTGGTCCTTGTAGGAGAAAAGTCATTCTTTGACAGACCACCGAGAGGAGTTTTCTTGGGTGTACCCACCTTACACAAAATACCATAAAGAGAACCATACGATTCTCTAGAAACCATTGATGCAGGAACCCCATACCTGGTGTCCCCTTTACGCCATCCTGCTCTGCTCCAATGTCCCCTTCTCATGACCAAAGCACTGGAGCTGCAGTGGTGTAGCATGGAGTGCCCATGAGTTCTTCGCCGAGTGCTTCAGACTGGTCCTCAGGTACAGCTCAGTACGTGGCCGTCTCACAAGACTAGGGCAGTCAGACCCCTGTGAGGTGACTTACCGTGCAATGGTATCATCACATGAGGAGAGGGATGGGAGCTCTGCTTTATTCTGAATTTTTTTGTTGATGGGTCAGCCCCTGGAGAAAAGCTTTAAATGCCACAGACCTTCTTTGGGTTGCTGTTAAAGACTTAAAGGTTATTGCAACAATTTTTGTAAAGACGCTATGAGACATAGAATTCATTTTGGACCTGTAAAACTAAGAATTGCCTGATTAACATTTGTTGATTACAATATAACATGATTACAGCTTCTATACAACACTGCAATATATTCAACAAAACAGTGGGAGCCCATAAATGCACACCTGTTAATCAGGAATGAAATTCCACAACAATAAAAGCTATCAGCTGGGTCCTGATCCAAAGCTTACAGGAACCAAGGGAGACGATGGTTTTGTTTTCTATGAGTTTGGGACAAGGTTTCCACTACCTCATAACATCAGCATTTAAATCATGCGCATTTCACGCTGTTCTTTGTAAGTGGTTTTGTTCATTTAGAGCTCTGATACTAACAGCGTAAACAATATTCATTAATAAGAAAAAAAAAGATTTGCCAGTACAGTAGGGATTTCAATGAATTTTAAATTTCAAAACAATATCTCTTGGTCCAAAAGAATTAGTGTAGCAAATCGATTTGCCTTGATTCTGGGTATCCATTTATTTGGTTTCTTCTAATAAAATGAAGACCAAGTATTTATTAGTCTAACAGTTTATTTACACCAATTTTCACAAAGGTATAAAAAGAGACTGAAAGCAAACTCTGTACGTGGGAAAGCTCTTATGAGTCTGAACAGGCATTCGGTGAGGCTGGAGCAGTTCGAGGAGGCCAGGGAATTAGCACCTCCTTCCGTACAATGTCAGGAGGACTCGGGCACATTAATTTTTAGGTTCCTTTGAAACACCATCCCGCATTGATTGAGGGGATGCTGCTGGTAACGTTAATGACTGCATGACAGCAACACATTAGGAAACATTTCTGACTGTACACCCACTGTCTATGCCCTAAATATGCTGCGCGGTGACAAGAAGAAAGTGCTTCTCACTCAAGCAAAGACAATACTTCGACAGCCAAGAAGAAATGGGACGACTGCCTGCTGCTTGTATTTGCATCCAATCTGCACGCGGTGGGGGAGCACCAGCCAGCAGCGAACACTCGGTTCGCACCACTTTACAACTTTGCTCTAGACAAGAAGCGTCTACATAAGCTAACGAGGTCAAATTCATCCCTGCTGTAACTTTGCTCACTGCAGGAGGATCTCACTGAGACTGGTTTTGGCCCATTACTGTCTTTAATATTTCTCAGTCCCCTATTTCTTCTTTTACTGAGCTCTGCTCTAAGTGGAAGCCAAAACCTGCAGCTGTGTTTTGTTCTAGACTCATGTTGGCCATGATGCAGACTTATTTGGGTTCTGCTGAAATCGTGAACACAAACAACTGAGTAAAATCTTCTAGATCTACTGTTGCAGTTTTCCTCACACTGGGCTTATTCCCCATCCCTGGAAACATCCAATGTCAGGTTGGACGGGGCTCTGAGCAACCTGATCTAGGTGAAGATGTCCCTGCCCATGGCAGGGGGGTTGGACTAGACGGCCTTTAGAGGTCCCTTCCAACCCAAACTGTTCTGTGATTCTATGATTCTATGATATTTCACTTTCAGGCCTTTAATCTGGAGCTGAAACTTGTTCTGGAAAAAAAAAAAAAGGATAATAATAAATCTGAATGTTCTGTGATTCTGATTCTATGATATTTCACTTTCAGGCCTTTAATCTGGAGCTGAAACTTGTTCTGGAAAAAAAAAAAAAGGATAATAATAAATCTGAATGTATTACAAATCACTGCACTGTTCTAGGGAGAAAGAGAGAGATAAAAAAATATTTTTACATACAACAGTTGGAAGACATTACATTAAATCAAGCATCTACTCTCAGTATTTTCTTATTGACAATGCTATCAGGTTGCTAAAAGAGGAAAAAGTTCCCAAACACTTCCAAGTAACAGCTGGCTACTGAAAAATATTTTCTGGAAAGTCCATCAACATGCAGGCAGGTCTGCTGCTGGGAAAGGGCGCAACTGGGGGCATTAAATTGAGCCTTATAAAGGCTGGCACTGAATTTTTTTTTTTTTTTTTTTTTTAATAAAGGCTAGTTTTTGCCTTCAGCACTAAACTATAAAACATTATTTTGGCAGTGGATTGTACAGTACAGGATCTCAGAAAGGAAAAAGGAAAGAATTAAGATCAAGTCATGCTGTGAGCAGAGGAACACTAATATCTAAGGGTAAGCTCCCAATGCACACTTTCCCATAAGTCAGCATCTGATCCTTCTCCTCCTTGTCAACTTTGGCTGAAATATCCAGAAGATTCAACATTTATTAACTGGGGACAAACAGCATTTTCACAGACATCCCATTTCCTTAGAGATCTGGGCTGAAAGCAACAGAAAACGAAGCACAGAGCTTCAGCTACTCTTGGGCTAGACTTCCCATGACAGGCTGTTGGAAATGCTTTGTACTTGTAATATAATATTAAAATCGATTAAAAAACTCCTCTTTCCTTAATTAAGGCCAAACGCATGTGCGAAACTATTTGACAGATTTTTCAATAATTTAGCTAGAGTGGAAAGATGGAAAGAGAAAATAGCATTTGAAGGTATTTAAAGCACAGCATGATAAGCAGCTAATCTGAATAGAAATGGCAGATGTTTTTCCTCTGTGTCCAACAAGCATAATTGCCTAAAGATTAGGGAACAAACACTGCGGTACAGCTGATAGGAACGTGGGAACAAGGAAGGGCAGATGGCACACTCCACCTGACCGTACACTGGATCAGACTCCAAGCGGGTTCCTCGGAGCTGCTCTCCATCACCTTCTCGCCCGTTCCCCCACGTTGAACGTTGGCCCTCGTGGGTTAGTGCCAGCTGAGCGATTCTTCCAGCCATCCCTCTACAGAGCACAGGAACAAACTCCACGGGTTTGCATGGAGGTAAGGACGGGCAGGTAAAATCCTCTGGCTTCTGCAATTCAAATTTTCCACCTGATCAGCCAGAAGGAGCAACCGGAGCAGTGCTTGTGCATTTTGTTTTGTTTTGACTCTTCTAGGGATGTGCCAATGAAACTCACAGGAACTGAGTCAGTCATTTCTACCAGCTTCATCCTTTAAGAGCCTATTTCAATTTCTGCTTCATGCTCTTTTTTCTACTAAGAATGATTATATGTGTGAGAAAATCCCTAAATGTCACCTGTGTTTTCGCAAATGCGGTTGCACAATACAGCTCTGCAGCAACAACATGCAGCTTAGATTGTACTGCCAATATAAATCAATGTTAGTCCAATTTAACTGGAAATGAGATAAACAAGAGAATTTCAAGCACAGTACTTCTCTTCCAGAGGACCTATTGCCAAATGGACATTTGCATTCCCCGGGACGCCCCCCGCCGATGTTGCTGTGCCCACAGCACCAGCCCGGCGCCTGGACAAGTCCCCTCGCCTCCACCGGTGGATCTGCAATCCACCCCAGCTCCTGCCCCCCGGCATGGCAGACACTGTCAGCAAGCCCATCCTGCTTCCCAGGATTGAATTTCTGTTGCAGCACTGAGGAGAAGGATGCCCGACGACAGAAGGCGGGGGGGCTGGGATACAGCTGAACGGTGCCCACTTCATACTGCCCACAGACCGCGGCCGATACATCAACATCAGCAAATGTCAATATCTCTTGTAAAATGCTCCCCAGAGATGAAGTTAGGTTCAGTACTGTACGACAGACCCATGATAAAACCAACACAGGAGGCTTGGGATTGACAGTCTAGGGAAGGCTGAAGTGCGAGGTGCCCCATACCCTGCAGCCTCCTGCCTGGAACAGACACTTCATTAGAGCCAAGCTCTTTGCAAATCAACTTCCAGAAATTAAAATACTAGCCTCTACCTGGGATCCCGCACGAGAGGCTGTAGTTAAAGAAACGCTGTGGGACCGACTAAATGGAAACCAGAATCCAGCTCCCAGAGAACAAATGAGAGACTTTGCATCTTCACCAGCTTTAAACTGCAAAGGAGTCAGTGGAGAGAGCATTTGGAGTCCATGACTATGAAGGGTCAGACCTCTAAAGCCGCATGCCTCCTGGAAGTATCTATAGCCTTAACGTTGCTTGTCTGTTGCCAGGGAAATGATTAACACGAACTCAGACAGCAGCTCCCTTATCAACAAGTACTCCTCAATTGAAGAGCAAGCAAGCACGTGACTAATGGAATGATTTTTGCCTGCCCAGGTGTATGTGTGTATGCGATGGAGAACTTGCCCTTAACAAAGATGCTGCCCTGCCCCGAGCAGGCTGATGAGTATTAATGGCCATATGCAACAAACCTCCCCAGGAGCTGAGGAAGCAGTTCCAAAACACGGCGTAAGGCTTCCTAAGAAAGATTCACAGCCTTCGGCACTTCTTTATCCAGTTCAAACAGGCCAGGCTGCCTCACAGACTTAGACCACCTCAAATATTTCTAGAGAAGCTGTAAGATCCCAGAGACAAAGTTGACCCATCTGGACCATGGCTAAATGTTGTTGCATGGCAAGGCAGTGGCTCTGCACAGGAGGGCTCGTGTCCCACTTGCAGCAGACTCCAACCCATCCTGCCCCACCACCTCCCTCCGCCACTCTCTGAGGACTCCCAAAGGTGGCAGGAGATAGGTACTTTGGGCTGGATTAGTGCTATTCTAGTAAACACACTTTGAACCCTCACTTTGCACATCCACTGTTTCAGATAGGGGAGCAGCAGCACTTCATTTGAATTGTTTTGCTCCAGACTCAGAAGCCTTTGTAAACCCAGCTGGAATCGATGGGCAGCTAATGGAAAATGCATACCATCTCTGAAAACCAGACATAGGTTGTCTTAAATTGAGCCCCAGCAAAATCCACGCTAGAGTTTATTTCTAGACTCTACCTGATCTGTTACTTTACAGTTTGACTTTTAAAAGATTTACATGTATTTATTGTATATGTCATTAAAAAATCATACATAAGAGAGACTCGTTTCAAAATTGCCATTTTGTCCCACATTTGCGGACAACTGCATTAAAGTATTGTGTCAATGAAATGAAAATTCAATGAGAGTTTCATCTGAAAAGCAGGAAGCATTTGAAAGCAATAGCCTAGATATTTCTTCAGAGCTCTTGACTTTTGAATCTAAGAACTAGTCTAAATCAATTCAGAGTCCTAAAAGGATCTTATTTTATAAGTTACGAGCCCATATCCCACAGCCCTGAGCTGTTCAGCCTGGCTCATGCCCATTAATCAAAGATATTTAGTTTATCTATAATCTCGGGTGGTTAAGATACTGTTGTTCTGGCGATTTGTGCACAAACCATACACGCTCCCAGGACCCCTCACAAGGCTTCACAACACCATTTACTTAGGATACAGCAGCACATAACATGAATCATCCGCCCTGTGTTTAAGCTCTTCATCTGCACTTTCCTTTGCCTATAATGTATGCCATTGACAGCATCAGTTCTCCAGCTGACGTCAACCAGATTGAACACAAACCTGTTTAAGGCACCCATAACCCTCTTCTTTTGTGTAATGCAGCGGTTGGTAGCAGACAACGTTTTACACTCTGGGAGGACAACCGTGAAGACTCAAGACTCTTCTGACCTGAGAGAGGTGGCAAAGAAACCCAACACTTCTCCAGTCACTGAAACACAGACCAAAGCACACAAACACTTTTTATTCCCGTGCTCCGTCTTGCAGAGGAGGCAATGTTGCCCTTAATCTATAATAAATGCAATTCTAGCCCAACACATCTGTTTGCTCTTTGTGTAATGAAAAGTCACGAAGAAACCTTAAGCCATTTTTGAGATGATCCATTAAAAGCTGACTGCAAATCAAGGGCCTAAAACAATGAAGAATATGATATGATGAATTGCAATAGCATTTCTAGGGTCATCTGTTTCAAAGTTCGATGAGGGGAAAAAAACCTCTCCTACAAAAATAATACATTTTTCTCTGCAGGAAGCGCTCCCAGACACACCACCCTAGCCCCCACCTACTGCTCCTCTTCGTTCTGCAATGCTTAGCGCCCTCCAGCTGCACAACGGCCAAGATCGTGCTGGAAAGTTTCAACATGAAAAGGAAAAATAATATCTCTGAGACACTTTTGATAGGACAAAATAACCATTTTAATGAATTGTTAATTACAGACGTGATGCATTGGTTGCCCTTTTGGATGATCTAGGCTTGTAGTAAGCTGCTGAAATCTGATGCTGTTTTGCTCTGACAATCTCTCTGTGGTCATTTTCAAAAAAAAATGACGACTCCACCTCTACTTCTGTTCTAACATTTGCCCCTTAAGTCCTGATCTTAAAAGTTACTATATAGCACATTATAAGACATTTAATATTATCTAACAATCATAACACATAGGGTTGAAAGGAATCTCAAGTGGCCAACTAACTTCTCCCTGTACCCCAACGCAGGATCAAGTAGACTTAAGGCTGTCCTCACTGTACATTTGTCCATCCATTACTGTAAAACCTCTAATATTGATGATTTCCAGGTCTCTCAATACACCGTAGAAAAATAACTTTTTTTTCCTCTATATCTAACTCAGCTCCTCTTTGTTGTAATTTTGGCTCATCACTCCTAGTCCTGTCTGCAAGAGCCACGGAAAGCAGTTTATTCCTTCCTTGGTGGAGCTACTGTAGATGTAAAACAGACTGCTGCCCTGTGTCCTGGAATCACATTTCTCCAGACTAAACATTTCCAGTTCTTTTCATCTTTCCTCATACGACAGATTGACTAGATCTCTGATTGTCTCTGCTGTTCCTTGTTGGATCCTCCCCAGCTGGCCCACATCTCTCTTCACAGGCAGTGTCCAAACTGGACAGACTGGTGTTCCTCAGAGCCGTCAAGAGATCATCTTCATATGAACACACGGGTTCATCTTCATATTAAAATGAGGGACCTGGCCATTATTTCATGGGTGAAAAATCACACTACCCAGTCCCCATGGACGACAAACATGCAATGCAGCACACCGATGCCAGGCTATGTTGGAGGAGAGACACTTCTCCTTTCCCTTGAATTGCTCCACTTTGCATAAATAAATACCATGAAGCCAGAGCAAAACATGTTATTTCCACTGGAGGGAGTAGGGACACAAAACTGGGTCCTGCAACACTGAGGCATGTGTCTCAGAGATCGGAGGGCGAGGTATGCCATCCAGAAGATGACAGCTAGGGCAGGAACTGAGCCTCATCACACTCCTCTCTCCTCTGCACCAGCGGTTCACAGCCATTTCTGGTTGCAAAACCCGCTTCTGTGGCATTTGAGACTCTGACTGTTGGCATAAACAAGTGCATTTCTGCAGATTTGTAATTCCTTTGTCACTGATTCAAGCTAATTTGTGACCACAATGTCTAATTGGAGAGCTTCTGCACCGAATCGTCCCGCCCTGGAGAGGTTTAGCCACCGCCAGCCCCATTCATTTGGATGATTGCAGGAGGGAGCACTCGGAGGAGCGGGGCTGATGCTCCTGTGGGGAGGGCAGCACCCAGCGGGGCTCCCTGCTGCCAGCAATGCCCTGGATCGAGAGCGGCACTGGGGCTAAACCGGGAGGGGAGCGGGGAGAGGAGACTGCAGATCCTCCCCTCCGGAGGAGCCGGTGACTGTCTGTGGTGCTTGTTTTTCTTCCAGCCCTGTGTGACTTAATCACTTTAAAGTGTTTGCTGCTGCCACATTAAAGGCTCTAGCTCTCCCTCAAAATTGCTCATGTTCAAGAGGAAAATAGTTCTGATCATTACAGTACAGAATTGTTTCTGTGATCGCACGTGTGTCTGCTTCACAACCCTTCAGCTCACACCAAAGTTAAAGGCGCAGCAACTGTTGCATTTTACCCCCGAAAGCCTTCCAGCATGCAGTGTAATGAATCTTTGCAAGAGCCTGTGTTTAGGTTCACTCCAGACTTTTGAAAGGAGACCCGAGGTGAAGCAGCTACAGTAAACAGAACAGCACAAATCACTGTTTTCAAAGAGGATTTCTTTTTGAAGTCAGGCAGGCTCCTCACAGCACCACAGTAAGACTCGATTTAGCTATTTCAGTGGCACTGCTCAGTGCTTTGAGCTGGAGTAGGATCAGGTCCTTCTCCTTCCCTAGCTAGTAATAGACCTACAGGGTCGAAAAATTAAAGCTCACCTGAAGTTATGGGACAAATTTCCTGCAGGCACACTTGTCGCAAAGCTCAGGTAACGCTTTTGAGTTCTTAACTAGAAACTCATTCATTTATTAAACAGCATACTTACATTCCTGCAAACAAATCTAGCAGACATAGGTTCAATAACCCTTAACTAAAGATAACCATAATATCTTTCCTGTACTCCACTTTATTTGCTCATGTCATCTTCTTAACCAGTGGTTTAAACCCAGTAGGGTATAAAATCTGATCCTCAGGCTTTCCTCAGCTGATAATGCCCACAAACAAAGGTCTTTTGACTTCACTTCCCCACGGACATGGCTGGGTGCCATGCGACAGCTTCTTGCACCACGTATTTCTTTTTGGCCCTTTGATTCTTGAATACCCGTCAGCAAGGAGGCAAGAACAGCATTTGCCATCTTCTGTAATTTTAAAACAGAGAACATTGAGCATCTTGTACAATTTTGAATGGCATTAACACCGCAACGTCGCTGCTCAACAGCGTTACTCGCTCCTAGAGCTCTCTTGCAAAAGATGAAAAGGTCACCGCTCCTCCCCACACAGGCAGGTACACCCAGCCACGCTCCCACACAAACACCAGCGTGCACACAGACACGACGGGAATAGCCTGGGACGGCCCCAAGTCAGCGAGAATGAAAATCAAGGCACCTGAGTCCTGGTGCCGTCCGAGCAGGAGCAGTTTGGTGGTGTCTGGGCACCTTGGGGTCAGGCCACATCTGAATGGAGGGTTTTCATGATCAGTTTTGTATTGATGCATTTTCAGCCCCAGTTTTGCTCGAGATTAATCAGTTCTTTACTGTTCCTACTTTTCATACTAGTTTCTAGTAGTAAGGGGGAAATATCATTCTCTCCCCTTCCCTGGGTGCTGCTTCCTTCTCCTCTTCAGCTGAGTGGCTGACAAAGGCCATCTCATTGCCCCCGAGCCCATCTGCTTTCAGACAAAATTAGCTTGCTAGCTTAAACTGCGGTTGAAAGCAACAGGAGTCTACCTGGCTGAGCGTGTGCTGAAGCGGATCAGGGAGCGCTCGCAGCCACGGTGGTGACCTCCAGCTGCACCTGGTAACTTCTGAGCTGCTCCAGCCGCTCACAAAGCAGAACCCAGCTCAGCCCATAATAAAACACTTCTCAGTACTGAGTAATGTTGGCACAAATTGATCCTTAATAGCTTATTCGCCAGGTTTGTACAAATACACCTCTTTGGCAGAATCTGCTGCTCTTCATTTAGTAACACCGAGTGCCTGCACAGTATCTTGACATGTTCAGTGTTTTGCAGTCACTCTGGTCTTTTCAGTGAAGTACATCACTTTTTCATATCTCTCTCTCTGTGCTCAGATGATGCAGATGTCCATATTTCACTTCTTGAACTTTTCTAACAATCACAAAGAATGGCATATCTGCAACACAGCTTCAGAGGATTCGTGTTCTGTTTATTTTATCACATGCAGGTAATCTTAAAAGACATTTCTTCTCTTGACACGTATCAATAAATTAGTCCTTTCCACAAGGACAAAAGCAAAATTCCTATTTTTTTCTGGGTCTGCTAGTCAAAGCTTTGCCCTCCCCAGTTATTCACCAGACAATTCTTGTTCTTGGAGCTTTTCTAGCATAACTAAAATTTTCCTTACTTGTGCTGGAGATCGCTCTAATCAACACAGTTTATCATGGCTTCAACACCTCTCTGGCCTTTTCCATCATCAGGAAGATCAAACACAGAATTGTACTCATGACCTTCAGCATATAATACATGTGACCAGCAAAATTGCCCATAATGTGCCTGAAGCATGACACTGCAGAATTTAAACGCTCATTTTTCTTTTACTGCGTACAAGAAAAAGGACTTACCTTGAGTTTGTCAATTAAGAAGGTTATTTCTCAGGATCATTCACAATTAGTCACTATTCATCTATTGCTCCCACAGAAGCACACTAACGCGTTGCCCCCAGCAGATGAACCGTTCATGACTTCACTCTCACCATCAAAGACATTTCTGGCAGAAAGAGCAAATCCCCAGAGAAACTTTGTACACTAGGTTTTTGATCTAGAGGGACCATTCTGCATTACTGTGGCTCTGGAGTTCCTTACAGATTACCCTGCCCCAGTGCCATTTGTAATTTCCAAGCCACACTTTTATTTTAATACAGGGGGATCTTATCCACATGGATAAATACCTGATGGTAGGGGATGAAGATGACGGAGCCAGGCTCCTCTCAGCGGTGCCCACTGACAGGACAAGAGGCAGAAATTAAAAACCAGAAAATTCTGACTGAACACAAGAGAACACTTTTTTCTTGTGAGGTTGGTCAAACACTGGTGCAATTTATCCACAGAACTTGTGGAGTCTCCATCCTTGGAGATACTCAAAACCTGACCAGACACGGTCCTGAGCAACCGGCTCTCGGTGGCCCTGCTGGAGCAGGGGGTTGGACCAGATGACCTCCAGAGGTCCCTTCCAACCTCAGCCAGTCTGTGAGTCTTGCCCCACATCCAGTCTGCTAAAAAATAAACAAAAGCACAGAATCACATTTCAAGCAAGAAAGATTAAGAGGCACTTCAAACATTTCACTAGATGGCTAGAGAAGACGGCCAGGCAGGACTGCCGGGCTGCTGCACACCACCACAGCCCAGCAGTGCTGGGTGAGTCGGCCTGGCAGGCTGTACACAGCCCGCGGGCTTTACTGGGGTCTTGTGCCAGACAGCATGCACCCAAAGCTTTGCTTAGCACGGGTAGATCCCAGCACTGGTTTGTCTCTTGCTGTTTGGCACCTTGCACACGACACCTTTCAGTGGGAGCTGGAGAGCCCCATACTGCAATGGTTAGTCCAAGGTAAAAATGAGAAGAGATGTCCATGATCACAGCTTCCAAAACAACTAAGGAACATGCCTTCCCTTCCACAAAGAAAATCCCTTCCACGGCTTTCCATGTCCACTTTCCCCGTCCAAGTCCTACCATGCCCAACACGATACAGAGAAAAATCAGCCTCCTGGCCCTGTTGCATTTTCTGTGCCTTTCTACACAAAGCTAAAAGTAATCCTAAGGCATTATGCTAATCAACTTGGAAATATTAAAGTGACCCCCACTGTGCACACACATCTTTGTCTCATCTCTGCTGAGCACAGGCAGCTTCCAGCTGGCATGTCTCACATCTGGGAGAAATGCAAAAATGAGGCAGACATCCCCTCAGTCCTTGGACCACCGAGACCCCTCGTTGAACAGGGCTAATTGAGAAGAGAATGATGCTTTCATGCAATGAAAAACCAAAGCATCAGCGCCACAGGGAAAGCCCATGACGGAGGAGCACAGAGGTGGGCTGGGAGTAGGAGGCAGCGCAGAAAACACTGCTCACATCTGCATTTCACACCAGCCAAACTGCTCCATATCAGCCAGCCCCTTACGCTGTGCTGGGGAAGCTGCCTTCTAGCATATCTCCAGATCCTAGATATAGGCAACATCATCTACTTACATGCCTCATCAGTGGTAACTGCGTCAAGTTCAGTGCAAAAGGGAAAAAAAAGAAGCCTGAAAAGAGAAACAAGCTCTTAAAGCAGAGCTCAGAGCTTGATTTAGTCTTCTAAGAATGAACCGTTAGCAGAGAAGCAAACTAAACCAATATATGGGGACTGCATCTCTCCATATGCCACAGGCCATAATCACTTCCCAAAAATTTCTTACTGTGAAACAGCAAAGGCAGTTAACAACACACCACAGGGAGCATGGCTCTCCCTGCTGCACTAGGGTCCCATGGGCAGGCTGGGACCAAATATCCTTCCAAACTCCACGGGGGCTTTAGACTGGACATTTAAAATCTATGCCAATTATATCTTAATGCTCATTAATATAACCAAACCTTAGATTTTTAATGTATTTCATCTACTGCTGGAGTCTAAAATTTGGTTCGTGTGCACTCCAGACACAGGACCTGCTCCAGCTAGCGTAAAATTTACAAAGGAAAGATAGAGCAAGACTGGAGGAAAGAGATACAAGAACCTCATGAAATGGTCATGTTGAAATATGCATATACTCTCCAGGCAGCAGCTGGTAGAAGGACTGGGTGCTTTTTTCTTTTAACATTAAGCAAACAAATACCTTTCCCTCTGCCCTTCAGGTCACAGATTTGATTTAGTATTCTTATCCTCCTGCATCCACAGGGGAGAATAATTGACTCACAGAGTGAGTGAGTGGACTGCATAAGCACATAATTTTGTTAATTTTTAGGTCATTATCTGCTAGTGAATATACAAGCTAGCTAGAGCTTACAGTTGATATAAAATTCTGAAGGCAAATGCTTTTTAAAGTAAGCTCTTAAATAATTAACTTATAAACACAAGTTTAAGCCACTAATTACAGTAATGCAAAACTTTTGACTATTACACAAAGAAGTCATCAAGGAAAACCTGCTTTTCCTCAACAGCAGAGACCGAAGAACTAATGTTACTTAATAATACCTTATGTCATAGTTACATTCAGAGGTGCTTGCCTATGATTTACTTTTGGGAAAAAAAATAGGGGCAGAAGAAAGCAGAAAGCCGCATTAGACTGTCTCTTTTTCTACGTCCGTCATGTCTGTCTCTTTTTCTTTTTCTGTGGGCATAAAAATGATCTGTGAGCAGGTAAGCTGGGTGGCTTCCCTATGAAGGTCCTTCATAGCCCAGCTGCTCTGGCAGCTCAGGTCTTCTGGTGGACAGGTTGGACAGGAGCCAGCGGGGAGCCCTTGCATCCATAAAGGTCAACCACACACTGTGCGGCAGCAGCAGGAGCGCAGACAGCAGGTCCCGGGAAGGAATCTGCTCCATTCGGCACCTGTGAGATGGCATCTAGGGGCCACCGGCACTCCAGGGAGATACTGGCATCGTGGAGAAAGCCCAGGAGAAGGACACTGGGATGGTCAGGAACTGAGCCCAGGAGAAGGACACAAGGATGATCATGAGCAGAGATTAAGGGAACTGAGGCTTGTTCACCCTTGAGAAAAAAGTTACAGAGGGATCCAGTTACCGTTTTCTCTGCTGAAAGAGAGAAAACTTCCGTGACTCTTCTCAGAAGGACAATGCAAAGACTTTGCTACTTGTTCTCCTGCCACATCTGGGACTTGGAGGAAATCCCCATAAACATCTGCAAAGCTATACATTACTTCTTTCATCCCTCCTTACTACTCTGCTTTGCCACAATGCCTACAGTGGGCTGCCGATGCCTCAGCCACCGCTCACCACGCTGAGCTGTGCGTCTCCTTGCCTTCTACCCCCTCTACCCGCAGTTGTCAACTGCGCCTTGTCTTGCAGAGGCACCTTTCCACCCTGTGCTTGTACAAGGCCTGGGATTGCCAGGAGTGGTCCGTGAAAAAGACTCTGGACACTGTAGCAATACAAATAAGTTGGGCGAGCTCATGAATATTTGTGTATTGTCCCGTGAACTGCGCTTGACTACGGCTGTGTGTACAGATACTTGTAATGGTAGGAAAAACAAGAGTAGAGAAATATGGACTACGCGTCACCAGGACCCTTTTGTAAAACCCGCAGGGATTCCTTCTTAAAATTTAAGACACATTTTGACATAATAGTGGCCTCCGATCCTGTCCTGAGTCATCAGCACACTTCCCCTCACACCTTGGATGGAGCAGAATACCAGCCCATCCATCAGAGACCGACTGCTTCACTGACGCCGGTCAGGTCTCTGCTTTGCTTCATCCCTTCACTGTGGCTTTTCACTTGCTTTCTCCTTGACAGAGAGGAGAAAGGGCTACAGACACCTTGCCACAATTTCATTACTAATGGGCCTCCGAAATGAAGGGTGCCCCAAGAAGAAATGTCGATTGGGGGTGTAAAAGCCAATTAACTGGCTGACTTCTCCCTGGCTCTGACGGGTTTTGTACCACTCCTGGAACGCATGACATAAAAACACACAACATTTTAAAGTAATGGGTTCATCAATCTTGGCACATGTTATAGCATGCTTAATTAAGCATTCCTAAATATGAAAAGTTCTTAAATACCTCAACAGAGGAGCTTGGTGAAGATTTTAAGATCCTACTGATCCACATTTGGATAGCAATGACACTCGGTGGGATTTAGGATGCTGGGACAGTGAGATCCCAGCTCACAGCAAGTGTGACAACCCCCCTTCTGAAAGGCAGGCTGCTAATTTGCGCCACATTGCAGACTACAGCAATTTGACATTGTGGCAAACCTTGATCTCAAGTTCCCAAACGTGGGGTGCCAGATCGTGAGAGACCCCGTCTCAGGGGCGCTGTGCTGCGGTCTGGGCAGCACGGATCCAGCTTTCCAAGCGCTCAGCAGCTTCCCGTGGACTTCCCAGGCTTAAAGGTGTCTGACAACAGTGATGTGGTGGCGCAGTTGATGATAGCAGCAGCTTCCCTGGTTTGCATTTACCGTGACATGTTGCCAGATGTCTGCAAAGATACTTTCCCACCTCACCACTAGAAAGTCTGTCCAGTTTCAGGAAAGTCACTGGTCCCTCAGCGTGTCCCCCTGCCTGCCTCTCCCTCCCCGGCAGGCCAGAAGTAAAAGAGCTTGGATGGGGCCACTGGATGGGAAGGTGGCAGAGATGGACAAGTGCCCAGAGGAAGGAAACTCTTGGGGTTCGACCAGATTGCTGGTTGATGTCCTGCGCTGCAGGGGAAGGGAGAGGCAGCGGCAGATGCCGGGAGGAGGAAATGTGCTGGAGGAGACCAAAGGAGAAATCCCTGCCCAACATGGCCTCTCAAAGTCTTCCAAGAACACCTGAAACCCCACGTCCCTTCCCGGTCCCCCTCTCCCCCGAGCTGTACTGCCCACAGCAAGCTGGAGCGGCTCTACGAGGCACTGCTGCGTCACCACTGCTTTGCTGGATCCGAAACACTGGTACATGGCGCAGGGTTTTTTAGCCAGACTGCAAAATGCAAACCGTATTATTTTTGGATCAGTAAAACAATTATTAATGCTTGAAAACAAGCTGTAATCTATCCACATATAATTTCTAGTTTTGCTGTCAATGAGCTAATTTAAATTTTAAAAAAGTTTGCAGCTCCCTAATTAAATTTGCTAAAAGCATTTCTCTTATCAGAAACGTAACGACTAGCATAATTCAGTTTTGGCAGTTGCCTAAGTATAACAACCTCCCTTATGTTAAACCCAGGAGTTACGACTCTACAGCAGCAACATTCAATGCATATCTCAGCGCTTAGCTCAAACCACGGCTGACCCAAACATGTTCTTCCGCACACTCCCTAGTTACAACAGTTCGCACATCATTTTCACAGATGTTTTATGATACCGCAGTAAAACTGACAACCATTAAATGAAATCTTTGTTTTTATGCAAGCTCACCAGGTACTTCATTAAATGTTCAGTTTTAATTGTACTTCATTATGAATAACGGTGGGAATAGACCCTGATCAAAAACTTCGTGTCTGAGGGGTCCAAGCTGGCTGGATGCTGCCTGCCCGCTGCCGAGCTGGGGAGCTGCGTCCCATGCAGCCCCCGGTGCCAGGCTGCTCCACACCGTCTGCCCTAGTTCTCCTGCATCTCGGACAGCTCAGGGATCCCCGAGCCAAGGCCCTGCCAACGCTGCCCTAACATGCAGGCAGCTCCTCTGAGCTCCTGAGAGCCACCGGGCTACAGCACAGGCAGGCACTGACGCTGGGAAGCAGGCAGGCAGGCAGCAAGGTCTGCGCAGTCCCTTTGCAAAATAACTGGAGTCCAGCCAAACTGCTTGCTTTGTGTGTTTGAAGACAGTGATTATGAACAGGGATTTCCACAGTTGTCAGGGGATAAAAACCCCTGTGTCAGCATCAGCATTAACTGTATTTTACGGTTGGACTCGATGATCTTAAAGGTCTTTTCCAACTTAATTGGTTCTATGATTCTGTGTATGGGGCACGCAGCTGCTCAGGGGCCCTAGGAAATGTCACACTTGGTTCTGCGTGGTACTTAGGGTATGCGAGATCGCTGGCCCCTCATCGCCTAGCAGGCACCACGGGTGCACACAGGGCGAGCAGCCTGCAGCCACCCCTGCAGCCACCCTGCTCCATCCCTGCAGCAGGCTGCTGCCGAGTGCTTGCTGCTCTACACCAGCCGTGCAGCGCGGGGGCTGACGCTGTGCCCCTGCCCGCCGGAGCGCTCGGCACAATGGCCACCCCCAGTGCCGGTCCCCACAGCCACTTAACTCCGCTGCAAGGTCCAGCAGGAACCCGGGGCATGATGTGCAGGGAGTCACGGTGTCACCTTGTAACCTGCTGCCAGGACATCAGAGCAGAGGGTGGGACATAAGGTCACTTAGCCCTTGTAATTAGGGCTGGGGAGGCACGCCGTGGCGTAACGGTGCGCTGTCTCTCGAGTCAGAAACCTCCCACCACCTCCCCGCTCGGGCTCGAGCTCCCCCTCGGACTGCGGGTGCGAGTCCCCCACCAGAAAGGGGCTGGGGGGTGTCTTGGAGTTCAGGCAGCTGCAGTTGGGAGGCAAAAAGTAAAGACCTGCAAATTACACATTAGAAATTCACTACCAAGAGATGAATAAATATTTTATGAACCCACCCTTCATTAAGTCCAATGTGTGTATTGCAAATCAGTTTGCAAACAGCCCTCTAAATCTGGCCATACTCCCCTCCCTTCACTCGAGGAAGCCAGCGGTACCACTGCTTCCTCAAAATGTTCTGAATACATATGCATGTATCTACACAAAGAGAAACATAATTTGGTTTTGCATTTTGCTGGGTTTAACATTTCTACTTGCTGTTGCTCAGGTGCTAAATAAAATCTACAAGATAGTCAGAGAAGCCACCATCTCGGTTTACAGCTCAGTGCTGTGGCAGGACACTGCCTGGTTATGCTAAGTGGCTGGAGGAAGCATTTGCAGCCATTTTAAGGACAACAAATAATACTACAAGCAATCGAGTTGACAGTGAAATTTTTATATAGAAATGCAGTTGCTTAAGCACTTTAAATAAAATGATAGCTTGGGTTAGAAGGTGCTCTTTAATACTGAACTTCAGATGATTTCATTCCAAAGGAGGCTATTAACTTCCACTTTAATTTGTAAGTGGTAACTTGTGTTCCCTGAGCATTATTCCCTGATAGCACAAGAATTATGATCGAAATACACAGTCCCACCACACTTCTCAGCCGTGACAACAGACTCTGATTACTCCGGGGCAGTTTGGTGCTGCAAGCTGATATACTGTACTCTCTCAGGAAGGCAAAGCCTATGCATCAACACCGATGTTAATAACTGCCCAGTCCCGATGCACCGAATCTCAGTGCTACACAGAGCACAGGAGTGATGGAGAACCGTTTTGACCCGATCCCACCATAACCCATTGCAGTGTCTCTGGCTGTGTACTGTCATCCTCAGTAAAGAAAAATTCATCAGCAACAGCAGCCTGTGTAGCAGTCAGTGGCAGATCCCACTCGGCCGCCTTACCGCTGCTCTGTAGGTCAGTTCAACACGGAAAAAGCTCCTCTGAAGTCATGTCTGAGGCTGTCCTGGGGAAAAGGATTAAGGATGAAAATAATGCTTCTTGCACTTCACCAGGCTTCAGCTCTCCTGGCAATACATTACAAATGCACACAGCCGTCCATTGAACTGGATCTTTAGGTCTTCTAGTGCACAACCTAGATGCAAAGAGCTCTCTCCATCTGCCCGTGTTCAGCGGCGGCACAGGGCAATGATTCCAGGCCCATGCACCCTCAGGAAGGACACCTTCAGCAGGTCTTCACCCTGGAGGTCTGTGAGAAGCCCCCAGCCCCAAGCTGGGCTGGGCCATGCAGAGCTCTCCCTCCTCCCTGGCCAGGAGGAGTCGTGCCTCTCCACCTCCACCTCCTGGCACAGGGGGCACAGGCAGAGGCTTTCCAAACTCTTCCCATGCTCTGCATTACCTGATGTGGTGTGCATGGGACATTTGGTTGCCCTTGCCATGCATCTCTCTGACACAGCCCCACCCTCCTTCCCCTCCTGCCCCCAGCTTGTGCCAACGGGTCCACCTGCATTCTCCCCTCTCCGTGCTGGTTTTCCCACTCCTCCCATAAGCGCATGCCCAGATCCTGGATCTGATCCGTCCTCTGCTTTTGCCCTGCTCCGTCCACCTGGTGACATCTGCCCCAGCCCCTTCTTCAGCTCCAGACCCACCATCCCCCTCCAAGATTGCTAAACACTCTGTTCACAGTCACTGCATAAAGCTTCTCCCCCGAGCCCATAAAACAGGCCGTTATCTTCAGCTGCATTCATATCCAGACAGCATCTAATTCTTGCTCACTTTTTTTTCTCTTGAATAATCTCTCTAAGTTACAGCTCTTCACATCCACCCACACAGGTAGGACTATCAGCAGGGTTCTCATCTTGATCATTGCAACATACCTTTTGGGACCTTGACAAATGCAAACTCAACCTATTAAAAAACTGAAGCAAAGTCCATTTTTCCAGGCTCTCACATCCATCGCATCTCCCTGGCAGTGCTCTCTTCTCTATCACGGGCGTCAGTGGAGGAGTGCTGAACTTTCAAGACTTCACTAATTCTCCACACCCTCCCTTCCCCCGGCTAATCAGTACCGAAAAATCATCTTCTGCTGATATATATATGAATCAAAATTAATACTAATAACAATAAACAAACATGACCTGGACAAAATTGGACCTGGGGGTGTTGGTCAACAGCCGGCTGAACATGAGCCGGCAGTTTGCCCAGGCGGCCAAGAAGGCCAATGGCATCCTGGCCTGTATCAGCAATAGTGTGGCCAGCAGGAGTAGGGGAGTGATCGTGCCCCTGTACTCGGCACTGGTGAGGCCGCACCTCGAATACTGTGTTCAGTTTTGGGCCCCTCACTACAAGAAGGACGTTGAGGTGCTGGAGCGTGTCCAGAGAAGGGCAATGAGGCTGGTGAGGGGTCTGGAGAACAAGTCTTATGAGGAGCGGCTGAGGGAACTGGGGTTGTTCAGCCTGGAGAAAAGGAGGCTGAGGGGAGACCTCATCGCTCTCTACAACTCCCTGAAAGGAGGTTGTAGCGAGGTGGGGTTGGTCTCTTCTCCCAAGTAACAAGCGATAGGACGAGAGGAAATGGCCTCAAGTTGTGCCAGGGGAGGTTTAGATTGGACGTGAGGAAAAATGTCTTTACTGAAAGAGTGGTGAAACATTGGAACAGGCTGCCCAGGGGAGTGGTTGAGTCCCCATCCCTGGAGGTATTTAAAAGACGAGTAGATGAGGCACTTAGGGACATGGTTCAGTGGACATGGTGGTGTTGGGTCGACGGTTGGACTCGATGATCTTAGAGGTCTTTTCCAACCTCAATGATTCTATGATTCTATGAAATCTGCCGAGTCACAACCCAAGCGCGGCAGGAAATGAAAAGCCAGCTGAGAAGGCTCCCGGACCTTGCAGGTGTAGTTACTCGCACTGCTGCGGGGAGACAGCCCGATTTCTCTCCCCACAGGGATCTGGCATTGCTGTCAGGACACACCTCTGCAGCTGCGGTGCATTGCCACTCGCTCACCATCTCACACAGACATGAGATGTGTGTGTGCCCCAGTACCTTAAAATGATTAACCATGTCAAAACTGAAGCGATGTTAAAATTTGCCTGCAGTGAACCTCCCCCAAGGTCTGTGGAGCTGCACTGTCCATGAGGAGCCCCCTTTGGCTCGACAAATCCAGGCCGGGATGGTGAACTGTGAGGCTGAGGACAGGTTCCTCGGGGTGAGCTGGAGTTTAGTTTGGGTTTCACTACGGTATTTTACAAAGCAATGCTGCAGACAGGAAGCACGTGGGGTTTGTTCTCTTCATAAGATGCCCTGGAGCGTGTCTCAACTCCTGATTAAAATCAAAAAACAGCTTGGATTCTTTTTCAAAACTTTTCTGTAGATCTTGATCTTTAGATGCTTAGCAGAGCACATCACAAATTATTAATAAGTGAATTACATTTCCCCATGCCCTTTTATTAGACTGCTCATCAGAGCCAAACCTTCAAAGTCCAAAAAGTGTAATGATTGAAAAGGGACGGGTTATTTATATAGCTATATAAATCTTGTCATTAATGACGGTTTAAAGGCATTTCTCAGACATCGCTAGAAGTAGTCCAGACAATGGCAATAGCATCTCTAATTATGGAATGAGATAAATTATTAATTAAACTTCTTTTAAACAGAAAGTACAAACAAAATGCTCACCTTCTGGTGAGCTTGCAGGCCATGCACCAAACAGAGGAAAGAAAAGCCTCAGCAGATAACACCCTAACACTTCGTGAATGCTTTGGACCAGGCAAGCTATCTGCAGTACAAGTTGCAAAGGCGGGCGAGCGCTGCCGTCAGCTCCCCAAGGGTCTCTCCCTCATCGTAGGCAAGGCTGGAAAGACTGAGATGTCAGGAAACCCATCTCCTTGCAATTTTCTTTCGCTACCATCTTACCCAGCTTGAATTCCCAGGAGAACACATTATCCTGCCCTTTGTCTTGTGCAACACTGGATTAAAGAAATCTTGTTAGTGTCATTAAAAAATTCAACAACCTAGCCATTATAAAAGACCGTGTTAATTATTCCTGATTTTCACCTTTCCTATAACAAGTCTCTTCATGAAAATGGCAAACAAGAGGTTCCCGTAATGAAATCAGAGCGCACATTGTAACACACCACCACCTTCCCTGCCCGGGCCCATCAGCTTCTTTTATCTCATTACTTCTGAGTAGTAGATGCACATGTTAATAGCTCTGTAGAGCAATTTATGAAGAATAATAGACTGCTTAACTGCAACAGCGCAGTTGAAATGTAAGCTTTGAACCTTCACAACGATTCTACTGTAGGAGGAGAAAAAATTAAAGGTTCATTATTACGGAGAAAATGATGATAAGACGAACAGTTCATGTAGTTATGGATAGTCTTATCATTGATAAATAGGCTGTTAAAAGGAGCACTGAGAAGGTTTTCATCAAAGTGAGCACGGTCATGGGTAACCCACTGGCAGACATCAATAATACCCAAAATGGATAAGCAGAGATACGCTGTATTTCCTCATCGTTAATCACTTCCCCATTGGAAAGTGCCATGTTTATCCATGTAAATGCCATTTCAATAACGCAAACATTAATTCTACACACTTGTTTTTCCCTAAAGTCTCATACAAAAACTACATGCACAAACAGCAGTGTTTATAGATCTCTGAATACAAAGTGTGTCTGTTGGGGTTTTCACGGCCACACATAATTAAAAAAACCTAGATTTGTCAGGGCTTTTCCCATCCATAGCTAACTACCTTGAAATATAAAGTGCTACTTTCTATTGACGGCAATTGGTTCCACTACAAACTGGGCAGTTTCGTTTCATCTCAGGTTTCTTCTTTTTGACTTGCCTGCAGAATTTTTCATTTCAAATCTAGTTAATAAATATAAAAGTAAAATGCTTTAGTGGATGCGGTTTGGAGTAAAATAATTATGGCTTCTTGGTATAACCAGAGTGCCAGTATCGCACTCCCTAGTCACACACGGAGGCATTTCCCAGGGGAGCACTCAGCTTTCTCTAACCCCAAAGGCTGTCCTTTGCAGGACCACACATCACACCAGGGTTTCCTTCTCTCACCTGCTTCTTCATTTGACTTTCCAAACACATTTCACTGGGTCTGCAGTTTCTATTCCCTGACTTTGGGAATCCTGTTCAGATAACCATTACTTTTAATTTTTCAAAATTCATTTCAGATATGAAATATTTGACTCACAAAATGCCAAACCCGATTCTTAATTATATATATTTTTAAAAGCAGCATTTTCTGATTAAAACCACCCCCCTGC
This sequence comes from Aptenodytes forsteri, assembly GCF_000699145.1. NCBI lineage: Eukaryota > Metazoa > Chordata > Aves > Sphenisciformes > Spheniscidae > Aptenodytes > Aptenodytes forsteri. The sequence goes on from NW_008794444.1 coordinate 5,027,942, forward strand.
ATGGTGTTTGATCAACTCTACGTGCTAACCGTGTACATCCCAGCATGTCCATCCAGGCCACTAGTCACACTGTTATTTTTACTTCCTCAATTTGTAAATATAATAAATGCAATATGATGCCCCGTTTTAGATTTAACAGCGACATTTTACTCCCAGGTTTTTATTAAATCCTGCCCCTTCTTTGACATGCTCCTTCAAAAAAGGTTTCTCTGTTTGCTTTCTGTTCCTCCAGCAATGTCCAGTCTTTTGCTCTTCTGCTCACAACACAAACCGCTGCCAGGCACCGAGGGGGGGATTCAGGACTTCTGTCCATCCCTTGCAGTGCCGGAGGGTAGCCCATGGCTCCGCGTGATGGGGACAGGGCAGTTACAGTTCACAAATACGCTTGCGGGGATGCAGCCTGGTTCGAGTCAACCAGCTCTGAACAACACGTGGTGTTCAAGAGCCAGGTACCATCCACCCTCGGTACTGCCGCTGCGCTGCAGCAGCTCTCTCGTCCCCCATCCCAGTTGTGGTCACCCTCCTTGCTCCCTGCCCCCAAGAAATGACCTCTTCTCTAACGTCGGGGTTACAGAACAGGATTTTGATGTGTGCTCCGGACTAGCAGCAACATTTTACCAGCAGAAACTCACAGAACAGCGAATCTGCTCACAAACTCTAAAATTTACCATGGACAGGCACTAAATGCACTGCCCAGGTGTCCCGAAAGCCATAGGAAGCAACGCCGTGAAAGCAGCAGGGCTTGCACGGTGCCTCTTCCTCCGCTCCAACAAAAGGAGACAGAAAAGGTGGCAGATGCATTTCAGCTATGGCCAGAGTTTCCCTGGCAGCGCCCCTGTTGCTTGCTCACCAGCTGACGGCTACAACGATTTAACGTCAGGTGGACGAGGCGGTCCTGGTCGCAGGGACAGAGGACGATGTCTGCACCACCCCCCTCGGTACCCAGCGAAGGGGCAGTGGCGTGCCGGCTCCTCCTGCGCACAGGCGGATCTCCTCAGCAGGAGTCAGGCTGATTTAGCTCCGCTGATGGAAAGTTCACTCTGACTTGCCAAAGCAGAAGTATGGTGATGGCCTCAATCGTTCCAAACGCCGCATTTTTTTCTTTATTTTAGCACAACAGCCATCCTGACATTTAAAATCCCTGTTCAGTCACGACTTAAATTTAAATTGGAGGTCATTCGGGGCTTATTCTGAATACTTGCAATACTTCACACCTGTTATCTCTGCAAACTCTAAAAATGCTGTAAAATAAGGAGGCATGTTTCTGAGAAATTCTGGTGCCACTAATCAAATTAATATTTAACCCCATTATATTAAAATTATGAGATGTACATACAGATTGCAAGGTTCATTGTATTTTATGAATAGGCTCCTCTGCAAGCAAGGTAGTATGCTATCTGCTAGAAATGTGCATGACTGATTATGATCAAATCCAACATTTTTCTCTAGTTCAAATTCTAAATACAGTTGATTTATTAAATGTTTTGTGAATTCATTTATGCAACAAGCACCTGACATCCATTTAGCCTACTACAAAGGTTGTATTTTATAATAAGATTGTGAATTTCATTATAATTCTAGAGAACTGTAAATCTGCAAGCAAGAAGAAGCAGATTAGACCAGCTTCCCCTCGAGTATCCACAGGGGTGACACCAGATGAGGGTTGGGTCCAACATCGTATTTGTCAGCTGCTCCGTCAGCTCGATGCCACTTGTCCACTGGACGGTGACAACTGTTGGTTAGACAAGCTAGTTATGAAATGTTGGTTGAAAAATTCAAAGGGATACCAATTTATTCAACCAAAACAATTGCAAAATTTGGGAAATCTTGTTTGCCTCTGCATCCCCAGTTTTGCATTAACGTGAGTGACAGCAGATTGTATTGGTGTCAATGAGAGGAATCAAGCCAAGTAGTCACGGAAAGCTGAGCAGAGAGTTCAAGCCACCCCCATAAGCTACACTGAAATACAAATATACAAACCCAAAAATACGGAGAACAAAAGCACTGCAGCGTAAACCTTCAAAACAGCTGTTGGATCAAGCTGATTGTTGCCTGGAGAGGTGGAAGTGAAACTTAACTCAATTTGTGAAGAAAAAAGGACAGTTTGTGATCCACAACCCCCTTACCTTTTGCAGATTCAGTCTCCTACCTACTTTTTACCACTATTTTGTTTATCATCATAATAATCTCAAAGAAGATGTATTAGCAATTCATTGCCTTAGGTAAAAGAAAGACAGCATTTAATAAAGAAGGTCCCTGACACATCCATAATGCCATCAATAATCCTGCAAAGCAAATAGGAAAAGGTCCCTATCCTGAATGGTGGCAGAAGGACGGCAGGTGACAACAGAAACTGCAAGGCCAAAAACCTGAAATTCAGTTCCCTGAACTCCAGCTGGTAAACACATTCTTTGTAACAGCAGGTGTAAAAGCTTTGCACAGAAATAGGATTTGAGAAGGGTCTGGTTAGATGAAAAAATAATTGATGCTGACAGAGCAGGCAGGGCAATGCGGAACCTCCACTGTAAAAGGTGCTGCTTTTCATGCTTCGGGACAGATATAAAAACTGAAAAATATACTGGCTGAAAAAAATACCACAGGCTGGCTGTGTGAAAGAGGCAGTGATCCAGCACTGCCAGATAATGTGGAATATAACATTATGATGACAGCTAGGCAGTGAGAGCTACCAGAAAAGTCACATATGTCCAAAAAATATGGAGGGCTGCCCCAGAACTGAATCTGGGGCACAGGACTCAAACCCTCTAATCTGCTATGGCTTGGGAGAAAGGGAGAGGGAGGAGAATCTCTCTTCTGGCTTATAACATCAAAAAGTTATAACTTCATGTCAGATCATCCACTCCACACATCAGGCTAACGGGGCTAGAGCTCTGTCTGTTCATCACCCGCTCCCGTCCATCCAGGTGAGCGCAGCATCCGAGTCCTCCTTCGTCCTCGCAGAGTCCTTAGGAGCCCGTGACAGGGAGGTTTTTACAGCGTCTCACCTTGCAAGAGCACATACGTCCACATCACAATTGCATCTTTCAACTGCAAACTCCCCAGAGGTAGGTGCATCTAATTACGTGTTGTGAATGTGCCGAGCATACTTTGGGGCACTAAAATAACACCAATAAATTAATGCTTGTAAGGTGTGAAAACTGTCACAGTGCAGGCACTGGAGAAGTACGAAGACAAGTTCTTACTGTCATTATGGATCTCTGCACACAGCCACACCGTGCAGACAAGGGGGAAAAAGACCCAAAAATGGAATTTTTCGCAGCCGCACCATGAAAAGACAAGGGGGAAAAAAAACCAAAATGGAATTAAAACTTTAAAATAGTTAATTTCTAATTTCTTCTGAACAATCACAGAGCTGTTCCCACAAAGCAATGCCACATGGATTTCTTCTGAACAAGAGCTGTTCCCACAAAGCAATGCCACATGCTAAATCTACCAAGTGAGATGCAATATTCTGCCAGTGATTCAGAAGACTTGATCTGTTGCTGTATTTTGTTTGCAAGCTGGGGATGGGAGTGGGGCATCCGCAGGGGCCCGGGAGGCTTTTCCCTTGTAACATCATGGCAACTCCAACAGCCCGGCCATGAGTTACTACCACGAGTGGAGTTCAGCTAGCAAGGGCTGGAGATGTCAGCAGGAGACAGCTGGTGATCCCGTAAGGATAAATATTCAAGTATGACCACAGCCAACAGAAACTGCTTTTCAAGAGTACCTGCCTTGTTAGGCCCATGAAAACAGATATAGAAAACCATGAAGTAAAAGAAAACCCATCCAGAAGTCGGGTTTCAGTGCACTCCCTGGGTGCTGGGAGGGACTTTAGGTTGCAAGTGGTCCCACACATCTCCAGAGGAGCAGTTGAGCAGATGCAGCACATCCCTCCCGGCACAGAGAAAGGAGCATACAGCCCTGCGCTGTGCTGGCTGGAAAAATGCAAACAATAGCTGGCAATTGCTTCCCTTCAGAAAACACATGCCAGAACTTTCCAGTTGGATGGAAAAGCAGAAAATCAAGGTCTGAATTTGGCAAACAATTTACCCTTTAATTTCTTCCGTATAAGAACTAGGGATTTTGGACTGTCACTGGCAGCTAAAAATGAACTGCAATGGGCAAGAGAGATCCCGGTTGCCCACGGCCCCCCGCCAGGCTGTCAGCACGGCTGTGGTGAACAGGCTGCACAAAGGGAAATGTTTTATTTTGTGTTTCCTTCGCCCATGAGTAGGATGCAGGAAGCCTAAAAGAGACACACGCTACTTTATTGTTCTCAGTTCCTCAAATCCTCACAAGATACCCCTGTTTCATAAAGTCTCAGAGAAGATAAGCTCTTTTTACTGTCTTAATTTAACCTCACATTTAACACCAAGCGTTTGGGATGGGAACTGTAATGCTTATCTGCCTGGAGTCGATTTCCCTCTTAAGCGACCAGCAGCGCTTTGGCCGTTCCTCCCGTCAACGTGGGAGCAGCGCGGGTCCCCGGCGAGCTGGCACGTATGCAGAGGGACTGCGGCACGCTCGGTGATGGAAGACAGGCGTGACAGGATGCACGAGTGCTTCTCAGAGGCTGCGAATCCTCCTAAACTTGTCTGCTTCATGAACCCAATATTAATAACATTTTCCCTGTATTTTCTTATGCCTTCCTCCTTTCTAAAACTACTTGTTTCCCCCGTCCTGTCCACACCAGAGAACAGACAATTTCAAGTCACGAGCATGGCAACAGTGTACTTAAAAGGCAGAGGCAATTCTAGCAGGGGAGAGTGGGAAGAAGGTTGCTGCCCACATCAGACATCGTGTCAGCCAAGTATCACATTTCCTGCACAGTCTGGGATTGAAACTGCCATTTCTGTCTCATACGGCTTCGTTTCAAACTCGCTATACAGCCCACGCTTATATAATATTACCATTTACATACTCAAGGGGCAGAAAGCAGCATATAATTAAAATCAAATTTTCAGCAGTTGACAACTGATCTTTTGGCTACAAATTACATTTGTAACATCTGATTGTCAAAAATGTATGTTTATAACAATTTCTGTACACAAAGTCAACTTACCACTCAAAGGGCATCGGGTCCCGATCGCGCACTAGGAAAAGGCAGACTAAAGGTGTTAGCACTCAGACCTGGCTGGAAGACGCTAGTAAATTATGTGAGCGGTGCAACGTAGAAGCAGGTACCTTTCTGTCACCATCTCACAACACACCGTCGGTGCACTTGACTCACTCAGGTGCCTTTCACAACGCTGAACCTGCTGCAGCAGAGTGTGAATGACGAAGGCATGCTACAGACTAAAACCCACTACCTCTAACATCCCTTCTAGCTTTTTTCCTTTTTCTTTTTTTTTTTTTTAATTTAAAGGAAAACCATTAACAAAATTAAGCTACTTGAATTACTCAGGATTATGTGCCAATAGCTGTCAGAAAGCAAACACTGTATGACCTGTAGCCTAGAGGAGGATGTAGCATTAGGACACTAATGGTTGCAAGATGCAAATTGCTGTCATGAAGTGAGCTGCATTTCCATCTGCCTTCACCTCTGCAATTTCCTCAAACAACTCCATCTGCCAATTAACTCCAAAGAGTCATGCTGTGACCATTTTGACCCAAAGCTCTTGGAGGCTGTAAAAAGGTTGGTTGGTTGTTTCCAAAATTGTCAGTGAGCTTTTATTTTTTTAATTTTTTTTCCCCAGGACGGGAAAAGTTTCTTCCCCCCCACCCCCTCCATGTCTCAGGGGCAAAGCTGCATTGCAGCTCCCCAAAGTTGCACAAGTAGACAGGCAGGCTGGACTCCTGCTTGATATTGCTGAAATAATTTTCTGGCTTTTTCTAGCTTTCTGGTTCCAAGCACATTCGGACCCTGTAAAGTGCCAAAGTTACTAGTTACCATCAACCAGTGCACTTCAAGCGACAGAGCTGACACCTGCACTGAGAGTGGCCTCCTGTGCATCACCTCACCCAAGCGATGCCTGTAGAAGCACCCAACAAAAAGGTGCATCATCCCACCACACTTCACATGTGACATGGTGGGCGGCAAGATGGAGATGGGGCTCCCAGGAGCTGCACTGCATGTGATGGAGTCAGACTGCTCTTCATGCAACCACGTGCTTTTCCTGGGTGCTGGAAGCAGGAGCTCTGGCTGCTCTTGGAGGGTGTCCCCTGGCAAAGATATGGGAAAAACTGGATAGAGCTTAGAGAAAACTGCCTATAAATTTAGGCGGCCTGCTCTTCCCTTGGTACTTAACCCAAGTTGGAGGAAGCCTTTGCCATTACATGTCATGGAATCACACATTGTTAAAACTGCGTGATATTTCATGGCTGGTCTTTGAAGCATCATACTGAGAATTCCCAATTACCCCAGTCCTCTCCAATTAACACACACTGCAGCCAAACCGCTCTTCCAGCCAGCTTGCTGCAACCCGGCTCCACCACTCTCATGGGAGATGGATGATCACTGGAATGACCCAGCAAAGAAGTGAAGTTGACAGTACAAGTTGCCTTTAGCATACACTACTAAATTAAAAGATACCTCTTTCCTTGCAGCGGTGTCATGATCCGTTGGTTGTGCTTGCCAAAGCTGTTGAACATGGCCCTACCCAAGAAGCCTTCATTTGTGCACACACATTGATGCTAACAAGAAGAAAAACACGGAATTACTTGATTCCTATAACACTTAGATGAGGCTGGTGATGCACTTGGAGAGATCAGTCCATAGTTTTGCACTGGTGGGACCTTCTGCTCAAGCAAGTACCAGTTTTGTGACTCTTTGAGCAACTCAAATCTACAGACTGATGAGAGAGAGAAGAAAAGCTTTACAGTTGTACTTGCAGTGTCCTTCCCTACATCCAAAGGGCTTTTGATTAGTTATTAGATTAATTTCCTCATTCCACTCTAACTACAATGTATGGAGATTAATTTATTACAGGTTTTGAATTAGTCAAAGAGTCTTAAAAGCCACTGATGAAAAAAAGACTTTGAGGCCAATTCCTAATGAGGGCTTGTGTCATCTCTAAACTTCTATTGAACCTCCAGATCCCCTCTGAAGAAGCAAAGTATTTTTAAAAGTTTCCTAAGGTGACATAAAACTTTCAGTTTTATATGTTTTACAATAAACCATATTTTTCTGCTGAACTCATGTAGAGATCTGAAACTATCAAGCAACAAGTCTGCCTATTAAAGCCCCTGTCTTTTGTTGGATATTTCACTCACATTAACTAGGAAATTGCTCAGCCCCATTGTCGAGAAGATAAATGTGTTCTCCCTGGAAAATCTTAGCAGATTTTAATAGCAGATTCCGCCTCGTAGTTTCTTGTTTCTTTCTAGAGATACCGTAATGGTATCTGCTTTGAAGTTCTTTATCTTGCTTTCTCCTTTCTTCTTTAAGGAGCAATTTCTTGTTATTTCTTGTGCTGGAACTAGCCTTTATGTAGAACAAGTCTGAAAGTACAAAGAAGAAAAGTGTCCAGCCTTGCAGAACTGTGAGCATCTGTCTAATAGAAATGTCTGCAGTTTTTCAAAAACAGTGAAACCATGTTACTGCCTTTCAAGTCTCCCCAGATTGTCAATGCATTGTGAAACATAGCCTTAGAATGACATCTTGGTTTTGCATTCAGTCTCTCTGGGCCCAACCCCAGGGAGGACTGAGCACTCTTGATGCGAAGCATCTGTAGCTGTAAATACCATCTGTATAGTGACTGAAGATACTTTTGAGCAGCTGCTGGAAAGTAAAAACCAGACCCAACTCTACCCAAAAGGGAAATTTGAGAAGTCCACATTTTCTACAGTAGAAATACAAAGTTTTCACAAAAGCCATTGCACTACCATTTTGTAGTGAGAAGATACCACAGAGCCGGGGTATCCATACTGCAGAGCAGTATGGTTATGTTAGAGCACCAGCCAGAGGAGATGGCTGCTTTCCCATGCTGGTTGTCCTGTGAGCCAACCCAGGTGCACCACCACTTCACACAGAACGAGCCAGGCCATAAGGCATCACAGGAAGAGAGCTCAGCTACACAGAGAAAATGGGTATCGAGCCCTTCAGATTCCCAAGACCTTCTCCAGGCACACAAACAAGAACAGAGCCATAGTCTAGGTTAAGACAAGTAGGCAGTGCACTAAGATGGGCACCCCCAGGCCTGGATTCTTCCCAGGCAGCTTCGGGAAGCTAGCCGAGGAGGCTGAGTGAGAAACACGGTGTTCTCAGCATCCCACTATAACCCATGGGAAAATGCAGATACCTGCCAGCAGCGCTGACCCACCAGTGATCACAGCATCCTCTGAGGTGGCCTATTGCTCCCCATTGGCAAAAGAGGGATCAGCCCAGGTCTTGGGGTCTTTTGTCAGCATCTTCCATTTTCAACATCCCTTCCAAATCCATGATTTCACTTTTTCTTCAATCAGCAGTAATACACAGACCTTGCTTGGGATGCTTGACCTTGCTAATTGCTCTTCTGGCATCCAACGACAGTCTCTGTTCGGGGGCACAAGCTCAGCTGATCCAAGGTCCTGCACAGCAGAATGGACACAGTAGCTGGAGGTTTCATACCCTGCTATTCACTAGAAAGACTGCAAAGTCACTCATGACTTGGGAAAAAGGAAACCTTTGCTGGGTTAAGAGAGGAAGGATGAAAGCAGAGACCCAACTTGGATAATAAAAGATCCATTCTCACATTCACTTTCCGTTTTGGCCTAGTGATGTTTCCCTGCAGAAGCGGTCTGCATCCAGCAGTGCACTCAGCTGCATCGCTGACCGTGTCCCACAGGATGGTCTGCAGGCTTTCAGCAAAGGCTGCTTTTAGCACTTCCAGCAGTGCAAACCCCATTTGAAGAGGGAAATGGCAGGTGGGCTATAGAATTGCTGTGCCAGTATTAGCTACTAATGTGAGTATTAAGAGAACATAACTTTTTTTCCCATAAAGTATTTAGGGTAGAACACATACATATTTATTACTTTTAATCAAACAGAATGAGAAAGTTCTTCTTGCTTCAGCTTTTGGAAACCAAAACAAGTCTGGCTTGACACCTGCTACCTGCTTCCCTTCCACACAGAAAATAAAAAGTTTGGGGAAGAATAAATGTTCCACATGACATAGTTTGGGAACCACTACCAGATACAGGCTCAATATGCCAACAGGAATTAAAGTCAGAAAATCCAGGCAGGACTGGACATGGTCCTGAGCAACCTGCTCCAGCTGACCCTGCTTGGGAAGGGGTTGGACTAGATCATCTCAAGAGGTCCTGTCCAACCTCAGTGATTCTGTGCTAAAGGATAATGAGGGACTGAAATTAGAAAATAGCCATGTACTCTACTAATAGATGTGTGCACTTTTGTTGGTATACATTGCATACGTGTACATCTATCAGCATATATACTGAGTGGCCTCTGACTTGTATCTACACAAGATCATAAGAGGGAGTCAATCATCCTTATCCCTCTACTTATGCTATCTGGATGCCAGGTTCAGACAAGCTATTTGGGTATCTAACTCCTTTTGTACCCACCTCCCAAAATCAAACCCGCCTGTGAAGAACTTGGCAGGAAGCTTGGCAAGTATCAGTTGTTGTTTCCTGCTGACACAAACCATGGCAGCACGGGTAGTGCCTCCAGGAAAAATCAAGATGAAAACTGTGCCCCTGAGGGTGTCTCTGAAGCACAATCCCTCCAAAGCAAACCCCATTTGATACAGGTTATGCCCTCCTCGCTCAGGGCTGTGCCGCGCATCAACATCTAGGTTGACACGAGTGAGCAGGTCTGCCTTTCCCGATCTTATAAATAGTCCTGCACAGTATTTGTGCCTTGAGTCTTTGTTCAATCAGTGACACAGGACCTCAAGCGCCCTGTGAATAGAGGATCAGGCATGTTACATGATTACTAACCAGCTACGGCTGGTAAGAGACACGTTCTCTGTGTCTCTGGTGTATCACAGCTGTCAATGACCATGGCCCGTGGGGAGGCTCAGCCTGGCGTCTGCATGGGGCAGTGCCCACGAGGGAGTCCCCACGCTCTGGCCACCAGGTAGGGCTTGTTTCTTTCTTTCATCTTTTGTTTGTATTTTCTGTTTGGACCATACTCTCCCCCGCATTCTCCTTTTAAACCATGCAATACATTTTACTTGGTACTGTAGCACAGAAAAAGGTAATGGCAATTGCTGCAACAGCTCCGCAGCGAGGAGCAGGGTTCAGGCAGCCCACTGACATTGATGAAGGGCAAACAGAAATGTACCCACATGTGAATAAGATTATGCAATTTTACTCCTTGTGAGTAAACAAAATTACTTATTCTTAAAAATCAAAAGGTAATCACACTCTCTTCAAATTGTGTGAAAGGATGGAAACTGGGTCCCTGTTCCTAAGACATTAATCAAATCCAGACTCAATTTAATGATGTTAAGTCATCCTTAGCTTTCAGAATCATTCAAAGGGCTTCTACTGAAGTTATTTGATCTCAGGCTTTTTGTTCACTTTTCAGCAGTATTTTAGAGAGTCTATAACGTCTGAGAAGCTTCATGTTCTGAATAGGGAAGGAATCACAGGACCAATGTTACTATTTATTACTTTTTTCCTACTCAGTCAAACTTAAATTACATGCACAAAACTTCAGGATGATATGGGCACATAAACGCCCATATTTAGTATTTTGATTAGTCACAGGAGAAAGTAAATCATGAGCTTTGTCAGCAGTTGCCAAGCTGCTGACAATGTCTTTCAGAAATAACGCTGAAAAATAATGAAGTCTAGTTTATGAATGAAGTTTGTGTCAAGGTAAGACAGCATTCCCTTCAGCATTATAAACGGTACTTTGATGAAAGTTTCATAAATGGTTTAATTTTTCTCTTTTATCTTCTCCCACACTCTCCTCTCTACAGCCTATCTTTCTTCAGAGCAGCATCCACAGAGGAACAGATGGTTCAGGAGATGGGAGATCCCTCCTGAAGATTACAGGCAAAGGTTTCTCACTGGCTTGTTAGTGGAGAGAGAGTTCAGTTATGGGTATCAATCAGATATGACCAGAGAGACAACCAGCCTTGGCCCTGGCACATGGACACTCCCAGGGACAAAAGATAGCTAAGATACAGACAGCGTCTTCATTTGGACAGAAATGGCTAAACAGAAGCTATTGGTCTGTGCAAGACTCCCACCATCCTCTGGTGGAACCACTCTGCTCTGCAGAAAGGGTTGAGTATTCACTGAGGTGTAGCCTAGAGGAGGAAAAACACCCTCTGAAGTGGAAATTATGACACTGAACTTCAGAGGGAGGACACGGATTCTAGCCTTTCTCGGTTAATGTTTACTTATAAATGGAGGTGTACTACCACAAGAGATTATGAGCTTGCCTAACTCCAGAAATCTTCTAGCCTTGTGACTCAAGAAGCTGCTTGGGAAATGACAGTTCACAACCATTCATTGTTGTCACCTACTGGTGGTCTTCATCTCCATATACCCCTTTCCTCTGGGGACTCAACTTCAAGCTCGTCCCTGTGATCTATGCCACAGCCCCACCTTCAGCATCGCCTTTTTTCTTCCTGTTTTCTGAAAAATTTGCCTTGCTTGCTCTCTCTCTTCCTCCACGCAGTTCACGAGCAGTGTGAGGATTTCAGAGCCATAACAGTTTGTTCTTCCATCCCATCAGGTAAATGGTGCCTTGTCCTGTTAATGCAGCACAGAAGAGACAGGAGGCACCATGCCAGCCCCTGCAGCACCTGGGGACAGCACGCATGACCTCTCGGGGAGCTCAGCTCATGTGGATAGTTCCAGAACAAGGAGGAGACCACTGCTGAGGCTGTGCTGCCTTCTCCCACCTGGGAGAACCGAATGCAAAGCTGGGTTTAGGGCAGAGCGCCTGCCAGGCCAGGGCGGTCCCACCAACTCAGTCAGGTACCAGCATATGCCAGCGATGGACAAATGGGGAAGAGGAAACTTGCTTTGGCTCACTTCAGGCAACCGCTGGCCCCACGTCATCGCATGCCCTTTACAACAAAAAATACATGAGCTGCCTTCTCCCTCCACTCATCCCACCCACCGCAGGACATGGGGACACCAGCCCTGCCTGAGCCTCATCACTTTCAGCTCCAAACACTTGCCACCGCAGGAAAGCTAAGCTGCGGGGATCTCTGCCTCTCTCACATTAATTCCACTTCCAGCAAGCCAGTATTTGTTGATATCGGAATTACATGCAGATATCACAGACTTTTATTCAGAGTATTACAAGAATTGCTATAATCTCTCCATTCTTCCTTTGCTCCTTATCGTACTGGTTCAGCTCTTGCCTGCTTCATACAGTTGCTATCTTTGTGTTGCCCTTTGTTCAAATTTGCATTCAGACAACAATTAGAGGACTATGTATCACATATTCGCATCGTATCACACAAGCATTTATTTCTCTGGAAGGCTGGCAGCACCCTGAAACAGCACTTCTTTTATTAATGGGAAACCACTGGAAGGATCGCTGCATTCCTGGAGCAACATCGGGGCTTTTGCCTTTGGTTGTGTCTCCCACCACACTGGATACACCGTTGGGTGTTTAGCAAATAAATAAGTCAACAACTCCTGGAGAGAGCAACCAGATAGAAGCCACAAAGAAGGGTCCCTGATTTGCATGGTGAGTCTGTTCATTGATCTTCCATGGTAAATCCTGGCTATGGACTACAGAAAAAAATATGAAACTGCTTTCTTAGACGTATCCTCCCTCTTTCATTGTGTGCTTCAAAGTCTTCATGCGCAGCCAGCCTCCGGGAAGGCATGGCAGAGTCTGTCATTGTGGAGACTGACGCTTGCAAAGAACAACTGCGGCAGAAGAGAAAGAGAGCCCCGTTTGAAATATGAAAGGGGAAAATGTGCAAGCCCTTCCCTCTCCCCATCACAGGCTCCCACTTCCTCGTCCCAGCTAAAGCTAAAAAGGAAAAAATATACTTTAAGAGAAAGATTCCTTTGAAACGAGGCAGAACATGGTTACAGAAAGATGAAGATGATGGCTTATGATAAGGGCACAGCCAGCAAGGAACAGTAACTTTGGGAACAATGGAAATTTCACAGGTATTAGATCTGAGTGCAGTCAAGGCTGATGGAAACTTCAGTACAGGCAGCAGGGTGAAAAGGTGCCCAGGCTTTACTGGGACTTTTTCTTCCTGTTATTTTACTGATAACGGGGAGGGGGTGAGAGGCAGTAGAAATAATCAAGAATATCCTGATTGAACAGGGAAACTACAGAAGTATATAACAATTGTGTCATCTTTGTTTCCCCACAATCAGTCAGTATCTTCTGCTGAGATGACTCTCAAGCATTTCATAAACCCGATGTGTATTTGTAGACACAGGGAGTGACAGGCGATGGGATGATAAAACACTGATTTCAAGAGGATGGCACCCTGAAGGGACACATTGAATACAGTCCTCTTGAGGACTTTAAAACTTTTAAAGTTCAATACAAAGATGACTTTTTTTTAGGTGACGTAAGTGTAATGGAGATTATATTTCAACCAGAAATTAGGAGTGGTGCTGAAGGAAGTCATCTGGACCTTCGGCAGGGCAGTGACCTGCCATGGCATCGCTCCCCACCCAGCAGTGCCGCATCCCAGTTCCCCAACATCCCGATGGCAGGACAGCCCAGAGGAGAGAGGGCTGCCGTGTACAGACAGAAAACAGCTTTTCACTAGGCAACTGGTACAGGCATTTGAGTCCTTCTTCAGGTAGGAAAGAGAGGGGGCAACTTTCAAGACCAGTCAATTACGGTAATGTAAATTAAACAATTTCAAAGGGCTACCTTAGCAAGGGTAAGTTTTCCTGAACAGTAGCATCCCTATAAGGGGTTAGCAGTAGGGAAGGTCAATGGAGGACTCTAATATACAGTCTATACGTCTGATCAGACAGCAATATTGGCACTGATCTCAATTTTTCATCTCCAGAAGAGTTAAGAGCTGTTTTCCAGTCCTCTCCTGGAAGCTGTACTGTAGGACTCCCCTGAGGATCAGGACTGAGGGGCCAAGGACAAATTACTCTCCCATTTCGCTGAAGCTGCCTTGTTTACATGCTTCAACGATCTAAAACACAGTCAAAACTGGAAAGGCAAAACAAAGGAAAAACTCAGAATAGAAACAGTCCGTTTCTGTTTGGAATCACTCCCCGTTTGTGGTGCAAAGCCCATCAGGACCATCACACTCCTGCAAAGCCTGCTCATGGTGCAGCATTTTCTGGAGGGCAGTGCTTAAATGGAGATATTTTCAGGTAGCTCCGTGTTCTTGCAGTGTAAACCACTGCTCAGCACTACAAAAAGGAGCTTCAGTCACCCCACCACACACACAGACACACAGTCACAGGACAGCAAGGGTGAAGGCAGGAGCAGAGCTCCTAGCGAACAGATTAATAGGAAGCAGCTACTGCAAAGCTGCTCTGGTGCAGTGGTGGCTTTAAAGGCCAGTTCTGAGGTGCAAAGTTTCAATTATAATCAGTTAATGTTACCTTCTTTAGATGATTCCTAGGCAAGACAACACAACAGTTGCTGCGAGAATATGCTTTTTTTTTTTTTTGCTTTTTTAATGTTCTCCAGATGCATTCTGTTTTTATTTAAAAACTATCGCTGAGCAAAATGTGGTATCACCCATGTGGAAAGTAGGGGGGGGGGAAAGGACTGAATACCTTTACTACTCTGAAAACTTCTAGATGTCTCTTCAAAACTTTTTTTGGAAGTATTTGCTGGTGCAAAATCTCCTACACCATTTTCCCAGATGTGCTGTATGAGTTACACAGCTGCTTATCAGATTAGAATTAATTTCAGATAACTTGTTTCCTTTCAGAACAATATGGTTGAGAAACGTGCTTGGCTGGGACGCCTCTTCCTGCAGTAACCAACTCAAATGGAAATAAAGGCAGGGATGAAGTTGGTCTTACACAACAGAAAGTGAAATAAATTCACCTGGACACTCATCTTCCACTTTTCTTCCCACGCTCACTGCTGTGCCGCAGTCCCCAGCATCCAGCACAGTAACATATGCAGTAAAATTTTGGGAGAGCTCAAAAGAAGAACTCAAGGAGAAAATTACATTGGCCCACTGGTGTCCTGCCGGATCCAGGCACTGGACAGAGCTGGCAGAGTTAAGGGGATGGGAGGAGAAAAGCCAGATTAGACTGAACCTCTGGTGCTCTTCTGCTTCCATTAACAGATTACTCATATTGGAAAGATTATTAATGCAAAAGTCATTTGTATTGGTAATCTTTTCTGGGAGCTATGTGAAAGTCCTAAAGAGTATTTTAAATAGAGATGGGCTTAAATTGAAGATGTTTTTTGGTTCAGATTAATTTATTTTTCTAATGGTTAGATGCTGCCTACTTTAGTAAATATAGTAGTCTCTTCTTCCTAAGTACTTCAGTAGCATGCAATTATAGTTACTGTAATTGAACAATTAATGTTTCCATTGACAATGCCTACTTGAAAGCATTTTATTTCCATCGTAAATTTGGAGTGGGTTGAAACCCTCAGCAAAGGCTGGAAGTGCCTGGGTGCATTTCAGCAGATGGGAGAAAAGGTGCCGCAGATCGCAGGCAGGAGAAGACAGAGCCGCTCCCGTGCTCTGCGGGCAACATCGTACGAACACATGCCCAACGCTCTCCCTCGCACCATTCAACGCGGTGTGATTTGCAGCAGGGTGTGTGCTTGCAGACAAGAGTGGCACAGGATCACGCGTCCCACCGCGTGCCCCAAACCAAAGCAGTGACAGCTCGGGCCAAGCAAACACCTCTCGGTCCCAGGGCTACGCCACCGCCTGCCCCGCTCTGCTCTGCCACCGTCACCCATCCTCCCCCTCCCCTTTCCAAAAGACCAATTATTAATGTAAGGACGGGCACTGCCTATCAAAACAAAACATTTTGACAACAATTCCAACATTAATCATGTTCTTCATACCACATCCACCACCTATTATCATTAATATTTGCAAATAATATTGAAGACTTTTGTCCCTCTCATATATAAGCAGCTTTAATTATAACATTAGTTATTAATATCAGTTCTAATAGTACTATCATTACTGTACGATTTCTTAATCAAGTATCAAGCTTACTATATAGCAAATACCATCTTCATTCTGGATGTCAATTAGCTCCAAAGATGACAATTAAATGTATTTATGCAGATTTATGCATACACTAAAACAAACTCATCCCCATACACAGGATACGTTACATTTTAGGTTCCTATGGCTACAGCTCATAACAGCAACGTGTGCTCAGCTTACATGACATCAATTGCAAACAATTATCACCAGCTGAATCAGCCCAGGTTAGCCCAAGATGTAATTTTTTTGTGTAGTTTTCAGATACCATCAAATCACCGATGCTAGTACTTGAAAAGATTGAGAGAGAACCCAATCTATCCCTCTACTTCAGGGCAGAATCAACCACACCCAAACCCCACCACCAGGATATGTTCATGCTGGCACTCAAGTTTCATACTGCATGCAAATTGTCTATACAGCACCAATTTAATCTAGGGCAGGGATTTTCACACTCCACTGCATCACATCGCCCGTCATTTACTGTTATGTCATGTCCTACTCAGTCAAGAGCTGGAAGACACAGCAATAATATAGATGTTTGTTGCCTTTGATTCTTCATGTCACCAATACCTTCCTCAGGCATGCAAATACGCAGTAATTAGAGCTACATTATATCAAAAGCCAAAATATTTCAAAGCAGCTGCTTTTGCCTTCTCTTTTTCCAACCCACAACAGCCAGTGTAGTCCTCCTCTTCTTCCCCTAATCCTGCTTTCCCTACTGACCTCCACAAGCATGAGACTTTACAGGAATTGCCCCCAAAATGGCCCTGAAGAGTTCCAGGGTGGCCCACACTTCTGAAACGCAATAATTAACAATTTGTTGCTGTTCATTCATACACATCTCAATACTAAAAGAAAGAACAGCACCCAACCCCTAAAAAGCGAGCCAAGACCAGCCATGGACACAAGTTGCACAGCCTTGGTGGGAACACAGCTAGTATCTGCAGGGTCAGAGCGCCCAGCCTCTGCTGGCGGCCTGGCCAGACTATTGGCAAGGTTGCTCCATGGCCAGCAACATCAACTGTCGTATCTCCAGTGCACATGTTCATCTTTGGATATGAACATGTGAGAGAGGGGCTCAGAGAAGAGCGATTACAGTTCCTGTCTGGCTCCTTCAGCTTCAGACCCTTCTCAGGCCACCAGTCTCATGGTGGAAGTCATCAGATGACCTCCCTACAAGGCAGAAGACACCTATCGATAAAATCCTCTCAGGCATTGATAAAGCCTGGGCAAAACTGATAGTGATGAAGATCCAGCCCAAAGTCCAATATCTGGATAGCTCTGACAGCAAGGAGAGCCGGGTCTTGCACAGAAACAAAGATGAGCTCAGCAGGGGAACAGATGACCAAGAGCGTAAAACAGAAAATGCAGGAGGCTGCAGTGAGCTGCAAAAGGCAGAGCCACAGCAGCTTTGCCCAACCTTGAGTGGTATAAAGGAGCAGCTGGGAAGACCCCTCTACTGTTGCTCTTGTATACCAGGATATATCCCAACAGACAGTCACCGTCACCTATTGTTATTCCAACCAAAGAGCCCAGGACAAAATCACCCGTGTGTTTTTCTCCATGTCCTGACCCTGCGTGAGAGGCTGGGAAGGCAGCACTTAGCAAACACCACACCAAGGGTTGGCTCTTTTGGAATCAAGCAAATTTTCCCTTGTAGAATATCTGTTTGTTATCTAATGTTGCAGATATATAAGGCTGTGGTGAAAGTATTTCTTGGCTTACCTACAGCTTGTATAGAGCTACTATTTTCTTACTCAACAAATGTCTAAATAAATAATGCACTGCTGTGTTTCTCTGTATTTTTTTTTTAATTTGGATATGAAAAGTTGAAAAATTAAAAAGTTTTACACATAAACGTAACTGGATATTTAATCCTCTTTGCAAGCTTGCGTATAGGTTTCATACCTTAAGGCTCTGGTTCATAATTAACATGCCCTGCTCCCATCATGGTTTTCTGTTAGAAAAGATTCTGGATGTTATCAGAAAACACCTTCTCTAATTTTAGTATGCAAAATTCTAATTACAGTATGAATTTTTTATTTCTTAATTCTTTACCATTTTTATTCACCCTCTGGGTACTGAAATATAATTAATTCTGCTTTACTTTTTCTAATAGATTTATGTGTATTATCATATATATTAAATTTTCAGTTTTGTAACTTTTTTCAACTTTATTGCTTCCCACACTGACAATGTTCACTTCATTAAAAACATGTAATCCCTGAGCTGTGATCAAGACATAATTGCACATTTTTGTATTATAATAACATGCATGTTCTTCATATTTTATTAGTGACGCCCCCCCACCCCCCACCCCCCCCGTTATGCTTGTACGACTTAGAGTAACCTCCCAAACTGCAAGTGGATTCCAGGCTAAGGCGTTAGGGGCACCCATGGGATCAGTTTACATGCAGTGAAGATGGTCATACTCAGAGAAAACAATAAAATACTGCTTTTTTTCGCCCCTCAATTCCCTTGCACCATTCTGCATAGACCAACCCCAAGATTGCCTTCACAGCCTTGACCTAGCGAAGCAGTTGCCTACCTGAAACCAAAGGAAACACCACACATAGAGACGAAGTGTATGGCAAGAAGCCGAGGCAGCAGCCCCTCCAAATGCAACCCTGCAGAGACCCATTGCTAGCTAGCGAAGTCCTTGCATGGACAGTGGGAGGTTACGTGACCCTCCTTTGCACGTTGACCAAGTCGCTTAAGTCTTTCAGGTCCGTAATTACACTTCGCAGAAAATGGTAAGGTCCAAAAAGCTTATATTCCTGATTTTTTTCCTTCCTTTTTGAGAAAATCCCCAGTTCAAATAGATTTTTCTCAGTTCAAAATAGATTTTTTGTTCAAAGCTCAAGGTAATTAAAACCACAAAGTAAATATGAAATGGTCAAAAAGAGGGAAACAAATTAATCGATCTTCACCATTACTTTATCATATTAATTTGCTGATAGTAAAGATATTTAAGATACTGCCCTTTCAACTGGGAATAGGAAAGTAGTGTAGTTTATTTAAATATTGTCAACTGCTCAACATTTTTTCTAAGGTGGAAACACTTTTCTGGTGACAGAAACTGCCTTCACACACTGAGTGAGTGCTTACTCCATGGAAAAGACACTGATCTACTCGGTTCAAATACCATTGCACTGTGCTTCATTTGCTTGTGACTTGATCTTAGAAATTTTATTATGCATATCACTATTATTTTTCTTTCAGCCTTTAGGTCCTACTTTTCTTAGCACTTAAGAATTAGACAAAAATTTAAAAATCATTTTTATTGTACAGATAGAGAACAAAGGCAAAACTTTTTAGCAATTCACCTAAAGCCATACAGCGTGCCCCTAGTAAGGGAGTACAAAGGATACTGGAGATGTTGCTTAACAGCTCTTCTCTTAACCATTAAACAATTTATCTGGAACGTACATGAACATTAAAAAGTGGAAGGTAACACTGGTCAGAGTGTCGTACTTGTCCCTCTGTGCCTACCACAAAGCCATCATCCCTATGCAAAAAACCCCCCCAAAACATCACATGTAATGCAGACTTATTTTAAATCATTACGCTGTTTGCCTCACCTTACCACAATTGCTGCTCAGGCAGCCTCACAGCTGGCTAAAACATGACCACAATTCAAAAGATTAAAATATTTCCCAGTATAAAGCTAATCTGCTGTATTAATATTACTCACAGTAAATTTTAGTGTCGTTCCTTCTCCCAACCTTTTAATATTTTGTTTCTTGGGATGATGTACAACAAGAGTATCAGCTAGCACAGCCCGACTGACTTGTTGATATAATTAATTCAGCACGTTAATGATATTGCTGGTTTAAAAAAAAGGGGAAAAAGAGAAAAAGCAGGAAGCTGCCCAGAATACATGTGCTCCCACAACAAGCTGCAGGAGTTCTCACAGACATACCGAAATTAAACAGTATTCACTCACAAAGAGATTTTTTTAAACCTTGGCACAAAGAGCAGGGCCTGTACTGCAAAGGGCACGTCACCAGTCCCTGAGCCCACTGGAAGATGCTGGGAGCAGGTCTGCCAAAAATCTTGTGCTTTATGTACAGAGTCTTCAAAAGATCCGATGACTTCGGCGCTCACCGGTTGCCTGGTGAGGTTTAACCCTATCAAGTATCTACCGTAAGGGACAACATGCCTTTCACTTGCTGAACCAGGCAGTTCCTTCAGTGTGAAATAATCAACATTTGTAAAGTTACACATGTATAAATATATTCATGTAACAAACCCACAGATTTTCCACACCCTTAGAAACAGAGCCAATGGGTGAAATTGGTCTCCTTCTACAGAAATGGAGTCGATCGTCTTTCTCAAAAAGAAAGAGCTAGCATCAGAAGGTGAAGTTTGGTACAGCTGTCCAGCACAAATAAAATTGTAATTTGGCCACAGATACTGTATGAGATTATTGATAAAAGCTAGAAAATATCTGGCAGAGAGCATTTGTCCTGAACTTCAGGAAAGACACTGTTGGAGCTGTTTTGCTTTGAACTATGGGGCCAATGTTGACGACAATTCAGCAAATTCCTCTGTGATTTCCAGCCAGCTGTGGGAAATTCTCCAGCGCCTATTCCTCCTCAACAAACCTCAAGAGCCAGGTGAGCCAGACTCTCAGCTACATTAGTTTTACAATATTGAGTAATACAGCACCTGTTTTCAAAGACATTCCTCTCTCCTGCTTTATGAAATACAAAGAATTATTATGAATACAACTGCTAAAACCAAGAGGGAAGTCACAACAAAAAAGGTAGGTAGAAATTTAACACATTCTTCCTCTAGTTAGCAATAGAGACTAGAATTAGAAAAGCCGTATGCCTTTCTAGTAGACGATTACAAATGACTTTGTCTTTGCCTGACATTTTGACCTGGAAGGATAGGACGAAAACTGAACACACACAATGATGGTGCTACCCTTGCTATGGGATAACCACCTCCTCTACCACCCCCGATGTCACATCAAAACACCTCGTAAGATCTTATGCAATATGAAAATAAGTAATTCTGCTGATTTTCTAAACATCAGTGGAATAAATAGGCCCAGAAAGCCAAAAGCATTATTAACATCACCTTGCAATGTTACAGAATTACAGAGTTGCATGTGATTTTTAAGACGACTGTGGACTGCTTAATCCCACGGCAAAAAAGAGCCATTAAAAAAACCATTTTGATTTTCTACCAGAGATACCAAAGCCATAGATAAAAACAGCGCAGGTATATGAAATGTAATGAATAATAAAATATGAAATTAGGTCAAGCTTTCATTTTTAGCTGAATCCTTACTACCTTTGTTTTAGAGGAAAAAAATTTCTGACAGGCTCTTGGACGATATTAAAGACATTCCTGTGGTCAGGATGTAGAAAGTCTCAGTGCAGGGGCTGGTTGCCTTTAGGTCTTTCGCTCCAACTCAGGTGTCAAGACCTCTCTCCAAGTCCAAATGACAGAGACCCAGCAGTGTCAGGGCTCATTTCAGGCTCCCAGGGAATGACGGTAGATGCAGCCATCCTCCTGGCCCCAATTTTAACTGGTACTTCTTCCCAGCTGGCTCAAGAAATAAAGACACTCCTTCCCCAGAAGAAATAAGGATGAAGGAGGGATTTCTGTACCGAATAGCTCATTGAAGCTTTATTCTACCTGGCTGCTACTCTGTGAGGACATTGATTTCCAGTGGTACACATCCCTAGCTTATCAGTGAAGATTGCAATACAGCCCCAATTTTCTTTTTCTTTTGTTTTTCTCTGTTTGTTGTTTTCCTTTACAGATTATAGTCTGTGACATGATGTGCTGTATGTTCGTCTGCACAGGTAGGAGAGCTCAGCACAACGCTGAGTCAAAGACAAGTAGTGGCTAATCCAACCTACAAAAGGCATGTAACGGCAACGTGTCCTGAGCCAGCATCGACCCCCATAACACAAACCACATTTTCTAGTGGTATTCTAGGAGATTACAGTATTTTATTTAAACTCAGTAATCTAATCCGTGTTCTTAAGAGGCATAGGTAAACACTGATGTTCTGTTAGAGCAATATTGATAGTTTGTGCAGTTGTTTGCTTAGAAAATCCCTGAAATCACAAAGTCGATTGCACAAATCCACAACCAGCAAACCAGACTGCTGTATGGAGCAGAGAAAAGAAAAAGAGTTCCGGAGACAAAACTAGGACAGTTTGCATGGTTCCTCTCCAGGTGCAAGAGCTCCTCTGCTCCACCTCCACCGGGTTACTTCTGTCACTACCTTTGAAATCTGGAGAAAAGCTGTATTGCAGGTTTGCTTGTGTTTCAAATGACAATTAAAGGGAAGAGACATCAAGATAAAAAGACTGAAAATGCGTAAGAAGCTCCCCTGTTACTAACCTGCTACCCATTGGAGACCCAGCACTTCATCCCAGCTCTGCCAGGACAGGATTTAGAATATGAAGGACAGAAAACAGTGCATCTGAATGATTAAAAATAGAACTAAAAATCAAGAACATAGTAACAGCTTAGCACAGATATCTTAGGTCATCTTAGCTTTACATAGACTAAGTGGAAGTTACCTGGTCAAGAAACAGCAGGTCAGTTTGGGTTTTCCACATGTAAAAGGACCAGGAGAAACCCTTATCTTTTTTACACTAAGGTAAGATCATCATATCCAATAGATTACTGCTTTTTAAAAAAATCTTTTTAACCTAAAAAGAGGGTCAGGATCCAGACTGCATTCCCCTCTCTGAACCGATGATCATGCAGAGCTTCTATCTGCAGAAGTGTAGCCTCCTCTCGGAGCCACTGCTGAACTGAAGCACGTTGCTCCCAGCAGGCAGCTCCCCTAGCTATGTTTTTGGAATAATCTCCAATGCTGATCTCATATAAGTATTTTTCTTCACACTCGTTTTTATTTTCCTTCTGTACTCACATAATCATTATTTCCACACGTTTCA
Organism: Aptenodytes forsteri; assembly: GCF_000699145.1. NCBI lineage: Eukaryota > Metazoa > Chordata > Aves > Sphenisciformes > Spheniscidae > Aptenodytes > Aptenodytes forsteri. Next base: position 5,050,923 of record NW_008794444.1, read on the forward strand.
CGATTCAGGTGTTATGCTGATATATCATATCTATTCTGCATTATTCTTATCATATTCTCTAATGGAATTGGTAGGTAAAATTATTTCCATCCGCTAAAGCAAAAGCTTCATATCTTTGGGTTGCCTTCCTCGGGCTCCTATGGTTTCCCAGGTACTGCCTGGGTTCAACATCCAGCAGCCCCCGGGAGCACGCCGGGACGGCAGCAGCGATAAATGCTACTTGTCACTCCAGGAGTGGTACCCTCCAGGAGTGGTACCGCAGACCTTCCTAACCTGTTTTCTCAGCAACATCGCAGCTGTCAAGTGATATTTTTTACTTCTCTTCTTCACAATACTACATTCAAAAACTCCTGCTAGCAGAGCAAACACGCGGCAGCCGCAGGAGACACCCACATTGCCAAGCCCTGCAGCTCAAATCACTGCCCAGCAGGGGATTTCCGAGCAGCCTGGCATTTCCTCTGACCCCAGCCAAGTCTCTAACATCTTTTGGCCTGATGACAATCCTGGCTGAGTGTTTTCTGTCCAAGCTTGACCACCAGAGTTGTTACCCAAATGGGCAGTATTCCCAGTGTTGTCTCAGAGGTAGCGGCTGGTCCACGTCTTGCTGTTTGGGACTGTGCTTTCCTTTCCACCGCCTGGTTCAGACGGGACGGTCGAGCTGCACCGAGCCCATTGCAGAGCTGAGACATGCCCCTTTGGGAACACAGCCCACCCAGCAAACAGAGGAGTAAGCCTTTAAAAACCTTTGCTGTGACCTGCAAGCTGCCAACGAAGGGAGAGCAGAGAAGTCTGCTCAGCCTGTCCCCATGGCAGCTCTGCCTGGAACACAACCACCTTCAGTTGCTGGCTTTGTGCTGGCGGCTTCACTCTGCTGCCTGCTCAGGATAAAGAGCACAAAGCCACGGGGCTGGCTACGGGAAGCAGCACTGCTTTAGGTACACCTGGGCTGTCGTAAGGACCGCAGCAGAGGGAAGCGGCTGGCTGTGTGTGGCAGGGCTCCGCGCAGCCACCGGTCCGCACGGCCACACGAATTCACTGAAATGCCGGGGGACAGGGGGAGACTGAGCAACAGTACTAAAGATTCAATTTCCAAGCCATGCAGGACAGACTGGGGAATGTGATCCATGCCTTGTGCACTACAGTGATAAGACAGAAGCACAACCGCCTGTAAGTGCGAGGGCGAGCACAGGCAGCTCCCACGAGATGTGCTTGTCCATCAAATTGCCCTGGGCATTAGGGAGACCCCACAGTTTCATGGGAAGCTGATGCTAGAGCAGCTTTTCAGAGCAATGTTGAAGGTCATGGTGTTACTATTGCAAATACAAAAAGCCCGTACCTCTGTTTCAGTGTTTGGTACCGGTACTGCTGATGCACCCTAAGATGAGACAACAGAGCTATATAATCTGACATTTCAGATCCAAGTATGACTTTCCAAAACAGGAGGACATTTTAAATTATTCCTTGCCTTTGCTCTGCTCCTTTCCAAGTGCAACCCATGCTGAGCACACGCTGCAAAGGGGCTGCTTTCCACCTGACAGTCTGTTACTGAAGGAACTGACATTTTAATGTAGCCAACCCAATAAAGCAGCCTCAAGCCCAGGATGAAATACGAAAACTATCAGGGCCTTCTATCTCCCCCAATTAAAGCAATAGCTAAGAAAAAGAGAATCAAAATAGACTGAAATAAGGCATTCTGGTTCCTAGATAATCTGATAACAACTGAGCCAAAGAGAAGGCTTTGAGTAGAGTCCCTTTAGGAATATATGACTTTTTTGGTGAAAAACAAATGAACAGAACATAATTTCTGAAGGCTGTATCTTTGTAGGCAAGAGAAGGAGATGTGCCCAAAGGAGTATGGTTTAGTGCTACTTCTAAGTCCATGCCACAGAGAGCACAGCTCCAGGACATCAGCTGGGCGAGCAGCAATACTGCTCCAAATGTCGGTGCATGTGGAGATGGGGCAGCAAGGCTGCGCTGTGCACACCCTGGCCGGTCCCCGGGATGTCCTTGCTGAGCCATCCTGCCTCTGAGCATCAGCGGGGAAGACAGCAGAAATGGAGAACGTGGACCTGGGGGTAAGAAAGCCTCCTCAGGAGGAGCAGAGTGCTGAGCGGTGCTGCACATCCTTGCATGCTGAAGACCCGAATACCTCCTCACCTGAGGCTGCTCCCATAACATATCTGGCTGCAGAAAAAATGAAAGTTACTACCAACTTGCAGCGGAGGTACTGAATTGCACTGTGCTGGGCCATTAGTTACATGACAGCCTTCCTTTAATAATCTCAGTCATTCAAGTCAGTGGCTACAGCAGCTGTGAACCTCCCGAGCTGCACAAAGCACCAAAGCCACCATTTGTAAACACAAGGAGGTGACAGGTTGGACCTAAACAGCCAAAACCTATGAATACCTTAGCAGGTGAGAAAGTATTCCAGAGGGAGGAAGATGCAAGGTTATAAAAGTTTATAAAAATACAATGAGAACGCAACCTGCCACTGCAGTGCCAATGCAGTGGGAGCCACAGAGCGAGCCAGCCCATGCACTCAGGCGAGCTGATCTGAGACTGACTCAGATATTAATTTCCTAAAAGACCTGTAAGTCTGTTTGTGGTTGTCTTGTTAACCCACTACCGTGTAGATACAAAGCAAAAAATAAATTTTGCAAATGAAAAGATGCCTCAGGCCACTGAGTAGGTGGCATTAACTACGCAGGTTTTGGTATACTCTTTGGCTGAAGTGGCTTCCCGATAACTCCTGACACCAGCGGTGAACTGAGCTACAAAGCCAACCTGTCTGCAGAGCAGAAGAGAGGGAAACCCCACCGGTGAGCGGGCTCTCTGGAAACGTGGGAGGTGCGGGACAACAGGCAACAGCGCTTCCTTCCCGCACGCAGTGGTTTTGCTCCTGGCAACAGAAGCCTCAGAAACACTGGGTGGGTTTTACAGTTTCTGGGTTCAGTTGGGCAGAGAGGGTGAACGCCAAAGCTGTGTTACACGAGCTTCAGTGCTGCACTCTGTAGGAAGACATCAATTACAGCAGGTAAGGTTTAGATCTGTATAAAGGGAAGGTGGAAATTCAGGCAAGTTTGTAAAATATCTCAGGCTGAAGAGTCAACCTTGCCATTTTCACGTGTAGGAGTCCTTGATCAGATACCAGGTAGCAACTCAAGCAAACTTAAAATAAGACACAGCATTAATCTCACAAGTATTGTGGCAAGAGGAAGAGCACAAGAAAGATGTCATCCTGCTCATGATGATCTGTAGGAAAGGTGGACAATGCCTGAACATTGAACAAAGAAAAAGAAAACCCCTAAGAAGAGCACTCAGAGATGGAAAGTCCCCCAAAGTACCTGAAGCATCAAACAATGAATATCAAACAGCTGTTTGTCTTTGGGACAAGAAAACTTGCAGTGGATTACACAGCCCTGCGAGAACCTGCAAACCCCCAGAGAGTGTTTGAAATGTAGCCAGAGCTGGACAGACACAGACGTGAGCACTGAATCCATTTCGGATATACCAATGTTGAACATCACACCACTGAGCAAGCAGGTAAACTTAATATGAACACAGGAAGCCGCTTCTTAATAGAGTAATAAACAGAGTGTATAAGAAAGAAACCTAGAAAAGATAAAGCCTCTTGTAGTCATCATAAACATGTCCTATGCTTGGTTTTACCAAGGAGAAGCACTAATTAAAAGCGCCCTGTAAGTTCACTTCCCTGGACATCACAGAGCAAGTTAACACGCTTACTGGTTGTGCATCTATGTACCTTCACTGACTTGTACACACAAAAGTGTAAATTTTTCAAGGCCAGTTTCCCATCATTTGCAGAGTCCTTTGGGTTTGTGTCCCGTACTGAAGACGTTTCGCTGGAAGATACCAAGCACTGACGATACACACAGAGGTTTGGTAAATGCCATGCTGTCTCAAGTAAAAAAGAAGCCTGAGAAGGGCAGAGCTGGAGGCTCCAGCCTGCCCCGGACGGAGGCAGAGCTGCCAGACTAAATCCATCCAACACATGAACCCTGTGTAAAACCTGTCACGCCTCGACCTCTGCACCGCACACCAGGTATCGGTGGGACAGCAGTAGTGTCAAAAGCAGCTTGGCGGTTCTGCCCTCCCATTCCTCCCCCG
>NW_008794444.1:5055062-5059459 GCF_000699145.1 Aptenodytes forsteri
CCCATTCCTCCCCCCGGCCCTGGAGCCTACAGAAATTACCACTGCAGTCTCAAACACAGAATTCACAAACTACATAAAATCAGGTAGGTCTTGGTGACTGAGAAACATTTTGTAACACTAAAAAAAAAACATACCCAAAAGCAAAACCCTAACCTAAAAAACTTGCCTGACCCCAGACAAAGTGTGGGCTGTGGCTGGCAGAGGTAGCACTCAGCGATGAAATACGGCAGATAGCAATTAAGATGATGAGTGTAGAGCGGTCAGTGCAGTCTGCTCCAAGCCCCTGCTATTAAATTAAGATTGAGCTCTTTGCTTTGTTTAAAAGCACCAGGATACCGATCTCCGTGGGGTTAGAGAATTATAACAAGAACATCAAAAAAAGGTTTAAAAGGACACATGAAGATAAATTAAGGATTGAAAAAGCCTAAGCGAGGAATCAAAGCCATTTTATACTGGCCCCAGAAGAACTGGAAGCTGTTAAGGCTAGCTTTACAGACCAGAAGCACAGGTCAAATAAAGCAGAAGAGGCCACACTGGTGGCATGGAAAGAAGGCAGCACAGATTTGTTTGTGCTGGCTGGAAAAATTGCAGCATTGGGACTTACCTTCAGCCCCACACTGCCGGGGAGCTTTAACAGCTCAGGGACTTCCAGGTGTGGACATCACTCAATATATTTTCCCTGGGAATTTACTCTAGTATTGATTTGAGGTCTGTAATATTATTACATGTTATTTTTTAAAAGCTTTTAATTCACCCTTAAATCTCCTCTTTGCAGACATGAGCTGAGCATGGATACAGCAATGCCTGTCACTCACGTTCTGATAAAGTAGTTGGTGCGGCAGATCCTTAACCACGCTAATAAAACACTAAACTTTACATTTCCTTCCTATTAAATCTGCATTTATTGGGTACACTGCAGCGAGAGAGGCGTGGAACATTATTTTCCCCACCACCTTTTAGTCCACACACACGTTTTCGAAGTGCTGCTCTGAGATTTAGCCGTACGCATTCACTCTGGGTTTAATGAGTGTGACAGAAGTGGTCAAGTCCTCAGCAACCGGTCCAAAGAGTCCGTGTATACCCCTGCTCTGCGAGAAACTGATCCTGAGCAAAGCAGGAGTCTTACATGAAGGTCTCCAAACACTGAGCTCTGGGTGGGCCCATTCCCACAGAGCATTCCTGTGTCGTAAAGAGCATCACCAACTCATGGATTTGTGAAGAAAACCATAAAATATGATGTTCAAACTATGCAGTTTTCTGAAATACACCAGTATAGACACTGAGGTTTTCCAAAGCCTGTGGGAGGCCTGAGCCAGTGAATCAGAGGCGTGGGCTTAGTTCAGACACAACGAGGTAATAACCACAAAATCTTGAAGCAGACTTGTATGACACCAGCATCGGGGCGAGGGGTTACCTCAGCTCATCAGCAAGGGACAGGGAAGGCCACAGTGGAAGAAGATGGAGTTAGAAGCTCCTAGTCAGGGAAGATGTGCCAAGTAGAGAGAATACGAGATGCAAGGTCACAGACAATAAAAAGGCAGAAGTCCGCAAAAGGGAAGTAAAAAATCCCTAAAAGGTTGGCAGAAATGCTCTGACAGTGTCCTGCTAACACATGCCCAAACAAAGACCTATGAGAAGGAATACGCACAGTCATCAATAAGAACTGAAGTCACCTTCCTCTCCACGGTCAACAGGGAGGACCCTGCTCCCTGCCAGGTCTACAGCCTGTCCCCATGACCGGGAGCACTAAGAAACTGGAGGTGAAGCCCAGGCGTCCCCCTCGCTCTAGCTCTGACCAACCCAGCTCCGCTTGCCGCCAGCCCCTCCAACAGCAGAGGTCCAAGCTGCGAGGACAGGCTCAGCCCCACCAGTGCCCATCAGATGAGCCACAGGGGAGCCCACCCCCCAAAGCAACTCCTCGGTCACGAGCTGCTCCACGCCTGCGTCTCCTAGTTCACTGCCTGCCAGGTTTGCACGGCGCTTGAGAAAGCGTCTCATGAGGGAATTTTGATAAGCCGCAGCACAGTTACTGCTCTGCCGACACTGAACCCCTCTCAGCATTTTCCTTCTGCCCTGTTCCCTCTCGAGATGAGCGGTGCCATTGCTGCAGCCCTGTGACAACCGCTTCTGAGAAGGACCCCATATGCACACGGCAAAAAATTACAATTATTAAAACACATACAGCAAAGGAGAACACTTCTCATCTGATACCTTGAAGCAAAGCCCAGCACAAATGAGGAGGGGAGAAGGTACATAAGTAAGACTAATATCATGAATCCTATTTTTCAACAGGAGTGTTTTGTGTACTTTTGTGTTTAGTTCATTGCTTTTTTGATGGCAAGCCAGCGCAACAGGCAGCTAAGTGCCATTTCAGTTATGATAAAATATTGGAAGATATTAGGCATTGTGAGCACAGGCGAAATTAAATTTATAAATGAGATTCATAGGGGAAGGCCACAGCGAACAGCAGCTCGACTCTAAAACCTGCATTCCAGCTACAGCAAGGGAGAGGTGCGCAGACACTGCGGCACGGGGCACGTCTGGTTCCTCCAGCACCTGCCATATGAGCCCTTTCAATGAATGTGGCAGGCCACTTAAAAAATAATCGTTTGAGCAAGGAAGGGCATCACGCAGGTCACGCAATTTTCAGCCCTCACACCTCTGCTGATCAGGGGGGCTGGCGAGGCAGGGGAATTACACCGGCCCAGCACCACTTTAAAATATACTGAGCCTCACTCTTTGCAGACTTAGATGGTTATGTTGTTTGGAGTCCTCAGAAAATGTGTATTAGAAACATTTTGCCTGCAGTAGTCTGCTGGAAGATTGATGGTTATAACTATGGCCAGCACAGGAATGTTCTCTAAATAACAATTTAAAGGCAGGTAGTCCTCTGGCTGCAAGCGGCGTGACTGTTGCTTCAACAGCTGAAATACTGAAGACTAACAGAGGTATTTCATACACAAAGTGATGCTGAGTCCCGGCACTGCATAGCAGAGGCTGGAGATATTTACTGTGCAAAAGACAACTTCATGGCACCTGCCAAACGGTGCCATGGCGAGCAGAGCCATGGAGAATTTCATGCCACCAGAGCCTCCTCCATCACCTACAAGAAACGCCCCTGCCTGCTCTGAAGAAATACATCGGCTCCCACCTAATGGCCTTGTCCATCACAGAACTGACGTGGCTGTGGCAGGCTCCGGACAGATGCTGCATTTCAGGCTGGCATAAGAGTCCTTCAGAGATTTGGCAAGAGCAGCCTGCTAGAGAGCACTGCCTCCTGCGTGACGAGCTGGGCAAGTGCGAACCCCAGGTCCTCATCAAAATTAGATTATATCCTCAAACCACCTGGAAGGGAAGGGCACTGCTAAGGCTTCACTTTCCAACGCACACAGGGTTTATGTATTACTTCCTACCAAACGATAAGCTCTTCTAAAATAGATTAAATATCAATTTTAAAACACTATTATTGAATATGATTTATTTTGTTACCTTTTACCTGGCTATAACTCCTTTCACTGCTTAAATGCTACTCCTTCAATATAGCCCCTCTTCCTGTTTTGGCTCTGAACTTTGGCCAGTTAGTTTTTGGCCAGTTATTAGTGTTATTTTACTAACGAGCTTTGTGCTGAATTCCCGGGACGTTATTGGGTCAGGCTCGCAGCCTCCCGAGGGCAGGGCACCGCACCCCAGCATCCCCACCACTGCTCCCCCCTGGGAGCTCGGGGGCTTCTTTCAGCACATAATGCAGGAGGTCACCACATGAATAGGTGACCAAGGTTTTCTGATACATCATCTTTGCCCAGAAAGGCTAATTAAAAGCTAGTGACATTTCTGTAATTAACTGCTTACTATTCTGAATATAATTTGGGGGTTAAATGGTCCTATTATGTTAGATCAACATTTTATCAAAGAGCTTCAAAAGTGTTGTGTGGGTTCATGCATCCCACAATCACATGGAGAACTGGAATAAAATTACAGCACAAATTTAACGCGTACGTATTCCCTCTGGGTCCATTTTTAATCTCTTGTGCTAAGTTTAGTGATTTAATGCTGGCACTGTGATTTCAGAAAGCCTTGCGATGGCAGCAGCACCTACGGCTGAATTTATGGTACCTTGCCGGCGAGGCTGTCTTCAGTCACTTGCGAGCTTTGCTAAACAGTGTCCACACAGGCTGAGCTTCTCCTCTCAGAGTTTTTGTGTTTGTATTAATTTCACCCATAACAGAATCGCTATTAGCAGTTTCTGAGGAGACTGACTGTTATTTTCTATTTTTTAAAAATTGTCATTGTCCCGCATCACCTGCTTTATGGCAAGGACTTTATATATGCATAGCACCTGGCCAGCTTCAGGAAAATCTCAGGTTTGCCAAATTCTAGGTTTCGGGGGGGGGGGGGCG
>NW_008794444.1:5060068-5082183 GCF_000699145.1 Aptenodytes forsteri
GGTGTCGAATATGTTGGGTGGGGGGGGGGGGGGGAGGGGATCATTTCACTTCAGTTCATCTGACTGACACTTCATCACCGAGAAGCGATGGAAGTCCCACTCTCCTGGGTCTCCACCCTGCACACTCTCCCTGCGCTCCGTCCACCCAGTGCCGCATGCCACTGGACCGCAGGCTGAGCCACCAGCGAGGGACAAGCAAAATATATGACAAGCAAAAGCTCGTGGGAGGACGCTGCGGAGCAGCACTGAGGGCAGGCAAAGCAAAGCAGCTCAGAGCTACTTGCCCAGTGAGTGCCGGCCAGCCTGGGCACTAGGGGAAGGGGAAAAACCCAGCACAGCCCTGCAAAAAGCCTGTGTATCTTTACGATAATAAATTGCCACAAGAATTATACAACCTGCCAGAAGTATCTACAGATTAAATCAGGGTTTTACATGACTTGATTTAATTCTGGCAATTTATTTCTGTTTATTCTTACTAGAATTAATTTGATTTAATTCTGGCTCCTCTGAGCTTGAATTTTGCAATACTATCAATGCACTTCTAATGTAGTTCTGTGCAGGTCCAGTATAATGCCAGATCTAATTCTAATTAATAACATTCATAGAAGTATACAAATTCTTCTGTATCCACTATAAGCAGCCAAAAATCTAATGAACTTGTGAAAAACACAGTATAGGTAATTGGTTAATTAAAATGGTGTGTATTTCATACTACATGGCACATTGTTGGCTACAGGAAACAGGACACTGAGCTCAGGAAATTAATGGAGTTAGGAGGGAGCAATCCATAACATCTGACTGACAGACCAAGGTACACCTTATTTATTAACAGAATCTATACCGAAATGGAGGACAGCATGCTGATGGAGAGCTTCATTAAAAAATAGTGTCAGTCCTACATTATCTAAATTACACTTAGATCCATGCTTTAATTGCATTGGATTAGCCTAAACAGGAGTCCCCTCTCAGAAAATAATGAGCTTCATACCTGACACCGGGAGAGATGGGGATGAATTCAAGAGTGCTTTGACTCTTAATCAGGCAATTATATTTTCTTCTTGCTCCTGAATTAATTAAAGAATAGCTACAACATTAAGACACTTTTACAATAAAAACAGATTCATGACCATTTGTGAAAGGCAGAGGGTTCCATACAAATAGGAGATTTCCTGAGACTGACAAAGACCAGCCCCGAGCCAATTCCTTCTCCCAGTGTGATGAAAAGGGGGCTCTCCTTCAGCAGTGCTGGTCAAGTACGGACATCTGAGACCCATCCTCTCTATTTGTACAAAACTAGTAGGAAAGCCTTGCAAAATTAAAAGTTTTTGTATTTCTAGTAAGAAAAAAACAAAAGCTTTCCGCCTTCACTGAGCTCATCTTGACCATTCAGAGCCCTTCATACAACCACCTCCCGGGTTCGAGCTGCCAGCAAGCCAGGTCTAAGCCCACCACCACCCAACATGTCCCGGAGCCCGAAGAGCAGTTTGAGATACTGTGCTAACAACCCCCTGTCCTCTCTATACAGGCTTTCACCTGTTAACAGAAGTATCAGTAAACAGATGAGAAAGTACCAGCTGGTTTCTAACACCCTTTTAGACTGTTTCCTAAGTCACAGAAACACCTAAGTGAAATCTCAACTTCATCGAAGGCACTGGCTCCATCCTTATTGAAGGAACTGCTTTAGACTAGCTACAGCCGAGAGAGGCTTTACACCTGACTTCGCAAGCGCTGCCTCACACAGCCTGAGCCTCTTCTGCTGCTGACCCCGACCACAGCCCCCTGCTTGGCCAATGCGCCTAGCCTCTCTGCATTTAGCCCTTCCACCAGACCACGGCAATTGCTTCCTGCCAGAGCTTTCCCCATTCAAGAATTCATGAAATGAGTCCGAGACGGGAAGCGAAGCAAAGCTCTTCTGTATTGCCTCGTGGATCAGAAGTGCTGGAGCATCCAGCCCCTGCAGCATATCCGTAAATCCCAGACCCAGCCAGGGGATCATTTAAGCTTATTTTTATTTTGGTAAGAACACGAGGGTTTTTTTTGCTCACTGAATGAGTGGCATGCCCATTGAGAAGGCAATATACACCATACATCTGGTGATTCATTCTGTATGTGCACTCATTAACGGCTACTTAAATCTACAGAGACACAGCAAGGTGAATGTAGCATAAAAGTATTTTTTCCCCCAGTTCACAGCCCTCAGCTAGTGTGACGCCAGAGCCCCACTGATCGCCGCAATCACTGTGGGAGGAAGCTCAATACAGGCTAACCCTCCTCTTTACTTAAATTATAGCAACTGCTTTGATTAAGAAACGTTGTGAGAGCTTTACTATTTTCTTACTTAGTGATCACAGGGGCGCAAAGCTGCACGGAGGTGTAAGGGGCTCCTTACAGTGAGATCATGTTCTGGCACGCTCTCCTCGACGGGACGGACCCCTTGATGCTCCCCGCCAGCACCGATGTGCACACCACGCAGGGAGGCATTGCTCACATGAGCGCACATGTGGGGTGAAAAAAGGTGAGAATGGCAAAACTTTGAAGTCAAAAGCAAGCAAATGTAACACTCTCCTCTGCCTGCAGACTCTTACTAGCCCAGCCGTACCCACTGCATGCTGCACGGACCCGTCTACCAAAGCCTCTGCAGGGAGAGAAAGGACAACGGGTATTTCTGCTCTGGCTTCTCAGCCCCATTACTGAAGGGGCTTCCCCTAAATATCAATTAAAAGGAGATGTTTTTGGCATCAATAAAAGAGACCACTTACAGAGTTATGATGACAGATTTTTTCCCACTTAGGGGCCCATAGAAAAACAGCTTTTTATGAGTGGGTCTAAAATCCCCCTGTCTTAGACAGCATCATCCCCTACACGCACGGCTGCTCCCTGCCGCGGGACGTGACCCTCCTCAGTGCTTTGGGCTGGAGCCCCATCACCACACACCCCAGGGCACGGGCAGTGTCAGCCTCTACTTTCTGCTCCTTGGCCATTAATAGTGTTCAATCCTATCAGAAGACTGAGGTAGTTCACTACATATGGAGAATAACTATAAGCCCTCATTCAACCCCCACCAAAATGACAGAAAGCAAGAAAAAAAAGGAGAAATGGGAGTTTCCACAGCCTGGGGTCCCCAGGAAGCAGTGGCTCCCAGCAAATGGGCTGCCTTGCACAGCTGGTGGCACTTCTGAAATCACATCTTGCAAACAGGTACTTTTAATGCCCAGCCCTGATGGCAGTAAGACATGCTCTAAATGACAAAATGTACCAAAAAAGCCAATGAATCACAAAGTAATCAGAAAAGTACAGTAAATCTGTACAGCCTTTACGAGAGGCGGGCTCTTTGGTGCAGTAAACATGTCAACGTCAGAAATTTCTCTGTGGTTCTTTGGGTTTTGGGGGTTTTTTACGTAGGGTCTTGTGTAACAGAACTGAGAAGTGATCGGTCGCAGATAAGCACTATGGCAGTTCACAGAGTTTTAGTGACATTAAGTTTCTTCTAAGAACAATATATCCTGCAATAGCTGGTTAAAACGGGAGAATGATTTACACACAGAAAAAGTTATTAAAAATTTTGTCCAGCTGTACCCTGAGGAGGTGATGCCACTTTTGGAAGACACCTGATGCTGCCTCTCAAGCTGAGTGTTTAGATGGACACGGCTACCACCCAGCTTTACGTGCACTCTGGGGAGCGTCGCTGAGAGCTGCAGACGCACGCCAGGCTCAGCGGGTGGTGGTGACACAGAGCCTGTCCTAACACCTCCTGCCCTGATGCTCCCTGCGGTCAGGCAAAGCTGCAGAACACAGCACAGAAATACCGGGACGTGTCATGTCTGTCAAAAGCTGCCACAGAGATCCGGTGACCCTCCAGTTCTGAACAGCCGCAAACCCCAGTTTTAAGAGGTTAAATACACAGCTGGAATATGCTCCATCTGAAACCCGGCCTTTTAATGAGAGTAGATCTGGACCGCAGCATTAGCATTTGTTGTTACAATCTTTTTTTTATTAAGGCCAGTTAGCTAATACTATAATTTCATCTTAACTTACGGCATTTATTTTTGCTCTCAGTATTCAGCATTTCTGCAGTCAGGCCATCAGGCACTCACACACCGTGGAGAGGAGCAAGCACAGCCAACAGTGGTGTCCGAGGGCAAGCTGTGAAGCCGAAAAGCATGGCCAGTGTGTCAGCCACTGATGGCCCTGTCAAGTACAGGGGAGCGGCGGAGAAAACATTGCTACAAACAGCCGCCTCTCATCAGTGACAATGGGCATAGCACACGCTCCCAGTCCTATCAGGAACCGCACTGAAAACGTCCCAAATAATCATTGCTGGCAGTGCGGCAGGGATGGGGACGTCACAGCTCTGACCACGCTCACCATGGCAGGGATGGGGATGTCACAGCTCTGACCACGCTCACCACGGCAGGCATGGGGACGTCGCAGCTCTGACCACGCTCACCACGGCAGGGATGGGGACGTCACAGCTCTGACCACGCTCACCATGGCAGGGATGGGGACGTCACAGCTCAGCAGCCCTCAGAAATCAAACTGTTACTTTGCACAGCTTGGGAATAATGCTTTTTTTGCAACAGAAAGCATTTTCCTGTTGGTTTGCTGGTGTTTGTCATTTAGGGTCTTTTTTAACTGTTATTTTGATAACACAGTCCCTCTCTGTGCTATTTGCACATCGGTACAGTGCAAGTGCTGCACAGGAGCAGGAAGCGACAGGAGGAATCCGTCTTTCCCAGTTTTGGAAGAGCGCTGAACCTGCAGTCCTGTTCACAGCCACGAGTCATCCTCTGTCTGCGAGCCTGATGAACTCTGCAGAGATTTACTCCCACAAAGCAGAGGTAGGACAGCTGCAGAAGCTACTGCAATTGCTCAGGGTGACGGGAAGGACCTGGGGGCAGGCACCAGCCGCCTTTTGCTTGGGGCAGGGAATTTTAGAAGAAGGATATTAACTTTCCTTCAGGTGTGCGAGTCAGGCTGAGAAAGAGAATGCAAAGGTCTCACTGCTAAATGCTGCCAGCAAGGGAACACCTGGGTGTCCTGCCATGGCACACGGCCTTTTCGCTCAGAGCTGCAGCAACACCATCTATCGGATGTTAGATTTGCTGTTTCGGTTATTTACTGTTGTACCTCAGACACGGCTGTGTGGCAATGGCTGGCAACCGCTTCTTGTCCCTCTGCAAGCTGCAGAGTCACTGGTGCAAAATAGAAAGATGGACAGGAACATTTCTCTTGGAGTGACACGCAGGGCTTTGTCAGAGGGGTTTAGGTGGATAATAGCAGTTTTGAGTTACATTAATTAAAGGAAATGAGATTGGTTCCCACTTCTAGGTTTGTTGAAATACATTGACAAAAACATTTTGGCAGCTCCTAGTGAATGGTAACACACAGAGCCATCTTACAGACACATGCCGTTGTTCTGGTCCCTTAACGAGTCATCTCCTAATACTCCCTCCAGAGACTGGACTCCCACGTGGAACAGCCCCACATTTCAACGTTTAATTTTGGGAACAGGGGTCCCAAGGATTTGCAGAATAAACCTGGATGATGTTCCCCTAACAGACCTGCAGATAGCAGCACTACAAAGGCAGCCAGGGGAGCTGCCGCCTCAGTGCATTGGAAGCAGCATTTGCCGGGATGCTCTGGAGTCAGGCACATGTCCTGAAAGGCTGCCATAAATTATAAATCTGCATATGTGCAGTGGAAAAGATGACCCATTAGTAAACCCTTCAAATACAGATAGCCTCCTAGGAGACAGGGTTGTACATTATTCACAGAAATAACCCTGACGGCACAAAGATTTGTAGACCATTTCAATTGCCCTGAGATAATTAAGAATTTGTTCAGTGAACAAAACTGGAAACCTAAAAGTCACAGCAGCTGAACAAATTATTCCAAAATCTGCCTCATTTATTTCACAGTGATGTAGATTTGCAGAAAATTAACATAAGATGCAACTTCAGTAGCTTACGTTAAGCTGGGAAATACAAAAAAACAAAGACCCATACCATGGATCTCCTGGAGTCGCTTTGCATAGGCAATCTCAGCACTTCTACTCAGAACTTCTGCCATAAGCCAACCTTGAATGAAGCTTTGCCCAATTTTTGGCCCATCTCTTGAAAAACTACCTATATCAGATTCACAGCACAGCTTTGGTAGTAATTGTACTCAGTGTATATTCAGTCTGCAGTTTTAATTTCCAATCTCTGTGATGGACTACTTTTAATACCGCCAAAATCCTTCTGGTTAAAACATGGCTTTGGATAATAAGCTCACTCCCTTTTAAAGCAGACCTAGCATCCAAACGAAACAATCTTTTGCCAGAGGGTAGCTTATCCAAGGCTGAGTGTCATGTTTCTAGGTAGCTAACGTAAGGCTACAGAGCTAACACTGTATTCCCAAAAGCTAATACCAGGAACTGTTCAGTGATACATCCACTGCCCTTGAATTTCACAACAGTCCTTCTTTTAACCACAACAGGAGTGACACCTGGCTTTTAACTTCATGCAACGTGTACGGACTTCACAACGATCCCAAAGATCTCTGCTTTATGTATTTTTTTCTGAGAAAGCAGTGTGTGTACAATTTTTGCTAGAGGTGGCTGTTTTCTTTAAAAAAGGAAGCTGATGTTTCAGCTTCTTGAAATTGAGTGCTGCCTTATGCATCTGGCATACTGACAGCGGATCAAAAGCAATCCAATGTTGTTTCCAGCCACCTCCAGGCTGGAGAGGGGAAAGGAAGACATGGGAATGAAATTCATACAGCAACTCAAAACATAAACAAGCCAAACATGGGGTACTCCCATCAGAAGCATCCCAGAGAGGAACACTGTGTCTGTCATCTGCATGCTTCGTACTTTTAATTTGTTTTTTTCAAAATAGCATTTTCAAACACCCTATAAAAGAAGACATCCTGTCAAATTGCTGCTGTGGCATTAAATCAATAGTAGTATCACTTCTAGGCCCCAACGTACCAGCTCACTTTCTTGAGGTGTTGCACTTGTACCAGCTCACTTTCTTGAGGTGTTGCACACCCCGTGGTGGCCATGCAAACCTCGGGACCTACAATTTGCTCCGAGGCATGCCACGGGCTGCTGCCCGGCTGGTGGCCTTGCTGCTCCGAGCCTGACAGCCATCTCAGCAACCCCTAGCGCTGCTGCCGCGCTGACCTTTGCGGCTGCTGACATTTGGGGAATTTGTAGAGCAGCAAGCTCCAGTAAATCTTGTCAGAATTAATGTAAAAGTAGACACATTCATTAACATCTTCCCTCAAATAAGGGCTGGCTGGTTACAGTGTCGTTACAGAGACACCATTTGTCGTCATTGTCTGCAATGCAAAGCTGGAAGGTGAGCGATGCACCGGGACATCGAGCCTGCCGGCAGCGGGAGATGGCATGCACCGTCTCCTGCCATCACGGGGAGGGCATGCCCAGCCAGCCTGGACATCCTGCGGCCAGAAAACTGCTGCAAACAAGACACGTGTACCCTTTACCTATAAGTCCGATCCTCTGACCCACTGGAGACCCATGGTCTCAGTATTGGTACACCAGCAATGTGGGGTAGACCTTTTCTGTGCGTGTTAAAAAACAAAACTCTCCAGAAATGTTCACTGAGGCACCACAGTTTGTTACAGACTTATCACCAATCCACCTGTCAGCTCCAAGGACTTTTAATGCTCCTGCCATTATGCTGCTGATGATTTCCCTTATTGTGCTTTCAGGTCAGGGCACAAGAGAGAGTCTATCAAAAACAAGTGTATTTAGTGATCCATGAAGTGCTTGTAGGGTCACAAACCGGTCGGCCCCCTGACCTTTCCTGAGGAAGTCATCCCACCAGGGCTGATTTCAGATGCAGCCCAACAGCCTGTCCTGTGCCAAGCCAGGTCCTTCTGACCTCTTCCTCCCCATAGCTCTCCAACAGCTCTCAGCGCTGCCTCACGTACCAGCATCCGAGCACGCCTGCCGTTAGGGGATTTTCCATGACATACATCTTTCCACTGCAAACCTCAAGAGATCCCAAGCACAGACAGAAACATCCCCGTGCCTGCACAGACTGAGAAGAGCCAGGATGGAGCTGATGCTGCTGCAGCAGCGCTGGGTCAGCCGGAGATGGTCCGTTCTCCATTCCCAGGAGTACGCACTCACATGAAACAGACTGTGGGCTGAGGCTGGCGTGCCCCTGGCTCTCTTACTGGTGCCATCATCTTATTAATAAAGATCTTATGCTCATTGGTCACGGGGTTGGTAGTAAACTGTCCCTCACGCCAAAACTCGTGTGCTAGGCTATGGATTGGCAAGTTGGTTACTTCCACATCCCTCGGTTGGGTCTTTTATAAACTACTTGTGAATGTACCTGCAACAGAACTATTACAGTACTGCAAAGGGATACAAAACTGTCCAGTAACATTCATTTTCTACATGAGTTTTTACACATGCATTTCAACCTTGTTGAGACGCCTATAAAAATATAAACAGAGAAGTAAAGCTGATGTAAAGGTTGAGGCGATGGTGTATTGATTTGGTCACTGTTAAAATAACCATTTGTATTATGTCCAGGTCTTTCATTTACTTGTCAGAGGGACCACAGAACTTTATTTGATTCAGATTGTTCAAAATAACCCCAGAATGGACTAACAAGCCCAAATTTCACAACAGTTAAGCTGGTGCACCGGTTTCAAACATTACCAATATCTCTCACTAGACGTGTTCCTCCACACCGAGGCCATAGCATCACCTCCTGAATGTGCTTCTGGTGTCAGGCTGCAGGTAATGAACTGCTCACGTGGACCTGCTCTAGAAAGTGCAGTAAGTTCTGGGGCAAATCTCACAGACCACTGGTTTCTGACAGTTTTTCTTTCCACATTATCAACCGGCGGGATAGCTGAGGTTCATTCTGCCTTACACTCACAGCGAGCTAAGGTGCCAGCAGCACCAGGCAGCAGCATGCACAGTGACCCTGTGCATGCTCTACGCCATTTGAGCTCCCTCAGTTCTGCAAGCCTCTCATTTCCAGAATCCAGGGGGTTCAAGACCACGTAATAAATTAGTAACAAAGGATGGGAACGGCCCTGTGCCATCCGCTAGACCACCTCGCATCTGATTTCCGGGCAGAGGCAGCCTGCATGATCAATAGGAAGGAGCTACACAAAATAAATAATCACAGCAAACCTTTCATCTGTTGGGATAAACTACAGCATTAGAGAAGGGGAATGACTAAGGAGCCAAAGAGGTGGAGGACTCACCCTGAGAAGACAGAAGCCAACCTCTTCAGAGCTAACTGTTTAAACGCTTAAGCAATCCCATGAACAAATATGCAATTAAAAGAGCACAAAAATCCAGACACCTGCTGCAGAGGAGACAAGGGCGGTGGGGTTCCTGCATATAGTAGGGAGGGTGGAGGTAATTACTCCCTACCACACAATTATCTCCTTCAAACACAATCTTCCTAAGTATTTTCAACTCCTTTAAGAAATTCTTTGACAATGCAAAAAAAAAAAAAAAAGGGGGGAGAAGAAGTAAAAAAAGAGATAGAGGAGATACTGCTCTTGTTGGCCAGTTAAATCCATACAATACTGTTGGAAAAAACTGGTGGAACAAAATGATTGTCAGGCAGACACTTGAGCTTTTTTTAACATAAGTAAATAAATGAGTAAATCTACTTTCACAAAGTAGAAATCCCTGAGGTTTTCAGGCATCAATTAAACACTACAAAAAGTCAAAATGACCGACTGAATTCTTGAAGCAAGTAAAACCCTGGGAAATTCAACACCTATTGAACAGAGCCCTTAGCAACTAGCACTTTATACTGGAGGAACTGAAATTAGACATCAAAATTCATTGTAAGTGCCTAAATGAGGGTGAGGTCATCTCCTTAACTAATTTACTCGCTAACATTCATCCATCTGGCCCAATCTGGAAACCTGAGACTGCACTATAAGCCTCTTCTTTCTTTTTTCCCCATCCATTTCAGTAGAAGCTTTAGTTGGTTTCCACAGGTGCAGACAGCTATCAGGAAAAGTAACATGCCTGGATATACCTATCCTTAATAAGTGCTCCAGGAGAGCCTTCAGGATATTTCAGTAATTCATTAAGGAAAAAAAAAACAAACAAGTTATGTCTGCGAACCCCCTGAGGACCTCTCCAGCATACAGAGTCCGTTAGTGCTGGTACAGGGTAGGGCTTAAAACTCCATTCATTTTGCCTGTAATAATCAAATGTGAAGCTCCGTCAGGTAGAAGACTTCATATTAAAAAGATGAAAACTAATTTCAGTCCTGTATTTTCATTATAAAAATATAATATCCCAGCAATATTCAGAAGATGCGATGCATAATTTCCAGCAAAAGAGCACGAGACGGAGAAACCAACAGTACCAAAGCCTGAGAAACTCCCTTGCGAAGGCTGTCCCCCAGCTAATCAACATGCACATGCACTGACCAGATAATAAAGGAAGATATATCTGATTTTTGCTAATCAGTGCTAAAGCCACAGAAAGTTAGCATTATAAATAGTTCATTAGGGCTGGGAAAGGCTTATTGCCAGCTCATACAGTCCATGCCAGGGGTCACAGCTGAACGAATGAAAACACAACTGCTAATCTGGTTAGTTCAGCTCCGGTCAAAACCATGCATGGTTAGTTGTAATAACAGAGTCTGGGATGCTAGTCTGGGACCAAAATGACACAATGCAGAGGTGAAGTAAAGTTTTGTTGCCACTGGAAGAAAGGAAACTGTGGGGTTTGTACTGATGTAACTGCACAAGTCCCGCAGTGATGAAGGGTTCCAAGAAGATGCTGTAAGTAGAGCCGCCGCTTTGAGGGCTGATGGAGACAGTCACAGCAAACTCCAAGGGCATCTGCTCACCCAGAGCAGAAGTTATAGCGCCTTGTCTTCTCTGTGCCCTACACAAAGAAGCTCTTCCCACCTTAAAAACAAAACCTCAAACAAACCCAGGACCCTTCCCTTTTAGTGCACTGCAGATTTTGCCAGCAGACATGCTTGTTTTCATAAATTCTTCCCATGTCATTGGGGAGAACCTGGGAATGTGCAGATTCAATGAGTTTATCAGCCTACAAAATGGTGAGCCATGTAAAAGTACTACAGCACCTTGTACTCTGACAACTGTGCAGACACTGCAGCTTTGCACCTGGATTGTTTTTACCTTTTTTTTTATTTACAAAGAATGCAGACATTCTCCTTACATGTCTACTGCACAGAAGCAGATGCAGAAACCTCCCTGGTTAGAGGCAGCCAGCTGGAGTAAAGTGAGATGATAACCCCTGTGGAGAGGCTGGGCAACAGGCTGCCGAGTGCAGGAACCAGAAATCAGAGGCAGCTCCCACCAGTGACTCCGAAGCCAAGAGGAGCTCTTCGTCCCTCAGCCCCAACGCCTTTGGCAGCTAGTTTGTCTGTCCATCTGATCACTTCCCTAACCATCTGCTCTTACACTAAACCGGGTCAAACCCTGTTTTTTCTTAAATATAGGGCAATGCCCAGAGAGCAGCTGTGCCTGCTGCTTCCCAGATCTTCAAGAGGAAGGTCCAGGGAAGCCGGATGGGAGTTTTGAGTGGCTGGGAGAGGTGTGAGCCCATTTCCCAGCTGTGCTGCTCCAGGGAGGGGGGGCACTGGGCTGGGATGTGCTGCTCTGTGAGAGCAGCAGATTTTACATGGTCAGATGAAGGGCTCTTGGGACTCACTCTCCAGGAAGAAATGTGAAGTTAGACCTTCAGCTGTGCAGGGAGCAGGAACCCACCTCTGAAGAGAAGCTGCAAATGCTGCTCTGAGCAATTTAAAACTCTTCACCTAACCAGAGTTGCTGCTGAACAGCATGGAAAACAGTGAAATCACAATTTCAGGAGCACTGTCTTGATTTAGATGAATTCAAACTC
The DNA here is from genome assembly GCF_000699145.1 of Aptenodytes forsteri. Taxonomy (NCBI): domain Eukaryota; kingdom Metazoa; phylum Chordata; class Aves; order Sphenisciformes; family Spheniscidae; genus Aptenodytes; species Aptenodytes forsteri. The sequence goes on from NW_008794444.1 coordinate 5,071,950, forward strand.
TCAAAACCCAAGCATGTTAGCCACCCAGAAGTGCATAAAGGACTTCTGCTGGCAAAACCAAGACGGTTGACGATCGTATCCCTCCACCCACAGGGAGGGAAGCAAATGCTGAACCGCAGAGCTCACGGCGAGGGCTGAGCAGATTCCACCATTGTTCTGCGTGCCTCTAAAGAGGAGGATTTGTTGCCAGCCATTTTCCAGGATTTAATCTGTTCCCTCTGCTTCCCATGGTAGACTAGAAACCAATTAATGCTGAACAAAGTGGTGAAAGTTATCTCGAGTTTTGCTTTGATGCCAAACCACTGAACCCAAAGACTAAAACAACGTGGCTCCAGCTCCCTTGCCTTGCCTCACCTCGAAAGGGCAGTATGGAAGGGAATTACTAATTCCACCTCCTACTGTTTCCAGCACTTCAGGAGGTTATTCCCAGCAAGGGAGCACTAGGTTTTAAATCTGCTTCCAAAAAATCTTCAGCTGTCAAATTCCTCAGAAAGATGTGTTAAGAAGAAAAACCTACCAGGAAAGCAAGTGAAACCTTTTTAGTGAAGAGACAGAATATATTTATTTTTCAATAATAAAGCCCTAAAACAGTGACAAAGCCACAAGGGTCAGAATAAAGCTATTGTTCCTCCACTAAAGAGAGCAATGTTTCTTCTTTGATGTCTCTAAAGATGCATAGCTAGTCAGGCATGCATCTTTCCAGGCAATTCTTTGCAATGAATTTTTTAAATCAGTCATTGAAATCACAGGCAGAAGCAACAACTAACCATTTGGATGTGCAGTGATTTTTAAAAGCAAAGTGCCAAATCCACATGTATTAGTATTAATTCACATCACAGATCAAAAAAGAGTACTAACTGTAAAGCTGTTTCTGTAGGAACTCAAAGGAAAATAAGAGACTGGCATCTTCAGTATAAGAGGACATTGATTTTCCCAGTACAGATTATTTCCCTCCCTTTAAAGTATTTCCTACCAGCAGCAGACAGATTCATGGATTAACTCTTTGGTGTACACCTCCTCTTCATCTCATCAGCCAAATGAACCTTATGTCCAGACATCTCTAACAACCTGAGAGGGTTAAAGCTGTTATCCACAAGTGTAGGGTGAGGAGATCCACATTAACGCGACCTCCGCACTGCTGTTTGAAACACAGTGCCTTCAGAAATCCCTGCCCATAGACCATAAATCCCCCACAACCCTGGCACCTCCCGTTGACCGCTATTTCCTACATACCCTGCCCTATGCAGCACGGAGACAGTTTTAGAAAGCCATGTGCATCAAGACTGTCCCTTGCCAGGTGAGAAAGAAAATCAGAGCAGTCATGTCATATGCTTGGAGATCCTCCTGCCCAGTGACGCTGCACTTGCAGCGGAGTGAGGGCAGCGGATCTGAGGCTCAGAAGTCTGGTTTCATGGGGGCTAGGACACTGAAGAGCAAGCCAAGCCCTGGAGCTATATGCCAGCAATCAAACTGCAGGTCACCTGCTCCAGTTAGTTCTCATTCGTGGAAAAACTGGCTCTGTGCAATTCACAGCACTCAAGAAGCAAGTCCTACCGCAATGCGGAGCACCACGGTTTCATCTCATCCTTTTCTTCCTCCAGCCTGTTTGTGTTTTTACACTGAGATTGAAGACCTTGTGCAAAATGGATTGTCATTTTTCCTTATTTGTACAGAACTGGAGCAATGGGGTCCTCATCCATCATGGAGCTTCCTGAGCGGTAGACTTACAGTGAGCAGTAACCATGCCACCAAGCAGCCTTTTCAATGGGGAAGAAAACAATATAACCCACAACCAGCACTGCAGCCTTCCCAGCACAAGGCAGTAAGAAGGGCACCCTCACTTCTACCCAGCCACAGTCCCCTTTAATTTTCCCCAAAACCAAAGCCGATTATTTAGTTACAAGGCATTTGAAGCCCCACACAAGAAAGGCAAGAAAGCAAAGCCCAGACTCATGGAGGCAGCTCTGCCCAGCGACTTCCAGCCTCAGCACCCAGCTCCAGAGTTTAAGTTTTGGCCTCCAGTGAGCATTTGCAGATCACGACTTCTGGAAGGGATTTCATGAGCATTTCTACAGCTATTAGAAGTGTAAAACAGCCACTGTTGGTGGAACAAACCGAGCCCACGACAGAAGAATTTGCTGCCTGCACAAGTCAAGTATAGCCAAAAACAACACAAAGAAATCAGCACAACTGAAATGCTGCAGCAAGGAAGAATACAACAGAAATAGGCTAAAAATGAGCTTCTCATGCACCATGGAAACCCAAGCAATAAAATAAACTCCAAGTCGAACTGGTTGCGAAGAGGGACATTTCACTGTGTCATGTAGGTTACATAAATAAATCTGGCTGTGCCTGTGTTTGGAATTGTGTGAACACCAGGACCCTCTCTGCAAGAGCAGCTGTGACATTGAGACACTCGAAGCACATACCGTTATTTGCTTTAATTCATCAGCATTGCCAGTCTGGGCTATAGAATGCTTTTGGGTGATAGTCTCAAATGATTTGAGACTGCCAAAGCACATTTGAAGAACCTATCACTAAAACAAAGGGCCAGAAGTAACATCGGATTTGGAAACATATTCAGACACCAAGAACTAGGTAACGTAACACATCAAGCACAACATCTAAACCACTGTGCTCCATGCAGCAAGTCACGGGCAAGGGAGAAGCCACAAGAGGAAGGAGGGCTTTGTAGCTGTCGTGGTTTAATCCCAGTCGGCAACCAAGCACCACCCAGCCGCTCGCTCACCCTTCCTCTGCCCGGTGGGATGGGGGAGAGAATCAGAAGGGCAAAAGTGAGAAAACCCGTGGGTTGAGATAAGAACAGTTTAATGACTGAAATAAAATAATTAAAATAATAATAATAATAAATTATTGTAATGAAAAGGGAAACAATGAGAGAGAGAGAGAGAGAAACAAAACCCAGGAAAAACAAGTGATGCAACCCCTCACCGCCCGCTGACCAACGCCCAGTCAGTCCCCGAGCAGTGATTGCTGCCCCCCGGCCAACTCCCCCCAGTTTTTTTGTTCAGCATGACGTCATATGGTACGGAATATCCAAAAGGTCAGCTGTCCTGGCTGTGCCCCCCCCCAGCTTCTTGTGCACCTCCTCGCTGGCAGAGTATGGGAAGCTGAAAAGTCCTTGACTTAGTATAAACACTGCTTAGCAATGACTAAAACATCGGTGTGTTATCACATTATTCTCATGCTAAATCCAAAACACAGCGCTGTACCAGCTACTAGGAAGAAAATTAACTCTATCCCAGCTGAAACCAGACAGCAGAATAGTATTTCGGATATTCCACCAGCACTGTTACAACCCCTTTCAGAGTTTTGCACCCCAAACAACACAGGGCAAGGCAGCTGCTGGGTGTCAGGGGGATCTTCGCAGTTTCAAGGATGACATACGAGGACTTTTGGTACCTTCAGTCTTTTGAGATTTGAATTCAATCAAAGTTGGAAAGTTGGAATAAGGATTTGACTTCTGATTAGAGAGATACACCACTTGCCTGTTCAGTTGTAAAAAATCAGAAAGCTGACTCCTTGCCATCCCTTTGCAAACTGACTTCAAGCCATCAGCAGCGAAATGACTCTCCCATTGGTGTGTGACTACTGGAGCAGCACCTGTGGAGAATTAACAGATTCACAATACAGCTCTTGCAGTTTTCTGTGTTTCACTGCAGCTCAGTATAAGACCTACAAATCTATTTGAGTCACTCATCTCCACAGCAGAAGTAGGCAGTCACTTCTCTTCTCAAATTTAGATGTGGTTGGAAAAAAGGGCGGCCCCACAGGTCAGGAACAGGAAGACAAGGGTGGTTGTACCAGCCTCCCCCGTGCCCTTGTGCTGAGCAGTGACTGACTGGAGAGGATGCAAACAGCAAGACGTAAGCCAGACACACAACTTTCAGTTAGGCTGAAGGCCTTGCAACTTCATCTGGGCAGCAGTAAACCAGCCGGCATCCATTCTCACCACCACGTGGTGTTACTGAAAGAGTACTCAGACCTTCTCTCTTCCCAGCTCAGTTTGGGAGTTTTTCCCAAGGACAAACAGAGGAGGCTGACCTTATTTCCATCTGCGTGTTAGCAAAAACAGGTAGAGTGCACAGCTTTCACTGATGCATGTATTTCTTTTGCAGCACCTGGAGCTCCACGCAGCCCCAGCAGGACCCCACTCGACCAAGTGCTGGGCATGCACATTGGGCAGCCTGCGCGTCCTGAGGAGCTTGCAGCAGAATGGACAAAGTGGGGGTGTACAGCTGTTGTGAAATGCAAGATTTCAAATCCACTTCTCAATCACAGGTGAACCTACACTCTGAGAGGAGATTTCGTACAGAGGTTTGAGTATTTGAGCATTCAAGTGGTAAAACAGAGACAAATGACTCCCTCTTCTTTCTTACTGATCCAAATTCATCTTGCCCAAGCGATTGTATAGGAGGCAGGGGCTACATCGAGACTTCTTCCCAGCTTCCATGGCAGGTGGCTCTTTCCCTCCCCAGGGTTCAAAAAGCCTTGGTTGGGCAAGGAGCACGTTGGACTCCTGGGACTGCCTCGGGATGGAGGACACCATTTCACTGAACTTGTTCATACAGTGGAGCTTGGCTCTTTTGATGCACCCAAATACAAACAACAATTACCGTGGCAGCAAAAACAGATGTGTGATGGGATCTATTTCCTTCGTTTTAGCTGGAACCCCAAACCACAAAGGGTACTTTTGATATCATCTTACTTTGCATGACTACAAAGGTTAAGCCAAATCAAAATCAGATTATTTCTCAGATTGGTCTATTAAACTAAGGGAAAAAAAAAATCTTATTTAGGGCCAAGAAGCCTTCAAACTACCTTGACTAGCTACACAATAATCTGCCTCAACTGTTAATACAAAACCCACATAGTTGCAGACAGCATGGAGAACCTGTGTCTAACTCCAAGTCCACAAACTTCCCCTGTTTGCACTACAGAGAAATCCCAATAACCCCTACCTTTCACAGGCTTATGCCAGGACATATGAGACTAGATTTATTGTTCTCTGTTAAAACAAACAAATTAAAAAAGCCAACCACAAAAACTACCAAGTGGTAAATGTTCCACAATCTGCATATCTTTATTTATTCAAAAAACACCTGATGTCAGAATCTTCACTGTGCTCACCAGTATTGATAAAAAGTAATACAATATTCTTCAGATGAGGAAAAGAATAAAATAATAATTATGAATGTCTGCTAAATTAGCTAAATTATTAATGTTGTCATTACGTCTGGGATGGTAGTAACAGAAATTTCGGTGTTAAGATCCATTATCTACAAAAACCACAGGACGAGAGAGCAGGGAGAAAGCTTTCTAGATGCTTTTCTTAAGGCAGCACCTCCACAGGCTCAGCACAACAGACACATTTGTTGATGAATGAGGCTGTTTGTCCCCCTGCTTGAGCCACACAGATCTCGTTTGGACTCACCAGAAACACAAACCAGGAGCTGTTATTCTTAAATATGCAGAAGGTATGACTGCTACCTGGAGCAGAGCTGCGTGAAGCCACTGACCTAATTCCGCTTGCCAACAGCCCCCAAAGCTCTGGGCTAGTTTTACCCAAGCACAGCCTTGGTTCACAGCCGCTCTCTGAGTACAGGCTGGACTATAAACCCATCTGTTATCTGTGTAGAAACCATCGTGATGCTCACCGTTTCACTCCAAGCCTGGTATGGCATTTACCCTACATGTTCAGACCAATACAAAGGACATGATCTCCAACCTGCAAGCCAGGCACCTTGCTGTCTTCACGTGAGACGAGAGCTCCTCTGTGTAAATTACTGTCTTGGGGATTTGGAGTCAGGTGTTTTGCTGCCTTCCTCCCAGTTTTCAGTTGAGGATAGGCTATTCTTGAGTCAGAGGAGCAGCAGCAACTCATGCCAGTGTTATTGGTCCGTGGCTGTCTGGTAATGGATAAACCCCATGGGAACTCCTCCGAGCTGGCCTTGCTTAGTTCTCTTGAGATTACGTAGCAGGGGCCCTGTACAGTTGCAAGTGTGATACCCACAGAGCTCACACCACAGGCCTGCTCAAACATGTCGCCTTGGGCAAATGACATAAATACATTTCTCCTACAAGGCCTCATTCTGGAGCACACATCTGCAGGTGTTAGCACAAAGAAGTATAAAAGACCAGTTAGTTTCTTACTCTGAGATAATACATGACTCAGTAAGGAGCTAAGCTTCCCATGAGACCTACCAGTAGTCAGATTTGTTCCCGGAGTGACTGCATTAATGTGAGCAGAGTCACCCCAGGTACCAGTGTCAGCCGTGTCCTTCCACAGAGCTTGGAAACACTCCTCCAACAGCAAATCCACCATGAGAACCAACACCATCCTATGAGGGAAGCACTGCAATGATTAAACGGATTTATTTCGGAAGTTTTTAATTGCACAAGACATTGAATTTATCTACTCCTAATATGGGAGTAGGTAAACTTCCATTTTATTCTAATCATTGTGGGGAAAACTCAAGACTCCTCCCTGCTTTTGAGGGAGTTTACGGGCAGATGTAGCACAGCAGCAGTTCCCCAAGAATGGCCGTTTCACACATGGGGTGAATTAAAAACAAACAAAAAATCTAGCCAATGTAGAGTCCAGTGAGTGCAACCAGCTTTAGACCCAAGACCTAAAAAAGACCTTGTGCCCTTTCAATCCTTTCAAATTGAGAGAGCACTGACGACTACCATGGGAGACAGCAGGGTCCTCAGTAGGATGCCGAATGCTTATTAAAGAAGAGAAGACCTATTTTGTTGTATGATTTTGAATGGCACACATGCCAAATGCAAAGACTGAGAGGCTTAGTGGGATTAACTGATTGCTCTTCTCAACCCAACAAAACTGGGCAAGCATCTCCCCATTTAGTGCTGAGCCTCCCAGAAATGGGACAACAGGATCAGAGAGAGAGAAGGCAGTATTGTGTTGGCAGGACTCTTACCAAGACCCAACGCAGGAGGCAAAGCATGTGGAGGATGGCTGACCTAGCAGCACCTCCAGGACACCTCTTTCCACGTTCACAGCGGGGGTCTGTTGCTCACAGCTTCCATCACACCAGGTGTGCTAGTCTTGGTGTGTGCAGCTGCCACTTTCAATATTTCCAGGTGAAAAGCTGGCAAATGTACAAAAATCCAAGACCTAGTCTGCATATGTAAGTGATTTCAATAAGTAATGTACTGTAAGAAAGAAATCAAGCAGCCTGCAATGTTTAATTTATTAACCTTGTTTCCACTGGGAACAGATATGAAACCAATCACGGTTTGATTCATTTTGTCTGTTTCTATCAGTCCACCAACACGCGGTGCAAAATTCCAGGTAGTGTGAAAAGGTGACGCTAATTACTTGGCAGCACGATCCTGCAGTCTGTCCTGCCGTACAGCCTTCCCACATGGCCCAGCTGAGGCCATACCCGGTCAGTGACCCAGAGAAATCATCCTCTGTCAAACATCTGCAATTCAAGGCAGGAGGTTTTACAGGAATATTGTGCGGATGCAGCGCGAGGGATTTCCACCAGCTATACTGCTGCAAAGCAGCTAGGAAGCCTACTCTGGTGAGTAATACAGGAATTCAGAGAGGAGTCTCTACTTAGGCTGGACCTAGCAATAGGAATAATTAAGTTGAATGTTCCTGCAGATTGTTTTGTTAAAATGAAGAAGAAAATTTTAATATCTATTAGTAGGATTTGCCCATGCTCCTGCATGCTTTCATAGAGGGGAGGAAGGAAAGGATTCACACCATCTAACTTCAGATGCATGCTGCTGCTGTTTGCATCAGAAGGGTTTGTTCCCTTGGCTCACCAGACAGCTCCTGTGAAGAGCCAGCCTCCCGTTTCACAGCAATTCCTAACAAAAATGCTTTAAATTATCCCATCAAGATGCCTATTTCTATTGGGCTGTCTAGACCAGGGGGAGACCGGCCTCCTAATCTGGCACTTATATTTTTCCCAAACTGGTTAATCGTCCTTCCAGGCATGCACCAGACAGTCTGCCATGGGCATCATCACCAGAAGCAACCCTTGGAAAGACCAAGTGAGATGAGCTATTTCTCACCATGAGCATTAAAACATCATGAACACAGCAAATAGGAGGGAAGAGGACAGAGGTCCAAATAAAGCCAAGTATGTGGGGAGTGTGGGAAGAGGGGTTGACCGTGGTCACCTCAGCAGGTCAGGTTTGGCAAGACCAGAGCTTGCATTCCCCTCCAGAAGGAAGAGAAAGTCCCCACCATTCTCATGCCTCCAGTCCCACCAGACACTGCATTTGCCTTTCTGCAGTCTGAGTGGAGTTTACTAGGGATGAACCGAGAGCCACCAACTATCAGCAGGCAGATCTTGGCTCTACTGAAGTCTACAGAAGTCTGGCCACCGACTTTACCATAGACAGCCTTGGTTCTTCCGCCCTCCAATTTATCTATCAATACTAATCCTAGATAGCAACTCAAGGGCCCTGCTTAAGCAGCACATCGCCTGTGGGCTGGGCTCGGGGTACAAAGCCCTGGTACAGACACTGGGGTTGTCTGCACACACCACCACAAAGCCCCTGCGCAGGAAATGCAAAACACTTCTCATCTTTGATGCAAAGTAAACAAGAACAGGAAGGCACAATGCAAAAGGCATTTTTAAAAATCCCTCTGCAATCTAACCAGGGCTTGCTGAATTATTTACTGCAAAACCATCATCCAGTATTTTTTACCTCTCTCTTTTCTGGTCAGAAGCCACAATATAAATGTTTAATGAGAGTAATAACTTTCCTATACAATTCTTGCCATAGCAGATGCTTATTTGTTAAGACAGAAACTCTTACATTATCTTCTAAAGGCAAATATTAGCAAAATAACAATTAGTTGAAGCTGCTGATACCATCTCCTATAACCTTCTCTCTTCACTTTAAAAAAGCCATTTTCTCTCTACAACAATCAAATTCCTAGCATTACACGTCAGCACAAATACTCTCTTAATGCAGATACCTTTACAAGCAAGGCTCACCGGTAAGCTAGCATTAATATGCTGCCCTGTAGACATAGCAAAATCAATCTTTTTTTCAAAAATTGGCCACCAAACAACATTAAATGTCACAGAGCTAAGTATCATACAGAAAGATAGAGGCTATCCCGGCACACAGAGCTTGTACCTGAACAGCTGGGAATTGAAGCTGTCTTTTGAATCCCAGTTTCACTGCTTAGCTCTTCTAGTAACCAACCTCTTCCCAAGACCTTTTCTGTGGCACTCTCCACTGTCACTCCAAAATATATTAGCAATGAATAAAAGATGCTACAGACAAGGTCAAGTGACAGGTCAATTTGGAATCGGAGCAGTGACACATCATTTTGCAGTACTTGACCTCTAAATCCCATTGTTATACAACAAAATCACCTATTCAAGACACAGGCTGAGCTCAGCAGAAAGGATGCCCTGTTTGCACCTTCCAACTCCCCTGGGAGCATGGGGTAACTTTAAAAATTCCCCTCGTTACCCACGAAGCCTCAGTGGTTAATTACCCCTGCGCTGCACGCTGTGCAAGACAGATGCAGCAAGGGTGAGGGGAGGCATGCCAGGCAGGACTTGCTCATGGCTCTCTGCAAACCAACCCATTAGAAATTGAAAAATGCAGCACTTTGCAGAAACTTTCACAGGTTTGGGTTTTTTTTTTTTTCTTCCTGATTCTGAGAGTAAAGATGTGCAAGCTATGTTCATACTTGTACAATTCCACTTGATTTGGGGAAATTCTTCTTCAGAAATACATTAAACCATTTAAGCAAGAGGTGTCTGAGTGATCTGGGAGCACTGAGTGCATTCAGTGGGATTTGTAGCTTTCTGAAAAACTCCACATTTGATAAAAATTTTTTTATCTACTAAATGATCTGTCATAATAACTGCTTCCAAGAAGAAGAAAAAAAAAGCTGCTGAAGCATTAGCTATAACTTTACGAGCAATAATGAGCAATGTTTGCTTGGGACTTGATCCAGGACTCTGTTTTTCTTTTTATCTGAAAGTATTTGCCAGGCAGACGAATACCAAAAGAGGGAAGGGAGAAGGGTTTACCAAGCGTGATTCTCTATTAATGATTTTGGATTATAGTTATCATAGAATCATAGAATGGTTTGGGTTGGAAGGGACCTCTAAAGGTCATCTAGTCCAACCCCCTTGCCATGGGCAGGGACATCTTCAACTAGATCAGGTTGCTCAGAGCCCCGTCCAACCTGACCTGGAATGTT
>NW_008794444.1:5082503-5146815 GCF_000699145.1 Aptenodytes forsteri
AACATGAAGTTGACCCTTTGGTTTAGAATAAAATTATTGAGATTGTATCATAGAATCATAGAATAGTTTGGGTTGGAAGGGACCTCTAAAGGTCATCTAGTCCAACCCCCTTGCCGTGGGCAGGGACATCTTCAACTAGATCAGGTTGCTCAGAGCCCCGTCCAACCTGACCTGGAATGTTTCCAGGGATGGGGCATCCACCACCTCTCTCGGCAACCTGGGCCAGTGTTTCACATATTTAAGTACGGCCATCTCAGACAACACCACAAAGTATCTCCTCCAGCAATGCAGTTATTTTTCTTAAGAAGTTCCTGATATCCTAAAGAAATGTATAAATTATACTCTGTTTTCACCTAGGTCAGGATTTAAGGTTCATCACCTGGAAAAGAGAGAGGTTTGTGCTGCAGCTCCTCTTGCCGTTGCTGGCAGGACTTGTATGGTTGGCTGCTCTCCCGTGCTTTGCACAGCCCAGAGACAGGCCAGCCCCGCACGGGAGGGTACAACCACGAGGCATGGCTGAAGCACTGAGGTGTGAGGTTTTCTAGTTCCTGACACAGCTCATCGTGCTGTCAGTATTTTTATTTCTAGAGGGAAACTTTGTTTCACAGCCTGCTTTAACCACAGTGTTTTATACAGGTACACATTCTTGCTTTTTCCTACTTCTCACCTTCCCTATACATTTTTTCCACCTGCCCTCTAACTTCACCAAGAGAGAGCATTGCTTTTCTTCCTCGCTAGTTATCTCCGATCCTTGCCAGTAAGACAGCCGGGGCACATCGGTCCAGACAGCCCAGACTAGCCATGCTGCCAGGGACAGAGCGAGCACCTCACTTGCGGGCAGCGTTAACCCGGGGGCCGGGCACAGACAGCGAGCACCAAGGCAGGTTTGCTAGAACGGGGCTAAGAATTTGCTGTCATTTGCAAAGTTTTTTTTTTAAAATAAAGCCCTCAACACCTGGAGTTTGCAGTGAATGCCTCAAGCTCTAATTTAGCACCTCTTTCACCAAAAAAGTAGAGACTGTTCGAAGGCATGTGCTGCCTGTTTGCCTCTCTTAATTTACGTGCTCTGCTCTCACACAGAGATGAAAACTGTAGCACCAGGCAGATCACATCACTATGGACTCCAAACGCCAGTGACAGCCAGGACAGTCCCCGCAATCTTTGGCTGGGAAGCCAGCAGACCAGTCAGCAGCACTGACAAAATGTTTTGAGCTCAGAAAACAGGAAAGGGATGCAGCTACCCATGCCACCCGCCTGCTGCTCAGCTGCAACATGGAGGTGCACACACAGTGCATGCAATCAGGCGGGGAGCCAGCTTAGCCATGGATGTTAAGGATAAGCTCCAGATCTCACTACTTTCTACCTTTGGCATCTTCTGAGTATTCCCCTTCCAGGAAGGGAACCAGAAGCAGCATCTGACCATGCTGTTCCTACTGGTTACCTCTGAAATGAGACTAGCACCAGAAAGCAGGTACAACAGGCTGAACTAAGACAACACAGAAGTCACACAGCAAGCCAGAAACACGTGCCTTGCGTTTATAAAACTGTAGAGAGCATTTCACAATTCATTGTGATTTAATATTGCCAGTTTGTGACTCATGCCATTACTTACTTTCATTGCCCTGTGTACCGCCAGGGAGATGGCAGGCACAGTGGATGGAGGGATACGAGAGGACAATGAAGGATGGGTCTGCGAGATCTGGAGCACTCCGACAACTATACAAGGGAAAGCAGCTTCTGTGTCTAGTGTCAAGAAGCCACAGAGGAGAAGCGAAACTTCAGGATGAAGTTCATGAGTATTTTCTCATTGCCAAGAACAGTTCTGAGTGATAGGGCTGCAACTTTTTGCTGTGTGGCTGTCTGAAATCACCATGCTCTGCTCGGCAGCGTGTAAGCAACGCGGCACAGCACAGAAGATACAGGCTCTGTAGCCTGTGTTCTGGAGACAGTCGGTACAGCTTGTGGCATCCTCAAGGAAGGGCCTGGCACGTTTAGAGCTACAGCTCCAGCACTTGCTGAAGGTAAGTGTTTGAATGAGCATTACCTTCAAGCAACAATATCAAAAAGAGCAAAGAACAGCATGAGATCATTCTGCTAGCTTGCAACAGCTCTGTGGAACGCATGATCATTGCAAAGGACTTGCCAAAGAGCCTTAAAAGCATAATCTCTCTGACCTGTAAATGGCATTTCTGCTTCTAAGTCACCCGAGGGATTCTAGGAGTGTCACTGAGGGTGTTTTGCAGGACAGCACTGCAGGATAGAAAAGGAGACAGGAACCTGGTAAGAAAAATAAGGATCCAAAACTAAACAGTTTACATCAAAAAGTGTTTTGGAAACAGTCACTTTCTCCTCAAGCATCGAGAAATCTTCCCCCTTTACCCCACCGCTTTTTCCCAGACCTGCAAAATCTCTGCAGTGACAATCTGCTGGCAAGGGGCTCTGAATCCCTCCTCCAGCTCCCCGAGCTATCCCCCTCCCCAAACCCTCCAGGCAGATCTTCCCCCATCGCTGTGGCTCCCTACATGTGTGGGACCTCAGTTAGACTCTAGCGCAAGGACCCGGACTGCTCCTCACTGAGCCCCTGCAGCTGGCCAGACCCCTGCTTTCCACATGGGTGGAGAACAGACACCTCAGGCAAGAACGGCTGGGAACACAGTTCATGGGATGGTGTGACAAATCTTCTTGTAATTCACAGCCACCTGAGTGTCCTTGAACTGTAAGCACTGTTGCAGCCCCTATTAACGCTTAGTAACAACCAAGACGGCTCTAGCTGGTTTTTATACGCTTGGCAAAAGGTGTCCTAACAGCAAAGGCAGCCAGGTGTCCTAGCACTGAGCTGCCGTTAAATGGAGATCCAGATTTTGTCACCACCAAAGCTCAGAGCAATACCACTTGCACTATTAATTTGGGGCCACCTATCACAGTGGATGTTCAACATGATGACAGAGACAAGAGAGCTGACGTTCACGTTTGCAGTTTCAGGAACCCTCAATTTAAGTAAAAGATGCAGAGACCCCAGGTAATTCCCAGCAGGGATGATTTAGCAGACTTCTGAAGATCAAGACAGACCTCTCTAGTATCTTCTCTCTAGGTAGCCCCATGTCCCAATTCATGGGCAATGAGCTATCAGCTGCTCTTCACTGTTTGGCTTCTTCAAACTGAGAGGACAAAATCTGATGTTGTCAGGATCATTTCGTCTACACTGCTGCTTCTGATAGCCCAGTAAAGGTTAGGGACTGCCACTCCAACCTGCATGTAGCTGCAGGTGGCATTTATTCTCTACTCTTAAATTGGAGCAGCCCACCAGTATCACCAAGGGACAGAGATGGTTCAAGAGGTTCAAGAAAATGGAACATTTATCATCAGCTGGGTTAAAAATCTACTTTTTTGACCTAGTCTATCACCTCCCGGCAATCCATTCACTCATACTAAGACACTGCAGAGAGACTTTCAATTTGGCTTATACCCAGAAGAACCCACAAAATTAAAATCTCCATGCCAAAGTCAAGTGAGGCTCACTCCTCCCTGGTAACGCAGGACCTTCCCTCCACACAGATCAGGTGGGGGAGTTTCAAACTCCTGAGCCTTTATTCATTGAAGCTCAAGGAAAGATCTTTAGAGTTTTTTCTCATCCAGCTGTAATTATAACTTAAATTTTAACTTTTACAATTAAAAGAAACTATTGACACATGCAAAAAGGAATTATGAAATCTAGGTTCTCCTATTTCTCTTTCAAACGCTCATTAATTTATGGATATTCAGAAGTTTAGGATATCACAGGAAGGCATTTGTCATAGATTTAAGTGTGGGATCAAACCAAAAAAAATCCTTAGGTTACAAAAACACTGCGCAAGATGGACAGATTGTGTAGTAAGAAAGCCCATCGTCTCTTCCCAGCCCAAAATAAGAAGAAGCAATAAGTGATTGACAGCAAACTATAGTCAACAGAGAAAAAAATCTTCATACATTATGATTCAGTTTTTCCTTTGTTGACTATAGTTTGCTGTCAATCATTTACAGCTTTTCTTTATTTGAGGTAGGGAAAAAGGTTGCTGTCTCCTTCTTCCCTAGCAAGCTGTCTGTTTTCTTGCGTACACTTTCTACCCAAGGTATTTAAATGTTCTCATCTTGTACTTAACAGAAATATATAATAAACCTCCCAATTACCTTCTACCCTTTTAAATGTCAAACCAATCAAAAGGTTGAAAGGGGAAAATTAAAGCCTATTTTCAGAAGAGCACACTTACTAATGTATTACTGACCTTCAAGAGAAGAGTAAGATAACGCAACTTTTTTCAGTACGTATCCTGGCTTCCAGCCTACAGGATGAATTCAGAAATGTGGGGTCCATTGCAAAAATTACTCTTAGAAAATTTAATCAGATTTAATCTAGGTATCTACCTAAAACTGCGATATCTGATGGGTTCTGGTTTCAGTATTACCTCTGTGACTTTGATTAGCTGCAAGATAATTTTGGCTGGGAGGAGCAAAGGGAGAACAGAAACCAGATTCATTATTAGAAGAGCTGTTCAGGATGTCTATAAAGATAGCGGCATTTGAAATTCATCTACTTCCTGATTTCCTTACAGACAGGGGCCATGCGAGACTTGCCAAATTACCCATTTCGCCATGGTACCAGCTGCCAGGGTATGGGGTGGCTGTCTACACCGCTACGCACCGTGCAGCAAGAGGGGTATGGGAATGAAACTGGACTGTGCAGAGCTACCGCTGCAAAACACTTCCTAGCGAGGCATGACTTGCATCTGGCTCCCAGCCTGGTAAGACGACAGTCAGGCCCTTCTACCAATATACTTTTTAAAACCTTTTTATGCATATTAGAACAAGAGAGTAAGAGTATATACAGGAGAAAGCAAAATGCTCACCGGACGCACACCCAACCAAAGCCACCACAAAGCAAGGACCTGACTGTTTGATGTGGATATTATTAATCTCTTAATCCTTTGCAACATGCCATCATTCAAAATACATGCACGCACATTTGGGCTATGAGAATCAGTGGTGATTTTTCCCTAAGGCTTGGCTCAGCAGCCTTTAGGCTCCCATGAAACCCCCTCCGTGCACACTCTCCCCCTGGTAGGAGCAGCAGTGTCCGCACTGTGCTACAAGTGCCACCTCTAGCCTGCTTCACCGGCAGATTCCCTGCTGTCCTGCACAGAGCACAGTGCAAGCACCTTCATGCAGCCGAGCTGTTGGCAAGTCAGACTGGCATCGGTGAGCTTTGCAGGGGAGGCTATGGCTCCTCAAGATCTGCATTCAAAATTTGCAAGCATTGAGATCAAGAAAAATCCTTTTCTGGAGAGAAAGAGCCACACAGAAAAGCATAGTGCCTTCTTAAAATCACATTTATTCATATTTCACTTTATGTGTATGTGATTTTGTTCCACATATGGCAAATCTTGTGTTTTCAAGGAAACTCATGTATGGACAGTTTTGCAGAATGCACAGAATCCAGCTGCTCATGAAAGCATTTTCCCATGCATGTGGCATGCTGCTAGAAATCACAACCCTGGCAGAGGAACTGCTCGTCCCTCAATGTTTAGCCCATCACGCAGTGATGAGATGAACTATTTTTAATATCTTCGTGCAATAGTATTACCATACTACAGTGCAGGATCAAGGTCTGGTGGGCTAGAGGGTGTTAGGTGCCATTTGGGTTCCTGCTACCTCCTGTCACATTACTTTCTTCCCCACATAGCACTGAGTGGTGTCAAGGAATATGCTTATGAGGCCCATGAAAGACCACCATCCCCATTACACAGACCGTCTTATAAAAGCCAACATCTGTTCTCCACATACAGGAGTGCCATACCAACGCTCGTGTTTGCCCTTGGCTAACTCTTCAAGGCCAAGCCACGTGTTTTCTTCTTTGCCTGCCTGACAAACATGTTTTCTGCAGATATGAACATAAATTAATCCTGCTAAGACTGAGGAAGATGCTAAATTTTATAATTTTTGCAAAGTACAACAATATCACTGGTAAAATATTAATTCTTGCATCATAAAAGCTGTTTACTTGCCTTTTATAGGAACAGAGTGCAAATGTCACTACAGGGCACTGTGCAGACGATCAGTGGACTTGGAGGGATGAAGAAGAGCACAGGTTGTTCCTCTGCACAGGATAACACCAGCTATAACGCTGCAGCCCAAGGAGATTTATGATGCTGTGGCAGCTCCCGGCTCCCTGACTTTGAGGGCGTGCTGCTCTTCCCAGCATTTGCTGCTGCCTTTCGAATACATACGTCCTTGCTCCAGAGACTGCTCTGCTAACTCAGAGGTTAAAGCTCTCCTCCTCTCCCCGTTACCCTCCCGCCCACCACAGGCTGCAAGGAGCCACCCAACACATCACCTGAAGGGATCCCTGGGCCTTTCACTCCAGGTGGCCATGCAGTGCCTTTGCTCAGACTGGGAGGAGGAGAGCAGAGCTCACCAGGCAAGGCAACAGAGCTGGGTTCAGACCCGGGGGCCAACTGCTCATGACCACCCGACTGCGGGGTCTGCTCAGCATCTAACCATCTGGAGCGACAGTCCCCTCATAACCTGGCTGGCCCCACTTGGTCCTTTTCAGGCCCAGAAGCCCCAGCCCCCTCCAGCACAGGTACATCTTGGGGGAAAGGATGGAGAAGTCCCATTCCCATCTGACCACTGACAGGTGAGAGCCCTACCCATGAGATCACAGCCAGGCTGTTGAGAAATCTGCTGTCAGGACTCAGAGAGGGTCTGAAGCCTGTGGTCCCACCTCACTCTGGTCCCCCAGACTGGAGGAGAACCACTATGCAAACGCTGCGTGGTATTGCACAGCCTTAGCTGAAGAAATGAAGACAAAAGTCAAGAAAGTGCCATGTGCAGATGAACCTCCTGCAGACAATGAGGTGGTGACCTTCTCCCAGAACATGCTTCAACTTAAAATAAGCTTTTTAAAAGGCCCATTCCTCACAGCTACTTGTCACCTGGGGGATTAAACTTGAGCAGTTGTTTTCTCAAAGGGGCAAGTCTCGTTTCACAAAGAAAATGCAGCCCCATTAAGCCCTTGCTGGGGCTTTTGCATGGGACTATGAGCATTTTGAGGTGGGGATGGACATTATCCACTTGGAAGAAAAGCACTGTGCTATCCCAAGGAGGGCTGCTGCAGCACCCAGAGCAGGGTTTAAGCTCCCTGCAGCCTGAAGCACAGCCTCCCCTGTCCTTGGGGTGTACAGGTGCCAGCAGCCACAGAGACCATCACGCAGCCCTGTAAATTTACGCAAACTTAAAGAGATTTTGTTTTCTTTGCTGGCTCCTGAAATTTATTAACGTGGTACTAGATATCCCCAAGAATAGTGCCTGCCAAGTCTGTTCCCACTCTCTAAAACCACATTATAAATCATACACCAGGAGAACATCCTGAATGCTGATGACTGGAGGTTATGGCAGTGATGAGGGCTGCCAGGAAGAAAAATGGATTTTCCTCCCCCAGTCCCAGCAGAAGTGTCCAAACACGCCACAGCCACTGCCCTGTTGGGCTGCCGCTCCAAACAAACTGGAGTATGTTTATAGGGGCGATCACCATCTCCGCACTGGATGTTAACACAATTAACGAAGGGATGGTTCAGCAGTTTATAGCTCGACGTCTAACAGTGGCAGTAACAAGAAGGGCCTCTGTTAAGACAGTTTCTTCCACTAGAGCACAATAAAACTATGATTAGTTCTATATTCAGATAATAGAGAAAAACAATTTCCAGTTGCTATAAATCTTCGGAGGCTGAAGCAGTACTGCCAAGCTACCTATTTGCTTGTTTGCTGCCTTTTGAACATTTCTTAAATGGGGCTGCTGTTAGCAATTGAGCTTCTCAAGACACAATGCAGTTAATTAACCCCGTCACAGGGGAAGCATTTGTAAGATCAGGCTGGATGCAGAGCAGGCAATCCGGGCTGCACACAGAGGACTCATCCATCCTGCTCCACCAGCGCACCCCAGGGCAGCCTGCGCGGGTCCAGCAGGTCAGCAGCACTGGAGGCTCCTTCCAAGGGAGATAGACACCAGCCATTTGAACCAGCCAGAGACACCCGTCTGTAGCGAGTGATCACCTGTATGTTATCGAGAGTTCTCTGTCCACTGTGCATTGGGTAAGAAAGAGTGGAAAAGCTATTTACATAAAGATTATCCCAGTTTGACTTGTGTTGTCTAATGAAACGGTTGGGAAGGAGTTGGATGAGTTTCTGTGAATAAAGCGAGAGTGAGGGAGCACATACCAGAAAGAGAAGTATAATACTGGGACAAACTTCACATGGATATGAATTAGTCATGAATTAATTTAGACTGGAAATGACAAGAAAGCCCCCAGGCCTTGCAGGAAGGGAAGCTTTGTGTTTCCAAACACAGTATGGGGCCTGGGTATCAAACTGCTGGGAGACGGAGGTTGACAAGCTCACATCCACAGCTCTGCAACGGGACAGCAGAGATGCCGGAGCAAGAAATGAAAGCTTACATCACAAGTCTTAAGGTGTCCAATACATCTAGGAACCTAGTAAGGGTTGTAAGGTGTCTTAATTGTTAAGTCTCTGCACAATGTTGTATTAATCCCATGCTTCAGGGTTTCTGTTTGCTGCCAGAAGGGGCACAGGACAACTTTCCTTTTAGGAATAAATTCTTTGCATTCTTTTCATCTTAGAAGGTGGCTAGCACTTGAGATGGGATGGAACATGACACGGGCTGTGCGCTCAGTACCAGGAAAACTTCAGGAGCCTGCTGTCTTGCTCAGTTGATCATGGCCAGAGCTCACCAGGAGAGCTCCTGCTTGGGTAAATACCCTCCTAGAAGTCAAAGCGCCCCATCTTCACGCATGACTTTCACCAGTGTACTGTATCATTGCAAGAGTTGGAACTCTTGACTTGAGCTTTAAATACCTACCCTCCAAACCCAAGTCAGGACTGATTGTTTTTCAGCCAGTCTGGTAGAGCTGAGTTCACGAGAGGTTCCTTGCATTGCCCTTGGCTGAGCCACCAACTGCATCACTTTCTAGGTCTTCCTGCTCATGCTCTCTCTACAGTCATGAAAGATAATGAAAGACATGCCAGGCTTAGGAGCACTCTCAGCTCCTGCTTCCAGGACAGGAGCCTGAGGACAAGAGCTTGGGGTGTAGGGGAGAGTTTCACTCGTGTTAAGGTAACAGAAGCAACGCCAGGATCTGTCTCCCAGCGGAGTTGGGTACACAGCCACACAATTGCAGCAGCCTCAAACAGACCCGTGCTTGTCTCACCTATACCCTTTTTTACCCACTTCTCCCATGCACAGCCCCCAGCTGAGGAGTCTCCGTATTTCTGTTCTGCTCTGCAAGGTTTCAGGTCTGGGAACAGCAGGAAGAGCTGGGGATAAATAAAAAGAGAAAGTAGTATTTTTGTTTCTTCTCAGAAGGACAGACTCTTTCACAAAAGGCACAGAGCAGGCTATGCAGATAGATGCAGAAAGAAGTGAGGAACAAAAGGCAAAGGAGGACCTGTTTGCCAGGAGAGAATGAAAAGCCCAGCACTTCTACATCCAGCTCTTTCAGTGGAAGAGAAAGCGAGGCAGAACAAAGGCAGAGCCTCCACGCTAGAGCAGCGGTCTCTTCTCTGAGCAGATCCTCCCTGGTTCTGTGATCCGTTGCAGAAAGCACCCTGGAGCACATGGGGACAGACCAGAAACATCAGAAAGCAGCTCTCCATGCCCATGCTGAAGCCGTGGTGGGGAAGAACGAGGTGCAGGCAGATGCAAAACACTCAGGGCCGAGGGACGGCACGTTTAAGGAAGGACAGTGGGAGGGAAGGATGACCCAGCATCACCCCAGCAGTTTGCTGAGGCGATGTACAAAATACAAACGCCAATTAAAGAGTTAAACCCACTCACAGCATGTGCAGTGTGGAGACAGAGACTTCGAGGAAGGGCTCTCAGCTGCCTGGTCAGGCGGGCTGAAGGTGTCCATGCACACGCAGGTGTGCTGCAGCTCCCCACCATCACAGATGGCTGGGGCAGGCCAGGCCTCTGCAGTTTCTATGGCAATCCCTCAGCTCCTCAGCCAGTTTCTCACCGTACTGAGCACTGCTTTCCCACACACCCTATTAAGGAACGCTCTGCATTAATTTTAAATGCTTGCTTCTTTTTGCAACAATGCTGTTAGTGCTGGAAAAATTCAGAAGAGCAAAACGACGAAGAAATGTCTTCAAAAGAGAGGCAGTGCCGGCAGGCAGAGCATCCCATCGCAGCGTGCAGAGGATGGCCGTGCCGGGCGGCTGCACGCACACCCCCGGTAGCAGCCTCTGACCAGGGGAGCGCAGGGCTGCTGCAGCCCCAGCGCTCAGACACACATGCACAAGGGTCGCTCGGTGCCGAAGCTCCTCCACAGGTCCGTGCAGAGAGCGTGGCTGCTACCGGAGGACCACGAGTGCCACCTGCAGCACAGCCCTCAGCCACAAGCCACCAGTGCTCTGCAGCATCCTCTCAGCACCAACCCTGCCCAGAAACTCCGGGCCGCTGCTGATCAGCTCCCCGCCAGTCAGGGCTTGCAATGGGTTTGAGCGCTGCAGTTAAGCCCAGCAGTAAGTGCTCAGGGCTTGCCGAGAGTGAAACTTGAACTCCCTAACAGAGAACAGGAAAGGAGGGAGTCCAGGAGCCCAGATCACATCATTTTCCTCCACCTTCTATTTTTGCAAAGAGGCAATTTCACATCAGGACCAGAGGTAAAACAGAGAAGTAGGAGAGGGCAGAAGAAATGTACTGTGCCAGGTGTTTTCCAAGTTCTTGTTTCCTTTGGGATTGCTGGGAAGCTCCTCTCTGCAGCTGGACGTGTGCACCCATGCCATGGCAATTCAACATGGGAAGGGTGTAGTGAGCCAGCCCAGCCTCTGCAGGGTCTGAACGTGACACCCGACTGGTTTAGATACCAGAGAGCAGTCATTGGAACTGAGAGCACCACAAGTATGAGTCCTCCAATACCCCTTCGCTTTGACTTCTCCAGGCAGCTGCACTGCTGCTGCTGCATGCGTGCATCCTCCTGCAGAGCCTCCTGTTCTTAAAGCTGGTCATGAAACTTTAACATAGTTATAACCAGAGCTCAGCATTTCAGGTCAGCCTCAAGTCAGGAGAGAAAGGATCGATACTGTCCTGTGTCTCACCTGAAGAGACTACGCTGTTACTATTCTCAGCAAGTTGGGTGGACATTTCATCCCCACTGAGCATCCCATTTCCGAGGGACATCACTGCTACAAGATGCCTGAGGAAGCCAAACCCACTGAAAATTTCCATCCAGCCTTTTATCCCCTAGCACAAAACTGACTTCACCACGATAAATGACAATTTCAGAAGCGAACTGTATCAGCTCTGACACTTGTGGCATAAGCATCACAGACACGGCATTCAAGGCTGGCTTAACACAACGGCCCCTGCACCCACTGTCCAGCCAAGGTGACGGTATGAATCAGAGCAGGGTGGTGCCACGCGGACCCTTCTTCTACCCTTCCTGCCACCAGCTAAGACGGAGCACTGAAACCGCTTCCTAGAGGCACTGCCAGGGGATGCCCCATCCCCTGTGCAAGCTGCCACTCGCTTCCATCCCCGCCAGCGTCCTGGCTCAGCCATCCCCAGCACAGGGCAGGAGCGGTGCGGGAAGAAACAGGCGCTTTCAAAAACTCCACTGCCAAGACATCTTCCACAGTTTCATCTCTTGTGTCCTCACGTTACCCACACAGATCCTCACAAGAGTCCCCTGCCTCAGTGGAGCACCCTCGGGGAAGGCAGGCTGTGATCCTCCTTCCCCAGGCTGGTCACCCCCCAGCTGGGAGGGCTGCAGGTGCCCACTGAGAACCTGCGAGCGCATCCTCTCAGTCCAAGTGAGCTGAACAGAGAAACGCTCTCTCAGAATCACACCAGCTACTCCAGCACACTAATTCCTTTCAGGATATTGTCTTCAGAGATTAATGTCTCAAAGTTCAACAAGATCACCCCATGTCAGTGTTATGGCTCGGAAACATCTCAGTGCCTGTTAGCATTACAGGTGATGCTGGCACTGGTTCCAGGCCAGTAATCCAGGAATTATTGCAAAAGAGCCTTGATATGCAAATATACCAACAAGGGAAAGGGTGTGATGTTCATCTGGCTGAGCTGCATCTTTGCAGTCCTTGATCATTTGAAGCCGACACACAAGCCACAGCCACGTGGAGACAAAAAGTGCAATGGCTGCAGCCCAATGCACTCTGGTGAGGCGAAGGGGCAGTGCTTTGCATTTCTTTCAAATCCCATTTTTCACATACACCCACAATTCAACTGGCTGGGAGGAGCTGTAAGAGAACTAAGGTAAAATTAGTTCCAGCTGTAAACTGTCTGTTGTTGCTTAAGAAAAAGGACTGCCAAAAGCTGTCACTGCTCTCTTCTGCACGATGGATATGTGTCCATCTCTTCATCCAAAAGGATACAAAATGGCTTGGAAACTCCAGCATCTCTGCATCAGAGAAATGTCATCTAGACAAAGTAAAGTAGAAGAAGCCAGTTTTGGAGGCATTAAGATATTTAAAGAACAAATAAATAAATAGAACCAGCTACACTGGACTGTCTCCTCATGCCCGCCATTTCTGCAGGGAGTTCACACTGCCGTACCAGAAAGGACTGATACGGTTCATCCAACACTAATGTCAATCAACTCTCCACACCATAGCACACCTGCTAGGGGCACAGCGACATGGGGATGGAGAGGTGAGGTGGTTGCACATGCAGATGGGAAGGGGTGAAAGGTCCATTTAGCAGCTTCCACTCAAGTGGACAGGAGAAAGCACGTGAGCAGCCAGGACACCAAGTGACAGCTGTATATAACATACACACACATAACCCCTCTCTGAACCAGCCACATTGTGCTGCGACTGTTTGGGGAATATAGACACCCTACTGCTTCTTGAAATACATAAAACCATCACTAAAATGGTGGTGTTCCCTTCCACCTGCATTTCAAAGGCCCAGGTGCTCATTTCAGCACACAAACACACAAAGCTCTGCTTCGAGATGCGGATAGTTTCTGTGCTTCCAGAACAGTCATGTGCAATACAATGCAGATGTACAGTCAGGCCAGCTGCACTTATCAGCATTTATCAGCTTCACCCAGGAAATGCAATTAATAAGTGGTATGTCTATCATGGTGCTCTCACTCCCCAGCCACCTCTGCCGTTTGGTTCTTACGAATCCCCAGCCCTTCTCCCCACCTCCCTTCCCCTCCGCCAGGCTGCAGGAGCCCAGCCATCGCCCACCGCCCCGCACAGCATCGCCCTGACCAAACCCCAGTCCCTCGGCTCTGCAGGCACTGAGGGCAAGCCGTTGCGGACACTCCTGTCTCCATCCAGCACAGAACGGTGATAAATGGTTTGCTCCTCTGCTTTTTAATAGAGAAACCTGCTCTGCGGGACCAGCTACTAGCAGAGTCAGCCAGCAGAGCCACAAGACAAGGCGCACAGGAGGCGGCTGCGTGCTGCCCTGAGCGACAGGAGCTTATTTTAGCACAGAGAGCAAGCGAAGGCAGTGCAAGGAGTTCCCTGTACACAGTTCTGGCTTGATGTTTTGCAAACAAGAAGGGGCAAGTGAGTAAAGGACTTTTTAAAATCAATGGTAGCCAATCTACATAAAGTCAGACATGTGGGTCCATTTACATTTTTATTAAAATATCTAGTTTTCTGGAGTTAAAAGAGATAAAACACCACCACACAGGAGCCGATTTAGCTATACATAGGAGTTGCACCTCAATGCAGCTGTTTGGGTCAAATATTTTTAGCAGGATCTCAGAATACAAATGTTTCATTTAGCTATACAGGAGTTGCACCTCAATGCGGCTGTTTGGGTCAAATATTTTTAGCAGGATCTCAGAACACACATGGATCATCTCGATATTTAAATAAAAATCCTGGGTATTTCTAATATCAATCTCTAAAAGTGACAGTCAGATCACTTTCAACTTCTTTGTGGGAGAGAGAGGGAACATAAAATGTAGTCTACATATGAGCACATAACATGTAGTCTACATATGAGCAACTTTATTTTAAATAGGCAATAATATTTAACATAGGAAATCTTCAACAGCATTAGAAGGAAATAGAGGCTTTCTCACTTTCCATTCAAACCCCGAGGCAGCAGTGCTGGAGGTAAATGCAGAGGGCACCTGCAATCCATCCCTTTTGCCAGGCATTGCCAGCAGCAAGACCCCTTGCGTGCATCACCAGTCCAACCCCACCGAGAGACGTGGGCAATGCTACGTATTCCCCAGAGTACCTCTAGGAAACAAAACAGTCCCAGTCAGGAGCACTCAATCAGTATATAAAACAAGGGAAAGCACCTTGGGGGGGAGAAATCATACCAGCAGTGAACTAATAATATACATATACAAATAACACTCATCACAGCCAGTCCAGCTCTTGCCTCTTCCCCTATGCTCCAGCTGTCTGCATGCCTGCCTGCATGCCAGCGCTGCCCCCTTATCACCTGGGGCACCACCATATGGCAAAGCCAACTCTATCCCAGGCACAGGGAGACCTGCTCCAGTCCCCAAAACGTCCCTGCTGCCCAGCTGGGATGGTGCTGCATAGGCAGGATCTGGCTAGAGATCACCAAAGTCTCCTGCACTTCAGGAAGCCACGGTTTGGTTGCTGTGCTCCCACAGCTCAACGCTCAGCCTAGAGGGTAAGGATGCCAGGATGCTGCTCCTGGGCCAGACCCGGCCTTCATCTCTCTCTCCCAGGAGCACAACCCAAAAGCAACAATGGGGAACAAACTACTGAGGAGAAGGTAAAATACCATCAGTTGTCCACCCACTGATATGAGACATGGTTGTGGCAAGAGTGATTATTTTGCTCAGCACTTGTTCAGGACAGTTCAGCATCCCTTTAGCTGCATGCTACAGACAACAGCTGTCAGTTGCCTTTGCACCCAAGAGTTAGCCGATTTTTTTTACTCAAAAGGGCTAAGTTGTGCTCATGGTGGCAAACTCGCTCTGTTTCTCCCCTCCTCTCCAGCCAACGTCACCTGGGTGTCCCCTCCATCAGGTCCTGGGGTGGAGGAGCTGTGCAGGGCATGTGCAGCATGTGTCTGACCTCATGCTGTGCTGAGCAATTCCACTGCAGCGTGTTGGGCTCCATATTCCTTCCTCCCTTTAGCAAGGACAGAAATAACTTTGAAATAATAGATATTCTCCAAAAAAGTACCACTTTGATGAACCAACATCTGCCAGTGAATAAAGCAGTTTGTGAAACAGTTTCCAACCAGTTCGATTTATACACACCATAACTGGGGGCTCCCAGGGGGAAGCCTGTGAGGTACCTTGGGTAGAAGGCATAATTACTGCTGCAGAATGGAAATGCCAGGTAATTAAACCCTCTTCTGCCTAAAGAAGAAAAGTATGTGAAGCACTGACTGCTTGAAGACAAAGCCAGAAATGTTCAAATCACACAAGGCACATATTTTTAACAACCAGGATGATTGGCATAAACTCTGAATGGAAAGGTGATTTCTCTCTTTCTCAGTTTCTTCAGGCCATGTTTGGATAACTTTCAGGAAAGGTGCTTTACAAACGCACAAGTTACCAGGGTCCACACAGGGAGTAAAATTCAATTGCCTGTGATTGCAGGGAAGTCACATTAAATAATCTAATTTCCCCCTGACCTCAAACTCTACCAGTCTGAAAAATGTATTTGTTACCTCCAACTACTTCTAGGTAACAGGAAAACAAGAAAAAAGAAACACTCCCCCCAAAAAAAAAACAAACAACCTCCAAACACCACTGTTCGTAGACTGCAGCTCACACCATCAGCATTTGCAGATGTAGTTTGCGTTGCAAAGTCCCCTGCTAATTTTGCTGTGCCATCACACGCATTCTCCTGCGGGACCAAATGAGCTCCCAAACAGCAGAAACCTGGGAAATGAAGTCTCCTCGGCATCGTGCTTCCTCCCTCTGCAGCCAAGCCTGAAGAGAGAGAGTGTGAGCCCAGCCTAAAGGGCGTAACATCTACAAACCAAGCACATCCACAGGCACTCTCCAGTAGTGCAGATTTCCTGGCGTGTAACTACATAGACCCCCAGCCACTCCTCACAAGGAGGCTAATTTCAAATAAAGGATTTCAGCTTTATTACTGCTGCATTTTACTGTTTTTTAATGATCCATTAACCACAGTAAGAACAATACAGAAGTGTTTACTAAAGAGTCTGTGAGCTATTTCATTATTTCCTGGGGTATGTAGCTCTTCAGTTCATCTGTAGATTGTTCCTCTTTCAGGCTTCATCCAGACTTGTATCAACACAGTAACTGTCCCATGTTATCCCAGACAATTTTGAGGTTTCTAACATTTAAAATAATTTTTTTTCCTGGGGTGGTGTACCCCAGGGCCGGCACAGTTTGGGGGGAACCCCAGCAGCAGCAGAGCAGCCCTCATGCCGAGGAGAGCTGGGCACTGTCAGGCACCCCAGCCTGTAACACGCTCCTGGAGCCAGGACATGAGCACAAGAAGTCCTTGAACCATCACGTAGCCTCCTACCCTGTCCCACCCGCCGCTGCTTCAGGCAAGGGCCTGTGGTAGGAATACAGCATTTCCAGAAGGCTCTCTTCATCCCCAGAAAGAAATTAGGTATCACCCTGGTCAGAGGGCAGCACAGGAGTGCAAATGGAAGATGAAATAGGTGTCTCTCGACCAGAAGTGGGGTGGGGGGAATAGACATCTTCCTCTTCCCATCCTGCTTTCCTCCGCAGTGACACGATAAGTATAAACTCAGCATTAGCAGATCTAGGGCATCTAGTAGTCCCCAAGGACTCATTTAGAGTTAATTTAACCATTAGTATAATCCCAGAAATCAGGCGTAACGGATGCTTTGCAAATCCACTTGGATTTCCTCCTCTGAGTGAGGAGATCTGATGCGCTCCTTATGCATCACATTTATGCCCCAGTAAAGTTGGTCCATGTGCTTTCAATAAACCACTTTGTAACACTTAGCCATTGGAAACCTAATTAGTTATATCCGCTGAAGGCTTAAACTCAGTCTGTCTGCCAGTGCAAGAGCCGGGTGGATTCTCAGGAGCATCACTGTCTGATGGAGGGCCAAGCAAAGCTCCGTTAGTGTATTTGTCATGCTCATCCCTCCTGTCCAAACTAAGCTGGTGGGTTGAATACAATCTATACAAGAAGTTTTACAGAAGTGACAGGGGTTTTTTAATCCCCATTGATTTCTTGTGAAACAGGAAGCATCAGAATAGCTTCCGTGGAGAAGTGGATTATTTCCCCAAATCTCTCCTGCCCTTCAGTTACATCTTTTCCTGGAAGGGAAGAAAAAAAAAAAAAAAAAAAAAAAAAGGACAAAATCATTCACCCTTTTTTCTTAAAGAAGGAAAGACTTCAACCCATACAGCTTTGAAACAGTTTCTTTCTCAGATCCTTTTCTAATGTGAAATTATTGACTCATCACTTACTGCCTGGCTGGGCATGAGGAGAAGAAAAGGAATTAATCACTGCAAGTCCTGCCAACACACTGCTTGGGCAGGTTATACAGTGCTTTTGCAAGACCAGAGCAGAGTAGGCTGGACAGAGGACTGGGAGCAGGCATCTTATCCCAGCCTTGCCAGCACCCTGCTGCAAGTCCTTGGCCTTTCCATCCTTTGTGCCTCAGTTTCCCCATCCGTCCGCATACTTGACGAGCCTGTCTCCTTTCAAAGATCATGCTGGGCTCTGTGGATGAACCATGCCACACAGGAAGGAACTTCCTTCTGTAACAAAACGGTGCATTTTTCTTCATAGCAAAGGAAATAATAAAATGCAAGTTTGAGCATTATATAGCACGACAGTCTCCGGGAAAGTGATACTTTCCTGATGTTCTCTACAAGGATGACTCAAGACCCACGTGGTCCAACAGATGTTAGTCCCAGGTGAGGCTGCCCAGGGGAACGGTGCTCCATGCCGATGATGTTCCTGTGGCCAGACACTGCACACCCTGTCACAACACAGCTGCAAACCCGCTGCTCCTTGACCCCAGCGTTGGGCAGAATAAGAAAGAGGCTTGTGCTCAGGGATGTTGATCAGGCCTGGGGGGATCTGCACATCTTAAAAAACAGAAGCAGCTATTAAGCTCTGTCTTTAAGAAAGCAGCAAGAGAGATGGGTTCCTGTGCTTGACTTCCCCAGAAAGGGCTGGGAGGAGGACTTAAAGGAAGGCCTTAATTGGTCCCTTGAGGGACCTGCTGGCAGACCGGCTGAATCGCAGGGCTGGTGAAGAAGATACCCAGACCCCCTCCTGCTCAGGCTGTCCCAGCCCAGCAGCACAGAAAGCTGCCTCCCTTTTCTCGAGAGGAATCCAGAGCTGCAGCACTGAGGACCCAGCTTCTGTGATTAGACTGTAATTTCCACTTGGATAATTCCTCTTAATACAAATATCCAGGGAGAAAAGCAAGGAAACCCACGCAAGTCAGCGAGGCAACCAAAGAGTAGCACAGCCTTAGGAAGACAGGGACAGAAGGGAGGTGAAAGCCTCCAGCCTTAAGGCTTCTTGGTCCCCTGCAATGACTGTCCCATCGTTTTGTGAGCCTCAGACCCAAGTCTGCCTGTCCCGTTTCATCCTGAGCAGCTCAGGACAGACAGTTCTGCCACCCCCCCAGTATGACCCCAGCCAGCAGCTCTGGGGGAAAAGCTGTTTTGGTGATGACCAAACTCAAGACCTTGCGACCTGGCAGTTACACCCCATGCTACAGACCATGTGAATTTGCCAGCAGGAATAACACACTATTTCCAACTGATGGAAGTATTTTCCTAAGCTTGGGTAACCCTGAGACAGACACTGCCTCCCATACCCAAGACAGCAGCTTCCTACGTTTTGTGCCATCGCACGTGCAAAGGCTTCTTCCCTGTCAGTACGGCTCAGCAGGGCTAACACTCCCCAGCAGACGAGATTTTTAATTCTCGGATATTACCCAGGTCTCGACACCCGAAAGGTTCATTTGCTGACAAACCACCCAGGCTGAAAACAGATTTTTATGACTCTTACTAAGAATTCAAAACTCAAATTACAGTATAGTCACTCTATCAAAAAAATGCCAGTTCTTCCCTGATGACGGGGTTTCCCAAGCGCAGGTATTGCAGAGATGTTCTTGCCAAGCTTCCTTAAGTAAACCCAGGTCTGCGTCAGTATCTGCCTTTCATTTGGTTAAATATAAATGACGACTCTGTGCAAGGTGTGGGGGAGATGCATGCACACAGCTAGTCTGCTGCTTACATAAAAAGAAATATAAGTTGTGACTTCTCTGCCTATCAGTAAAAGCCTTCACCGATTAGAATTATGCAGCAAAACACAAGAAAAGGTTGGGCTTTCTTAAGGGACCATCCTTTGATATTTAAGTCAAATTTATTTAAACTTGTCAATTACCATTTTCAAAAAAAACCCAAACCATCAGAGAAAGCAAAGCTTATTTTAATGGCAAATCCTAAAATCTTTTCAAATCTTTCAAGCAATATTTATCTTTTTGGAAGAATATTGGTAATGATTATGCTAATAAAATCAATTTGTGACAATTACTTAACTTCTACCATTCTTGGAATTAAAATTTTATGTTATATTTTCTTCTAAATCAAGTAATTGATCCTCACATGAATTAGAATTATACCAGCTCACAAAATCCACAGACTAATTGAGTAGTTAACCAAGTGTTCAATAAACTTCACACCTTAGTACCATACCCGTTAAAACTGCTTAATTAGATTTTGCTCCTTGCATAAATAGCTGTACATGGAGACTGCTTAGTTTCACTTTTCATTTAACTTTATTCTCAAAGCACATTAACAAAATAACTAAGTGCTTATCAGATTTCTTTACATTTTTCACAATATAGTGCTGATTGCAACAGCTGAAAGATTACAAAATATTTTTAAATGCTTATCAATCAGCTCTACTACAGCCAAAGTCTCCATGAGCGTGGACCTTGTACATTTAGATTCAGCTCAGCAAAGCACTTAAACGACTGCTCAGCCCCTGCTTAAGCTATTAGCATATAAGCAAGAGCTCTGCTGAACCACAGCTTTCCACATTTGCACCCTCAAGAATCGCAGTGGGTTTATTTCCTTAAGCCTTTTCAGGACTTTGCCTTCTGTTCTCCATACCCACACCTTGTCTCTCTCTGCTATATTTTATTCACCTTTTAAAACTTTATCATACAATATTCTCCTTCCCCCGTTTCTGTTCATTTTTTCTTGAGCAGGAAAGTTGGGTTTGTGTTGTATTTGGGGCATCCCTGCTGGCCCCCATCTTTGCACCACAAGACAGCTAGAGGAGTTTGCCTTTTCAATCTATAGTGGGAAGGTCTCCGCAAACTCAGGCAGATGTGCCCCCACCAGACACTCCCTGATTATATGACTAGAAATTCACCTTTAGAAGCTATCCATCTTAATAGCCACACAGACCATACAATCATTCATTTTGAGTTTTGCCGTTATAATTTCCCCCCCAATATTTTTCTCTTGAGCTTCTGGACTCTCCAGAGCCCCGGTGACAGTGGGCCAGGCAGCAGAGCAGACTGAAGAACCAGCAACGCCCAACAGCTCGGCACAGGCAGTGAATTTACCGGTGAAGCACACCCCAGCAGAAGATCAGCATGCAATGCTGAAGAAGAAAGCAGCAGACCAGCAAACAAAGCTCCTCACCAGTCTGACCAGAATGAAACTTTCTCAGCCCTTTTAGAAGTTTCCCCAGGACACACAAGCAAGACCCGCCAACCCAACAGCTAGAAAGTCTGCATTACCTCAGCGCCATGATCCATGCTCTCTCCTCAGCCGACCATGGTTGCTTCGCAGGAAGGCTGGGCCGAAGTTAAAGCGTGGAACAGAAACAAGCATCCCTCTGGGGGAGCGTGCGGTGGGGAGACAGCACCTCCCGCCTCTGGAAAGGGCTCAGCTGATGCCCTGAAGGCCGGGGTTTTTGTCACTGTCTCAGTGCAGACAAAAGGCAGTCCTCCAGAATCACTGCAAGGTCCACAGCGACCCACAGGCCACCCGTTCTCCAATCTTCACCTTGATGATACGTCACGCTCCACAATTTGGGTACAGTGGTATACAGCATTTAACATAGAGCTCAGCACTTCTCTCCTCCTTCTCAGTGCCCTCCATATCAGAGTCTAGCCCTCCATACCTGTTCGCACCTCACACCAGTGCAGCAGCTTCACAGCATGGCACGCTCCTTCCCATCCAGCAGCTTCTCCAGTATCCAGCCTAACAAAATCTGCACGCAGCCTTTGCCTGCGTCTCTGACTTCGCCTTACACCAAAGCCCTTTCTAAAGTGCTTTCCAAGGCCTCACACTGACCCCAGAGGCAGTAAGGAGCCATCTCCTCTCCCACACGCCTGGGAGAACATCCCCAAGTTTGCTCAGCCAACATCCCAAAGCACATCAGCACCCCCACTAAAAGTCCTCTCTCCCAGGCTGATGAAGCAGACGGCAATTACCAGAGAGGTGACGACTGCCCAGAGCCCCACCTGTGGCCACGCTGAGGTGGAAGCACAGCAATCGGCTACGGTCTGAGGCTCCTCTCTGCTAACCACTTCGTCAGATGTTTGTTGTTATTTTTAACATGTTTATTATTACTACCCCTCCTCTTTTATTTTTGACATTCATCCATAGTGTTACTGATGTGGCAGCCTCAAAGCTGTTACCTCTTCAGGGAGACTATTATAAATTCACTTCCACCATAACATCTTATAGACGTTGCTCACATTAGGTATAAAAATTTTATGGAATGCACTAAAGTTGGTGCGCACAGCAGCGGTTTTTCAAACATAAACATCTTGGACACTTTAAAGATATTTCTTTCTAAAGACCAAGCAGCATTTGGTCACACTGAGAACGGCACACCAGGAAAATATACATTTTAATTAAGTTTAAAAAAAAAAAAAGTCAAGCACAGCTCTAAAGCAGTTTTTGAAACTAGACAGATATTGATTTTTTTAGCCTATACAAAAATTCATTGTGCAAACAATGTGCTTGTGGTATAATTAATACTCTATCTTTCAAGGATATTGAAATAACTGCTTTGGAGGGAAGAATTTAGTATGGAAGTATGAGTGGGCTTCACTTACGCACTGAAAGTTGCAGGCTGTTCCAGCAAAGCTTGGCATTGCCAGGCCAACGCACAGCTCTCCTTTCCAGTTCCCCAGGGTACTGATGGCATCACTAGGAAGACACTGGGCTGATGCCTAGCAGGAATACCTGAGATTTCGGTTATGCCTCTGGATGGGAGCAATTTTTAACACAGCTTGGGGTTCATTAATTCAACACAGAGCAGCTTGCTGCTCCCTTCTCATCTCTGTAGAGGGCACACAGGTGTGTGTATTACAGGATGTCTCAGTGAAACCTGTGTATCTGCTGCTCCTCTGCGTAGGAACATGCACGAAAGCTAAGTGATCCAAAGATGCAAGTCTAAAGTGAATAAATTAGAGCACTCTCAGTAATTGTGTGGATCTTCTCATACAAAAGTATTTTAGTGCTCTTAGTTCATGTGTAGCTTAATTCTCTGAATCTGTATCTGAACCTTTTATCTTCTTATTTTCTCATGCCTCCCTTGCTCCTTATTCTCTTTCAAGAAGGATTTTGCAGAGATGCTCAGTTTTGGTCATTACAAAATCTTGCACGCAAGAATCCTCAGAGCTTTGTAGCAATGTGAGCAAAGCTGAATATGATTTTTTAGGACAATGTATCGCCCTGAATGAGGATATCATCTGGACACATCCTGTCCCCTCACCAAACCTGGCCCTTACTCCCCCTCCAGCTTCAAACTTTTTCATTTGGGATGGTGAATTCACCAGTGCCCCAGACAAAGGCTGTCACTAGGCACCATTTTACTACTTTTTGGGAGTTGTTGGCTATATTTCAATAAACTTTTCTTTTTCTTTCAGAGCAGACTGAAAAATGTTCTGTATTAAACATGGAACTCATTTTGAAAGCTCTACAATGCTTAAAATCACACCACATTCCCTCCCTGCAAAATCATTGCTTCACATTTACATCGTCATCATTTACAGGCAGAGAAAAACCACATCAGAAAGCAGAAAGGTGGGAAAAGGGTCCATAATTGTTCCTGGATTTTTTATTGATTTTTTGACGTCTGTTCCTAGCAAAACTCAGTAAGTGCCACCCATAGCCATGGGCTGGGCGAGGAGGACAAGTCTAACAGCAGAGCTGTAGACGGTAGGAATGGCAGATACCGGCACACCTGCCCCAGCGTCCAGAGCCGACCACTCACGCGAAGCCACTGAGTGGAGCAGAGGATGGAGAAGGCCAGGCTCCTTTCACTCACCTACAGGCATTTGGGTACGGAAGGGCAGTCCAGGCATGTGCTGACTTCTGCAGCACCAAGCCTTGCTGCAATCAACAAGCAATAGAAAGTGAGAAGACTGATAAAGAGCATGGTAACTGCCCCTACTTGCAGGGAATTACAGTCAGCTGTAGAGGAAGGGCCCAGGACTCTGAGCCTATAGAAGCACCTTTAAATGATGCAAGGTTAGGCATTGAAAGATATAAAGTGAATGTACTCAGGACTGGTGGGGTAGGGCAGAGCACTGTCAGGGTGCTAAGTCCCTTCTGTAGGCCTCCCTCTTTGGGAGAGCTGTAAGTCCTGTTTGCAGAGCTCAAGGGGAGGTCTTGCACGGTACCTAACCCACCCAAGGTTGATAGGGGTCCGGTGCAAAAAGCAGCGGGGCTCTATAGTTGGGAGGGTGGGCAGGGCAGGGCTGCCTTGCCTGTTTCTGAGAGCATAAAGGAGGATTTTATTTATCTGTAAACTAGCCCTGGCAATAAACTGACACATTTCCAAGGAACTCCAGCTATTTGGAGTGACAAATCCCTGCACATGAACAGCAGCCACCAACAAGTGCTGCCTCTAGTCCTCCTGGGCTTTCAAGTGCACAGTGCTAAACCCTGCTGCTAACACCAGGTTAGATACCTGAGACGCTCAGAGACATGCCCCAGGGGATTAGTATCCTGGCACACAGTCATGCATGCTGTGTTAGCAAGCAGTGAGGATGTGAGAAACAGCCTTGCACCCTCTCCTCCTCCAGCACATGCCATTTTCAAATGACTGCATCACCGTGAACTCTCTCAGCCCGATGAAGACGTATACCTGGAGTCCGCACAGCACCCAAGAGCAACCAAGGTCTCATTCAGGGACTACAGCTGACTCGCACCTCTGCTCATCAGTTACACTACCTCTGGTCAATCTATGTTTTTTTTATAACTGCGTTTCAATGGGGAGTGAGTTTATTTCCACTCAATTGCTGTTTTGCATTAACATTCCTAAAATTCCACCTGCCATCTGAAATTATCATCAGCTTCAGTGGAGGGAACTGTTAAGCCGTGCTACGTAAATCAGCACTGCAGATCACCTTTTCCTGATGCCTGTGTCTTTTCTCAAATTGGTAATATTATCAAAAGAAAAAATAATGGCAAGTTAAGTGTGCAGGTAGTTTCCACTCCCAGCTGGAGAGAGGAAAACAATTAGCCCTGGAAGCTTTAGTCTCCCAGTCAGAAGTATCCTCAGCTCCTTTTACACTGCAAATGATAAGTAGATTTATACACAACAGCATGTGTTAATGACAGCAACAGTAACTAAAATGAGTCTGGTAACACCTGACCAAAGCCTGCGAGCACTTAAGAGATGAACCATGCCATGGAGAAGGACAATCAAAGCCAACTAGTACATCCATTTACTAATTTTATGAGCTTAAGTCAAAGCCCACTAAGTTGATGTCTTTTTCCACTGATTTGCAGTGATGCCCACTGAGGGTAGAGTGAAAACAGGCATTAATGAACTCTGTTAGTGTCTTTTTGTGAGAAGCTCTCCCACATGTCCCCCCTGAGCATCACGAGCACTGGGATGGGATGCCACGGGGACCACCCTCCCACCCTTACACAGTGCAGGGTCCCACCAGCCTCCCACCTCCCCGGCCGTGGGCCAGGCAACGCCATCAATGGGGAGGCTGAGAGCTGCTGTCGGACGCATTAAATACGAGCCCAGAGAGTACATTCCCCTTCTGCTCCTGCCACCCTTGCAAGAAAAGTCCTTTGTCTGCTCCAACCCAGCAATTTTAACGGCTTTCTACGGTGAAACAACAGCCACGCTGTCCCTCTGGATCCGCCAGAAAGACCAGTCTGCCCTTCTCCATCATTTCAGGAATATTATGCTTTTTTATGAACCCAAAACAAACCCAAAGAGTAATGAACAGGACACTCTTTGCCATAAAATATGCTAGCGCTGATCACCGGTTGTGTTCTGTATTAAAAAAGATTAGTCAATGCCATCAGTTGCAAGTTGGATGTGTGCTGGGAACCCATCATTGGAAGATGAAAGACATCTGGACAAAAGGCAAAAATTGCTAAATGAAAGAAATAGGGTATCTCTCTCTTTTCTACCTATCTTCCTATACCCCCTGCACAGGAAACCCACTCTTCTAATTAGGTACTTGGTATCTAAACTTAGTTGGTATAAAACACTTTTACCTGCAACTCCCTTCCAGCAAACACAGCAAGATGAATGTGATGACAGTGAGTGGTGTAATATGTTTTGGACATGGGACAATATGTAAAAAATCTTTGAGATTACATTGGAAATATTTTTTTCCCTAAGTGCTTTTATAGAAATTGTTGACTGTTTTGGCTCAATTTAAAAGAAAAATAAATAATTGAGGGAAACAACTGGCATAGAAAAATTTCAATTCATACGGTTAAAACTTTGCAATGAAAATCAAATCTTACAAGGAAAACCCTGACAACTTTAATGCAAAGCTATGTCACTTGCCTTAATCGCAACTTCTTACAGTTTTACAAAAGTAAAGGTAATGGGTTATTTTCCTAGCCCTTATACTTTAGAATGGCATTTCCTTTATTTCTTTGTCTTCTTTCTCTCCAGGTTCAAGCCAGAAGAAGTCACTATATATATTATGCTAAATAACTTGAACATATATGGATGAAGACAAACAGTAAAGCACCCAGCCATATACAGTATCGCCGAGATGAAACATCTTAAGATTACAAGTAGTCTTCCACTTGAAAAACCACCTCAGGGTAGGTCCCCATATGAGCTCAATGGCTATACCATCACCAGAGATGGGGAGATTCCCCCAAAAGCTGCCTAGGCAGCAGTCAGACAGATCTCCTCCAGCAGAGGCGTCAGCCACTCCACCAGCCCAACTATTCTGCATTCAGCAGACTTGCTCCAGGAATGTGTTTCCCCCACATCCTGCAGAAACCTGCACCGATACCTGCCTCGGCACCCACATCCCTGTCATCACCAGAGGTGCTGTGTCCTGCCCCAGGCTAACCAGCCTAGAGAGCAGGAAAGCGGGAGAAAGACTTTGCTGAGACCCTGCCGCTGCACTGGCGGAGGGTCGTTATCTGGGTCAAGAACTTTTTACAATGCTGGAGGCTCAGGTTAATTACCACTTCAGTGAGCCAGTGGAGGCAAAGGTCTTAAAGACAGTGTGATTAATCATTCAAACACATCTAACCTTGAAACGTGCTTGCAGCTTTCCCCAGATTTCCTGCGTGTGGAAGCTGCTGCAGTAGGAGCCTGAGCGCGTCCTCACCTCCAGCGCTCAGAAAGCAGCTGCGGCTAAGGGAGATCTCTGTCTTGGACTCACGAAGCTGAGGTCCAGGCCCTGCTGAGAGGCACCCCGTTTGTATCTAGGACTTGCAAAGCTCTTTCAGAGGAATCCCCTACTTGTACCAGACCTCAGGGAACGGCGCTGTGCGTCACACAAAGCAGTACAAAACTGTCCTGAGAGCATGTATTCATGACTTTTCCCCAGAGACTGCTATTCTCCCACATACCCTTTGTCACCTCCATTGACCAAAGCTGCCCTCCCCTAATCCTCATCCCTCCTGCTTTTACCAAAGAATTCTCTTGAAGAGACAGAAGTAGCTGCTCAGCACTCCAGATTGCTGCAAACCCCCTGTGATAGCGAATCTGTCTCTCAACAGCAACAGCATCAGTATACCTGGGAAAGCACGCTGCAGACAGCTCAAGGTATGTTCCTGTCAAGTCTTTTGTAGCCATCAGTAAGACTTTGTTTAAATTTCCCTTGCTATTAATGCCCAAAATCAGACACAAAAAGCAAGGGAACTTATATCTTTGTTTTAAGCCTTTTTCTTCCATTTCTGTAGCTGTCTCAATATGGCAACATAAAAATTAAGTGAACAATTTATTAATCAAACAGAGTAGCAGATGCAACAGAAAGGCCTAGGAAGTATTCAGGTGGGAGGTGGGGATTTTGTAAGCTATCACAAGGAGACCTGAGGAGCCCGGTCCTGCCAGCCCCGGGAGCGCCCACGCTGCCACCCCTGAGGTGCACTCTGTCTCCTGCAGATGTGCAGTTTTTCCCAGGCTCCCTCCTAGGAATATGAAGATGCTGTAAAACTTGTTTTACAATCCTAATTTGCTACCACATTGGCTTCCTCAATACCCTGCCCTCAACATAGGAAAACTGCATGTTTTCTGCATCTGTAAAGTATTTCCTAGAGACACGCTAATGGTTGAAAAGAAAAAAACTTCAGAAAGCCTGCCTTATCTCCATTAAAAGCTCCAGAAACTTCACAGATACAACTTGGATGTACAATGCAAAGAAAGACTTTGAGACTCATCGCAGACTTCGCTCAGGGAATAAACACCACAAAAGCTAGTGAAACCCATCCTCAGATGAAATCCCTAGAGAGCTGCAGAGGGAAAAACCTCATCCAGGACAGAGATATCCTGCAACACTCAGAGCAGAGATGTGAAGGGCACCAACCTAGCCTACAAAGGGAACTACTCTGGATTCAACAAGCCATAAATCACCTACATGAGTGACATGGAATTCCAGACTCGAGGATTACTGGGAGGGTATTGGGAAGCAGATGCCTCGCATGCTGCAGCAACAACAGCTGTTTCCCAAACCCTGCACAGCTCAGCCCAGCATGAGATTGCAGACTCACCACCGGCAGCACATCCTATCTGCCAGTGGGAACTCAGTCCGGAGCATCAGCGGAGCTACAGCCCAGAGAGTAGATCCTGCTCTTGACAACCAGTCGTCTCCATGCGAAGCAGATAGAAGGTGTTAGAAAGTAATGGGTGGCCTCACTAGAGAGAACCTCAGTGCTAGGTGCTGCACAAGTAGACTACAGAAAGGCAGTCTCCACCCTCAGAGCGTTCATAATAACCTATGGCCTGGGAGATAATGCCTGAGTATGGACAGAAACACAGAAAGCACAGGAGGTTTATTGATTGGAGTCTTAGGGCACCCATGATCAATCTGCTGTCAAGTATTTTTGTAAGGATCACGGCTCCTGTGAAGGATTGGAAAAGGACAAAGACAAAGCTGCCTGGGCACCTACAGAGAGCTCCTCCCTCCACGGGGGGAAGGGAACGAGTGGAAAGGTGCATCTCCACGAGTGAGCAGTTCAGCAAATGAGCAAGCAAGAAAGGCAGTTCCACCCTCAGAGCGTTCATAATAATGTATGGCCTGGGAGATAATGCCCGAGTATGGACAGAAACACAGAAAGCACAGGAGGTTTATTGATTGGAGTCTTAGGGCACCCATGATCAATCTGCTGTCAAGTATTTTTGTAAGGATCACGGCTCCTGTGAAGGATTGGAAAAGGACAAAGGCAAAGCTGCCTGGGCACCTACAGAGAGCTCCTCCCTCCACGGGGGGAAGGGAACGAGTGGAAAGGTGCATCTCCACGAGTGAGCAGTTCAGCAAATGAGCAAGCAACTCGGGACTGACACAATGAAGAGCCAAGGGGGAGGGAGAAGCTGAGAGAGGGAGTGTGGATGGGGGCAAAGAGGTGGGCTACAAAGCCATCTGTAGCACCAGGGTCAAAGCCAAAAAAGCCCTGGTGCAACAGTTGAGAGACAAAGCACTCCCTCCTGCTCTGGAGGAGTCAATGCCCGAAGCACAGACACAGGGAATGGTGGGGAAGCAAGGTATCAAGACAAACATCTGCCCACTTGACATTCACAGCAACACAAAAAGAGTATGAGGTATGACCTTTTCTGTGAATGCTCTCTCCCAACTTTCCATGCAAATACTAGAGACAAAGCTGGAGCCCAGTCATCCCAGGGTCCCTCGAGAACCAACAGAGAGTGGCAGGGACTGCTAGAGCATGATTCAGGTCTTGGGTGGCCTGAGTTGCCCTTGGCTGGCCCCCAGTTCATCACGGCTTGCAGAGGAATATAAGGTGACCAGGGTCTTCAGTTAGTCTGTAAGTGCCTTGAGGTAAATGAGACAAGTCTGTTCATTGACACTTGTGGGTAGGAACATGCCTACAAACGTGTTAGCAAGGTATTTCTTAGGACTTGGGCAGGGCTCAGTTATGGTAACAGTCTTTATAAATCCAGATCCAGTCCCTCTTTTCTTGTTTTGCTGCCAGCAACACATGGCAGGAGGGTCGTAATAAAAGTTGCTTAGTTAATGGCTAGGGAAAGCAAAGAGTCCAGTGAAACCAACAATCAGATCAGTATGATACACTGGGAATCATGACAGACATTACAGTACTGCCAACCCAAACTCATAATAACGACTGAAAAATCTATAAACCATTTTAATAGTTAAGAATTACTTTTTTTACTTGAATTTTGGTTTCTGAGCCTTTTATCTGCACAACCCACAAGCAGAGTAAAGCTCTGAACTGCCACCTGTATGACTTCAAACTTTTATTTGGAAAAGGGTCTTCAATTATCACGACTAGAATGTAAGGATTTCAGAAAAACAGTTAATAATGTTATATTCATGAAGGAAGTCACACATGAAGAACACTAGAGCCTTTGGTTACGCTTTGATGGATGCATTTTCACGCAGCTAATCTCCCAGATCTTTAAACAACCTCCACGTTCTCTTTGGGCTGCAATGGGCATACAGGTTTGATGAAAGCATCTTGGGTAACCAGCTGAGCAAGTGACCAGCAGGCTGAGGAAAACACCTTCCAGTACCTCTGAATGTGCAAGCTAGCATTGGCTGAGTTGGAGAAATGTTTGTACCTGTAAATGTACAATCATAATGGAAAATAATGCTGGGGATGGACTGCAAGAGGTCACCTTGTCCATTCTCCCTGCTAAGGCAGAAGCAGGCAGATGCCATCTCTCCTAACACAGGTTTTTCTAACCCACCCTCAGCAGTCCGTAACGGTGACGACTCCATGCTGCCCACAGGCCGTCTGCTCCGGGGCTCAGTGCACTCTGCTGTTCTTTCTGCTTCTGTACTAACAGCCCCAACTACAGCAGAACAGACTAGTCCTGAGAACGCACATAACATTTTAAAGTATAGGCTTCCAAAAAAGCAACACACAAGGGGCAATAAATCATGACACCGGTTTGTTAAAAGCCTGATTTACACTTCAGCACATTGGGTGGATTATTTTTGGAGAAAGCTTCCAACAGTCAAGACCTGCAACCACTTAAAACTTTTTATGGGCAAAACCAATCGACCTGCCAACATTAAGCACAAGGTATTTAACAGCATTAACCACCCCATTATCCATTTCCTCACTTATCGTGTTCTCTCGTATATCGAGTTTTATTGTGCTTTTGCTTCCAGCTCCATTAAATGCTGGTGAAATCACTGTCTTTTAGAAGATCGAAAATACCAGGCTGCTAAGGACAGAGGCAAAAGAAACCCAGATTATATTTAACTCACTTACAAATTTGTCATTTGAGCTGCTAAGGCCATTAATTTGAAGCCATGATATGCCCATCATTTTAATTTTGGGTTCATTTAAGCTACATGTACATAAAAGAAGTAATTCCCAGGCTTTCCTTCATGCAGAACCAGTGCTAAAAGGATATTAGAGCAGGCACCCCTTAACTTTGCTGTAATTTACCAGGGTGATAATTAAACGCAATCTCATAGCATTAACATGCTCTATGTGACGCAAAATAAATTCTGAAAATAGCATTTCTCTTTCACAAAGTAATTGTAAAAGCTTGAAGCGGGCTTTAGGAGTAGAACAGCCATGCCTTTGCACTGACCCCTGAGACAGCAGGAACGCCCTCCTCCTTCCCAGTCCTTCATGCCAAGCCAGGGAATCATCCACTGACTTCCCTGAAATTTGCTCAAAGGTCCTCAGGGCTTGCACCACCCCGCCGCGAGCTCTGGGAGCTGTGCTGGTGCTGCTGTTGTTCTCCAGAGCACCCAAATAGTTACAAATCCTGGTCA
Source organism: Aptenodytes forsteri (assembly GCF_000699145.1). Classification (NCBI taxonomy): domain Eukaryota; kingdom Metazoa; phylum Chordata; class Aves; order Sphenisciformes; family Spheniscidae; genus Aptenodytes; species Aptenodytes forsteri. The sequence continues at coordinate 5,113,705 of NW_008794444.1, forward strand.
ACTCCTCCTCTGTACATCAGTGAATGTGACGGGCTACTTCTGGAGAGCCCTTTTGGTCAAAGAAGGTGCCTTAAAGGTGGAGCTGAATTATTTACATCTCTGTTACAGGGCACTTCAGCAGGATGCAAACTCCTCAGGTGAGAAAATCATCAACCAAAACTAGAAAGAATTACTGCAGAGCACCTTGGTCTCTCTCCAGGGGAAGAACAAGTCCTTCCCCACTCGCCTTCATGCCAAAGCATTTCTTTCAGCCGAGACCAGAATTTTGTTTTATATGTTACAGCTTCCAGGCCTCAACCACTGGGAAGGCTTGCAAGAAGAGCTGGCTGTCTCCAAACCTGGTCGCAGGAAAAAGTAAACTTGAGGCACTTTCTCTGCAGCCTGGCTTCAGGACAGCTGCAGGTGGCTGGATGGCCAACCTTGCTGCAGACGGACACATCCTTTTTCTCCCTCTTGTCATCCAGTGTGAAGACAAAGCCCTCCACTCGTGCTTCTGCTACCTCTGAAAACTAGACCTTTGAAATTATCCTTGGCATAAGCAATGCCTCGATCACTATTCACGGGGAACAATTTCAATAAAACCATAGCTCCAATTCTACAGAGATCCTGCAAAATTCTAGGAAACATTTGATGGTTGTTGTTACAACTTGAAGCATTTCTTAATGTCATGTGCTGTCAATAGCAGATGCACACTCAGCTCTGATAGACGTTGGAGGCTGCAAACATCAATCACTACTTACAGCAAAGTGCCAGTAGCTTTTCTTGAAATGAATCCTTTGATCACATTAAAACTTTTCTCCCTATGTGGATCATTTTTTAATTAACTTTAAAATAAGGTAATTGCCCACTTCAGTTGTTAAGATTCTCTGGGGGACACTTAAAATAATAACCACGATTACTAACATGGGGATTGCCATATGCAGCGTTCCAGATTGATCCACAATGGGGCACATTAAAAATCAAAATCCAAGGAGAGGTTAGCACTCCTTTGCCAATTTAACATCTTAAAATTACTATTTAGCAACTTTTAAAGGCATAATGAGACACGTGTGTTATGGCTGGTGAAATAAAAGCTAATGCAAATTGTTGGATGGGAGGAGGAGGAAGTAGTCTGGCAGAAGTACACGGACCACAGTCCCAGCCAATAGGTAGAACAGGTACAAGATCACCAGTTTCTTGATCTCACCTTCCACCAAAATCTTTCTACCAGATATCAGCAGCTGTTATCATTTGGAGTCCTCCTTGATACGAGTACTGCAATGGCAGGCAGAGGAGCTAGAGCCATCTGCAGCTGCAGTGACTGTGAAACTGGGCTGCTGCAAGCTCAGAGGATCTGGGAATACACAGGGCTTCTGCAAGGAAATGAAGTTGAACATCCAAACTCCATTTTTTCAGGGTGTTACACAAGAGAATGAACTACAGCCCTGTATAACTTTGCAAGGTAAGGGCCTAGGATTGACCAGCTCTGCCTCCTGTCCCTCTGCTCCAGGCTGCTCTCTAGAAGATATACACCATGAGAGGCTCAATTATTTCCTTGCTATGTGCAATCAATCTGTAGCACCACCATTGAATTAAGTAGAATTAAGAGTACCAAGACTGAGAGTGATTACTTAAAAATCAACAGTATATACAGCCTCTTATGTCTTCGGTGCAGATTTTTCTTTCTTATTAATATTACCATGACCCTAACAGAGAAATAATGGGGTTAAATAGTCCTATCACTGGATATAGGATTTTTGGTGGCAAGGAACACAAATACAATTCTTTTGCTCTGTTTCCGAACACATAACATTTATGGACAAAGTGCTTCAAAACAACATGAAATACACAGGCTGACTTCACGTCACCACGTACAATGCCTGTTCTGCACTGGTATCACCCCATCGCAGCTGAGAGCAAGTAACTGAGTGATCTTGGTATGGATTACAGAGGAATAATGCGTACATTCCGTATATCACGTTCTGTTTGGTATATCATGTTCTGTTTGGTAGTCATGTGAACCTTCTCCAATATTAATCTGTTCTATTTTGAAGGGCTTCCCACCAGATTCCTGAGGCACACTCATACTCATACATGGTCCAACATCTATATGCACATGCTCACTTTTCCTTGGTTGCTACATGTGAAAAATCAGCACTTACGCAGAAGAGTATCTGCAAAACAAGTGCCAGGTTCCTAAATGGGAGAGGTCATTTGCGTCCCTGACACCTTCTCTGCTCCTCTTGTTAAACCATAGAGGTTTCCATCTCTAATAGGTCTAACAGTAAGTAAAGAACCTCTAAGATATTTAGGGAAGCAATTCTTCCTGCCAACAACAATTTCAGATAAAAACCATAAAACCCAGCAGTTTCTATTGGAACGGATTTAGTTATTATGCTAGCATGTAGGGGGAAAAAAAAACCCAAAACTGGAGCACTATGCTAGCAGGGGGATGCACGCTTTGATTGTGACTAATGGGGTTTTCAAAGAAATAAAGGAAATTATTCCCTCCAAATTTCTTCAGTTGTGCTTTATGTTACAGCACCAGGCTATTAACCGTGTACAGAGCAGAATAGAAATGAGTTGTGCCTATTCCAGGGAACAATTAAACAGGGGAGTCTTCACCCTGATTTAGAGTAATGCAGCTAATAAAATTCAGAATGGCACCAGGTCTGAATTTCTTCTCACAAAAAAAGGATGAGAAGCAGAAGGAGGGTATTCCTCAAATCTCTAAAATCCTGGAGACCAGCAGAGAATGTAATGGTATGATACCCAAACTTGCTGGTAGATTAGAATAAAGAAGGACAAGAAGTAGTATATAGTGCAAGGCATTAGAAAGCACCAGAAATAAAGGAATTTTACAAGTACTTAACCTGCTGTGTTGGTTTTGCGTCAAAAGAAATTTAACTTTTTTGTTGTTTTTTAAAGGTTTCCTTTTCTATTACCTCCGTTTGAAACATAATCCAAATGCAGTACTGTCTGGCACTTATTTGAAAAGTTGCAGAGGCCATAATCAGGAATTATAACCTCACTCCAGAATGCTTTCCCTCTCCTCCCTCTCCTCCAGTAAAACCGCAAAGCTGCTATATAATCCTCGGCCAGTAATTTCTTTGCGTTGGTTTAAAAGCATGGGAAGAGGAACCAATCTCAAAGTCTGTTGGCAATTATTTCCAAATGCCAGCTGGTTTCATCCCAATCAAGCTGGAGGGGGCTTCCTCACCAAGGCTTGGAGCAACTTAGCGTCCTCCACGCTTATCTTGCGAATGAGAGCACCTCTGCCAACTGTATGTGGGGAGTGCTTCAGCGAATACGCTGATATGCCATCATCTACAGAGCAGGATAGAAACGCACTGCACAGAGAGTGAGAACAGCTTCTCTTGCTAAACCTGTAGTGGAGAGAGTTGCTCAATAAAGAGGTCTTCACTTCTAAAAACATGCATGTGTTTAAGGATAGTCCTGCTGAAATCAATGGCAGTTCTTGTGGATATAAAATTAACTGTTTGTGTTTGTGCCTGTGGAGCCCAAGCACACAAACATTTTATGCCATCTGAAAGTTGTATTAATATGGAGATCATTGTGGAAAGCGCTAGGGGATATTATGCTTTTATTATATCTAACATATGGAAAACATTTTATTAGATGAGACACAACATAATCACTATAATTGAATACTATCAAATGAAAAATCCCATATGTGTCTGAAAACTGTGCACCACTGTAATTACAAATGGAAACTAAGAACATTAAGAATAAAAGGCTGGCAAAAATTATTGTTTTGCTCCATTTTGTTAGCTTTGCAATCTGGGCAACGTTTCCTCAGCAAGATAAGTTCTTGTTGAAAAAGCAGTTAAGTACACCAGCAAGGGAGCAGAAAATGTTTTATATAAGGAGGAATTTTATTTTTTAAACTCCAGATATGCAAGATAACAAATGGCTCATCACAACTTTGGTCTTGAAATGAAAATCTACCCTGGCAGAGGCCTGGATTATTTTGTAAGGAACTTATGGTCTCTTCTGTCCTTGCTCTGTTCGTTCCATCAAAGCAATACAAAATAATCTGAGACAGGTTTGGATCAAAGGCCTATTCTAATACTAATTTTGTAAAACATGTATTTCATAAATTTCAGCCCAGTGGAGTCTCATACCCACACAGCATAGTGGGAACGTGCCCCAGGGTGCTGCAGCCTTTGAGTATTCCAGTAAAGGAGTGGGGGGTGGGAGGCACAGCTGATACCCAGTCCCTATCCCTGCTGTACACTCACCGAAAGCACACTGGCAGAGCTTTCTTCCCCTCCCATGCACGCCAGCGGTACAGATGTTAAGGCAGTGAACAAAAGCAGGACAATTGAAATAATGGGAAATGCAGTTATCGGAGGGCTCGGTAATGGAGCAGGCAGCCTGGCTCAAACAAACAGTGAGCACAAAGGTAAGTGACACTAAAGCAGGCAGTATGTATTCATCGTTGCATCCCGTATGAAGACAGGGAACGACAAAGTCCCCACAGAAAATAAATGTGCCATCTAGGAGAATGGAGGCAGCTGCCAAGACCATGAAGCAGGAGTTTAAGCTGGCAGTTTGCTTCATTCTAGACAACCTGGCATTCACATTAAAATAGGATACAAGGTTTGCAAGAGCAGGGTGATTCAGTGCACTGGGTTTGTGCCAGTTTCAGAGGTTTCTGTTTCCTCATCGCTGTACTGGCTTCCCTTTCTCCTCTCACCATGGTGAGCCTCATACATGGGATTCATTCTTAAAGACACAATGGGGAGAAGAGACCTGAAGGCAGACCCAGAGGCAGCTCCATCCCAGACGCCGCTCAGCCCAGCTGCACGAGCTGAGGTTACTCCCAGCCAGCCCACCCTGCGCGCGCCTCCGCACTCCTCCTGCTGGAGGTCAGTACTCTGCCAAGACGTCTTTGCTGATCCAGTTCACACCGACAGCACAACCAGCAGAGACCACAGATGCGAGAAGAGGATTCAGCAGCCAGGCTGGAATGGCAACCCTCCAGCCAGCACTGCCACCAGCATGGACGTGCAGAAGACCAAGAGGGCGTTAAGTGGCATCAGCCCATTGCTCACAGGGGCCAGATACTAGACCTCAGCCTCACTAGATAAACCAGTGCAGTTTGCGAACTGGCTTGGAAAAAACTCCTGGGGTCCTGCACAGGGAAACGGGTCTGTCCCAAAGATCCCGTCACTCTGATGGAGGACACAAACAGGGCAGTGAGAGTCCTGAGAAACTGGGTCCATCTACAGTGAAGTTAACTGAGAGTATTCCCCACACCAGTATTTGGCCAAGTGCTATTAGGAAGCTTGGTCCCAGGCAGCTAACAGGTAGGACGACAGCGGGATTATCCAAGGTGAAGTGGAAGACGTTCCATTTGGAAATCATTATGCAATCCCCCCACCCTGCAGACTCTTCTGCACTGCCTGTGCCGAGGTCACCCTGGCTCCAGGGTAAATACACTCCCTCAGCTGCTGGGTGAGTTCCTCTCACCTAATTTTTGCTGTTTGGGCTTCTGGAATCACCAGCGGCAAGAAACTGGCACGTCCCGTGCAGGCTGGTCCCTCCTGGCTTCCCTCTGCGCTGGCAGGAGAGGAAGCGATGGAGCTCACACTGCCAGCGAGGCGGCTCCCTGGCTACTTCCCTGCTTAAACGGGGTGCTTAACGTGCAGGGAGGCACAGCCCGGGGTCAGCCCCATCTCTGCACTCACAAGCAGAGTTGCTTTCAAAAATCAATGGAGATATAAATTTCATTTCAGTTCTGATACTCTTGATTGCTGCTTGCAGAAAAACATAAATAATTAATTGCATTAGAGAACTGTCACTCAGCCCCAATTTTGCTTCACCTGAAGTAAAAAATGACCACTTTAAAGAGAAAAAATTGGCAGGCACTTAATCTTTATTCTGTGCTGCTGTCTTTTCCCCTGCTTTAAAAAAAACCTGCTTCTCCATGTAACCAAGTAATTATGTTTGAAGAGTATTAGCCATCGTAATGCATGGTGATTTATCAATGGTGATAGGATGTTATCCCAGTTTGACCCTATAAGAGGAGGAGGATGCCACCGAGTCTCTTGTGAAATTACTAGCAACAATGTCAGATCCTAGATGGCCCGCAGAACTTTGCCAAGACTGACCCACTTCCAGAACAACTTCAAGACCATTTTTAAAAGACACGTAAAAGCTTTTTTTTTTTTAATCTTACAGCTAAAGCATCAAGACCTGGAGGGGACATGGGAGGTTGGTTTGAGTAAAGTAAGATCTCATCCCCATCTCCAATGGCTCTTTAGGAAAATGAATAGAGCACTTGTCTTGTTGGAGCAGGTACTGTAGGACATTTCTCAAAGGGAAGAGCTTGGGCAGTGGACGGACTTTAGTCTAGCTACTCTTTCCCTACAACCAAGGCTTCCAAACAAGACAGATTCCATGGTGGACATAAGGGCCATTAAAGTCTGTGGGAAGGTGAAGCTTTGCTGGAGTATGCTTCATTTCACCCTTTGTAGGACTGTAACACCTAGATGCACCATTTAACATCAGAGCTCTGCAGGCACCCAGTGCAGACTTGCTGCTCAGAGCAGAGAAAGGTCACAGAGCTAGTCGCTCTGCCTGCGCTGGGCTAATGAGAGCCCTGAAAGCGTACTTCGAAGGCCAGACACAAGCAAGCCTTCCAGGCCATCATCAAGTGAGTGGCAGGTCTCAACACGAACAATACACGATTACTGACAGAACTCGCCAATAGAGACTTCTCTTCTGAAATGTGCTGCAGGTCTGCTGGCATGGCCAGTGCATCACCCTGGAGAAACACAGCATGCAGCAAGCGTGGGTATGACTGTCCTAGCAGAAAGGAATTGCTCCAGCACTGTACCACCGTGGGGGCTGATCACAAAGCAAAGCTGAAGTTCTGCAAAAAGCCCCCATAAAACTCCAATCCCAGTGGTCAAATAAAAATAAAGCCACTGTTGCATTTTATTTTTGGGGTGTAGGGAGACTTGGCTAGCTGAAAAGGGAGGAGAATGATCCTGAGTAACAATGCCATGGCAAGAGACACCAGAAATGCTAATGATTTGCCACTAGCTGTAAACATAGGGTGGCTTGAGCAACAGCCTCAGAGTTCACTTATTCCCATCACCTCTCCATATATGTCCCGGGGGGAACTATTATAGAACCCTAGGACTGTAGAATATCTCAAGTTGGAAGGGACCCACAGGGATCATTAAGTCCAACTCCCCTGCTCCTTGCAGGACTACCTAAAACTAAACCATAAGACTAAGAGCGTTGTCCAGACGCTCCTTGAACCCTGACAGGCTTGGTGCTGTCACCACTTCGCTGGGAAGCCTGTTCCAGTGACCGACCACCCTCTCAGTGAAGAACCTTTTCCTAATGTCCAATCTGAACTTGCCTTGATGATAAGAATGAAAACAAGTATTAAACTGCAGAAGAAAGTTTATTACCCTCACAGTTGGAAAACCAATACACTTCAGAAAGGCACTTTTAACTTTAGACAGTTTCAAATTAGAATCTTTAGTCATGTGTCCATTTTGCAAAGTAACTTCCCTCTGTGGAAAAACCATTCGATTTCAAATGCTTTAGGACAACATGAACAAGCCTGTTAGCTCTGCTACCCTCTTGCTGCATGGAGCAGCGTTAGAAAGCCTGGCTGAGAGCATCCCATGGTATCCTCCCCTACCTGCAGTAAGCAGATAAATTGACCTACATTGAAATTACTCTCCATTTTATGAAGTGAGGCTGTTTTGAGGATAACATCTACAGATACTGGTTCCTGAAGGATCCTGTGTTCATTCAGACATGAATTTGAGACTACAAGTTAAAGGAAAATTAATATATTGTCTGGAAGAAAGTGAAATGGTGCCTCTATCAAGAGAACAATCCACATGTCTTAAAACAGTGTCATCTTAGGATGATGCACCAAAGACATTTAATCTAGTATGGCATCACATTTCCTGTCTGACCTGACAAATGGGTCTCCTTCTACTTCTAATCTGCACGGGAATTAAAGTCTTCAGACTATCTGTACTACCACAAATAAATTACATGTTTGTTTTAATGACTTTGAAATTTCCTTCTGACAAATTCTAAAGGTATAAATAATCTCAGAAGTCTTGCAGGGAGATAAACAGTCATGCTTTAATAATCATAATTCACAAAGCAAACAACGGTTGTGTTTAAATCGAAACACAGCATCATTCTGCCAAAAGAGGGGAAGAAGGAGTATGAGAAGCATCGTGTTGATTGTCTCCTAAGCAAGTCAGGTTCAGATGGGTGCCAGGGTGTGCAGCACGTACCCTGAGATGTCTGGGTACAATTTACAGGTCCCAGAGGAAGATTTCTAGGCAGCTCCCCCTCATGCCAAAGCCTTTGCATTTCAGCTCAAGGGACAGAGCACCACGGGGTGGATTGCACAACCTCATTATCAGAGCCAGCTTGCCAAAAACTAACTTCTCACCAACATGACGTGAAGGACTGGTTAAGGCATCTCTCTTGCAAAATACACCCCCCCCAAAAAAGTGACCACTCTGTCTTTACCTCACTGCCTCTACTATGAGACAGAAAGAGAAAAGCAGAGACAGCAACTCCCTTCTTGGCCTCCAGCCCTCCTTTGTGTATGGAAAGGCAGTTAAGGACAAATTGCTCAAAAGGATCGTTATTTTCTTGCATAAGAAGATGCAAAGTAGTGCACCTACCGGAATAATGCTACATTTTCCCCCTATGCTGGCTGAACCAGGAACAAGGGTCCCAAAACAAGACCATCCTGATGAGCAAGGGACGGAGTCCCTCACAAACCAATCCTGCAGCAACGATGGCTCTCCTAGGTGACTGAGTACCATCTGTTAGCTGAAGAGGGGAGCATGCTGCAAAACAATCCACATACAAAGTTCTTCCTTCTTTCCCCAGCCCCCTCACAATACCTCTTTCCTAGTTTTACACTTAAAGGTAAGATCAAAATAGACCTGACCATTGCAAATACATTTAATTCATCTTTCAAAGGCACTAAAGCCAGGGTGTGGGCAGAAGCACAAGGCTTTCAGGAGGCACTGCTGTTCAGCACAGAGATCAGGGCTGCAGGTTTCTCCTCTCTTCCTTGCACCTACAGCCTCCACTCCCATGGAGCGCAGGACCTTGCTTGCACGCCACAAAGGGTTTGTATGGCAGAGAAAGGCATTATCCTGCTCCCGTTTGTGGTAGCTTTCTTCAGGCAGGGTGAGCTGTCCTCAAGATGCAAACTAAAGAGTTGTCCAAAATAATAACTTTCCAAGGTATGGTCCACTAATGTTTTCTCAGGAAGGAGCAGGTCTTTGCAAGTGTGCTGAACATCTCCCAGCTGCCCCACCAGAAAGTACACCTGGGATCTCCAGAGCTGTAAGACGTGAGCTACTGCCCGTTGCTGTAAGAAATCATTGCTTCCTAAATAAGACCAATAACTGTAGAACTGAAGACACTCAGTAACATGCAAGAGACAGTCAGGCTTATAAGGGCTGGGGGGGTCTAACAGTTGTTTCTGGCAGAAACCAGCAGTTTTCTTCATCAGTTTTCCTTGTCTTTGGTCTCACACCAGTACCTTCTCTCTCTTCCATCTCTGAACACCTTCTGAAGAGCTAAAATCAACCTTTAGTTTCAGTGAGGAAGAAGTCCATAGTGTGCTAAAAAATCAAGACTCACCTTCAAGAGCAAATAAAAGCATTAATCTTTCACTGGCAATGAAGTCAATTTACCTGAAGGACTGATTTTTACCAAGTTATTAAATCTGAGGCTCATGGTATTAGATAACTCAGTTGACTTTTGTTTCTGGTTTTGAACCATCAAGTGGCAGAAGGGGAACTGAAAATGGCAGAAAAGAAAAACTCTTCCGAGGACATAATGGCCCATTAAGCAAAATTTTAAACCAACTTGTCTTTGGCTTTCTATTGCTCAAATGCAATTCTGTTCCTTCCCTTCAGGCTGTTATTAACACTTTTATAATGAGTAACTAAAATAAAACTCAAGTGAATAAATATGCTCAAGGCATTTTGTTATTTCTGCAATTAGAGACAAACTGCCACAGTAAAGCTAAAAGCGTTTGGGAAATTATATTCAAGGAAACACCATAACTACAGTAATCCTTGGGCTGCTCTTAGCAACCACAGTGAATGCTGTGAAGAAGCTGGGTCTCTGTCATTAGCCACTGATAAAGGACAATTTGTCATCTGCTACGGCACTGTGCGGCATGGCAAAATTAAATAGTGAAGAGGATCGAAGTTCTGCAAAATCTTGTATTGGCAGCAATATTCACAAATTGCCACTTGTGAATATTAAAACAAAATAAAACAAGACCCATAACTATTTATTCCTCAGAAGACAAGCATTTGCTCAGGTGGGAAGTGGTCCTGAAAGGGGCGAGCCCCGTAATATCAGGCCACCTGCGCTGCCCAGGTGAAATCCCCATCATATAAAATACATACCCTGAATAAACCCCGATCTGTCAGGTGTCGGTTCAAGTTCTGGCTTGTTTTATTGCTTATACATCTTTGATAACCAGCAAGCAGGAAGAAGACAGCCTACCGGCTTTTTTGACATGATATTGGTCATGAAGACGAGACTTTGCGTGCTGAGTGCCCTGATCTCCGGGCTGTGGGAGCTCTGAGGGGGTCCCCTCCGGGACACAGGCACAGAAGCATGGTGTGAGGCTCCCAGTTCTCACCAGTCTACACATGGCCCGTCTTTGTCACTCCTCGGTGACAAGGTTTTATGTCAGATATCAGAACTCACTCTTGTGAGTTTAGCACTACATGCCCACAGGGCACCGTGCCCAGCATTGCAGGTAACTATTACATTAACTTAGTAATTATTTATTCCAGCAGAATTCAAAGGGAATTTATTCTTGGAAAAAAGGATGGTAGAAAAAGGGAAAGTAACAGGCAGCCAGGTTTTACAAAAAAATAATTTTCTTCCGTGACTGGCTAACAGGCTTTTGGAAAACAGAAGACGGTAAATGTCATTTATTTTGACTTTAATAATGCTTCTGAGACTATTTTGTGTGACATTTCCAAGCCAGCTAGGGAAACACAGTCTGGATGAAACAAAGAAGAGGTAGGAAGCCAGAACATCATACTGAGAAAGCAGTTATCCATGACCCAGGGGGACATGCTGAGTGTGCTTCTGCATCTCTCTGGGTCTGACACTATTTGACATTTCCCTTAACGGCCCGCATGAGGAAAAACAGCACATGGATGATGGGCACAGCTGAGACCGACCTGGGGCAGTCTGTAAGTAGCTTGGTCAACCAGACTGAGAATTCAAAAGAATCATGACAACTGGAAAACAGATTTGAAAAAAATATTTAGATGGAAGAATGAGAAGTGCCCAGTACTACACGAAGCAGTACAAGCTGCAGAAGTACAGGCTGGGGAGAAAATGGGCTAGCCAGAAGCTCCTCAGAAAGGGGCTGGGTTTACAGTGGATTGCAAGTGAACTGCAATATTAGTTAGCAATTCCCAGTCATTAGGGAAAAAGGCAAATGTCAATCTGCGATGCACGAACAGCAGTGTGCTCAGAGAGGGCTGTGGAGCCGTCCTGTTCTCCTGAGCATCTTCCCTCTCCGCATGGTATTGCCCCACAGAGGACCCGCTTCCACAGCCAGCCACAGTCCTGCCCAAGCCCCACGGAGGTCGGCAGAGCCACCGGGAAGCAGTTTTGGAGCATGATGTGTCCGGGCTAACCTGGCACACAGGGCTCAGACGGGTTTATCCTGATGCCACTCCAGCTGTTTTGCAGTGCTGGCGCAGGCAGGCCCCTGCCTTTAGCAGCACAGACATAAGGGGGTCTGGAGTAATTGCCTCAGGGACCAGACTGCTACCCCCAACGAAGATCCCAAACATATTATTCCCTCTACCTAATATCTCCTGCCCCCAGTCACCTAATCCTCTCCTTGTTTGGTAGCATAAGAACAGCGGGGTAGCTGGCCTTCCTTTGGCACTGCCTTACAACCTGTGCCTGCAAACACCTCATTTTCCACCAGAAAGTTTTATCAACTTGTCCAAAAAGCTTCCATCCGATAGATGTGATCCAGTTATCATAACTACCACGTGCAGGCGACTGCTGTCCTTGTTTCTGTTTTCAGGAAGACAAGACACTCGGGAGCACAGCACAGTTGAGTCTCTACATTTCTAACATATGTTGATGATGGACTCTGATTGCCTCTGTAGTAATTTGGGTTGTTCTTGCATTTTATGGGCTTTGCATAGATTTCCTTACAGCAAAATGCTGTCTGGGAAATGAAAGGGCTGCTCCTTTTCTCTTTCAGATTCAGATCTTGAGTTCTTAGGTTTCGTATTCTTCTCCCTTTGCCCTTAGTAAATCAAGCACATTTTCAATTTTGACAGTGATTTCTCTTCAGAGAAGAAGATAATTGATCAGGAAGCCATTTGCAAATGTGTTTCAAAGACAGCGTAATATGAATGGGAACATCTAACTACATGGAAGTAGAATAGCACAAGTTTACTGATAATAATTTCCATTTCCCCGGGGTCAACGAGGGTGAAATTTCCGTGTGAGCCAGTTGCCACGCTGGGTGCCCCCACGGGCAGCAGCCAGACATCTCAGGGGTGATGCAGATCTAGAAGGGATTTGACCATCATTCCACAAGAGCAGGGAACTAAAACTGGTATTAAGTCACTTGTTAATTCCTTAGCAACCTCCCTCTCACAGTGAATGCAGTTTACGGCAGGATCCACACAAGACATGCTTATTTTGCTTTTGCATGATGAAATGCCACTGCAGTGGAAGGGGTACGGTGAGAGGCGTACTCCAGTGTGTCTGGAAGGCATCCCAGCACACACACAGCTCAAGCCGCTGGACGCCAACCTGAGCACAAGTAGTGGCTTTTCGCTCTGACAGTGAAAACAGGAACAGAAAGAGGAACAAAGCCGAACGCAGGTGACATGGCCACGGTCAGGAATGAAAGTTTCAGAGGCTGCAAAAAGCCAATTTGATAAATCCACAGAAGAAAAATCCATGAAGAATTGTTAAGCACAAAGATACCACGGCTGATTCAGATGGTCCCTAAACTATAACCTGCTGAAGGCTAAGGGAATACACTGCAAAATTATCATTATAGACACCCCTCCCCCCGTTATTATACTCTTCCCCAAGCACCCCCTACTATTATCCACTGCCAGAGGTGGGACACTGGGCTGCATGGGCCTTTGGCCTGGTGCAGTGCAGCTGCTCCTGAGGTCTTTGGAGGTAAAAGCAAGCACAGTGCTGCTTGCGCTGCGACAGCAGCACTGACATGCTGGTGGTACGGATCCAGGGAATGGAAGTGTCACGCCATCTCTCCTGCATGTCTGCTAGCTAGGCTACAAAGATAGAGCAGTAATTGGTGTACATTGCTGGAAGATTAATAACCACTTGAAACATCTAATGACATTGCATTTCATGCTATGGTCTGATGGACATAATCTGCCCATGATGCACACAAAAGCTGTTTTATAAATCAGTTTAACAGTCATCAAAAGCAGCATTGATAATAAATGCATTATTTTTTAGTATTAATGTGTTACAGCACTTTAATCCAAAAGAATTTTGGTTTTGTCACTTACAAATGAAATCCTTATCTCTCCTTGCAGTGGTAAAACATCATTTTAGTATGAGATGTGAAATGCTCTCTGTATTTTTCTACTTACAGTGGTTTTGTTGCCAGATAGATTACTTATAACATGGTTCCTTCAGACATTACTGAAAAGTATGCAGAAAATATCTGGATTCATATTCAATCACTCAAAACATTCATTCCATATAAAAGGCTAGTTTCACTTTAGGCTTTAAACCTACATATATATTATCAGACCATTTCTACGAATCATGACTTGATCAGGCTGTAGATAATACGCGCAGAGACCACGTTTGCTGAATGCCAATGGCTAATATAAACTTCTTGAACACTAAACTTTTCTTCTTTTCCAGCCACAGCTCTGGGAATGACGCCACTGCCTATCACCTCTGGGTTTGAACTTGCAATAGGCTGAGGCAAAAACTGATGCAAATAGGTCTAAAAGCATCACACAGGACCATCAAGAAAAGACAGAGGAAGAAGAACTGAGTCTTTTCTTCCTATTCAAGACCATTCAATGACCCCCATAAGCAACCAGAGCAATTCACCCACATCTGGCAGCACAACAGCCAGGTTAAAGCAGGTGTCACTGGATTTAATGATTCCTCTGGAACATGAGGAGAGTGTAACTTGTCTTTATCCTTCATTGCAACTAAGTTTGGTTTGTTGCCTATTTCAGACCGTCTCCCCTGAACAGTGATGCATGAGGCATGAAAAAGCACTCTCACTCGGCAATTGAAAGTGCTGCTCTGTTGACTGTAAGGTGTTGGAGGGTGAAGGTCCAGCGGGGGCATGCAGCATCTGCTTCTGTTGTGGCAGGATGTTGCATACAGAGTCCAAAGGGACAACTCACTATAATAAGCAAGATCTGCATTTCCAAGCCTAGGGCGAGTTGTGTCAGGCTACATTTGCAGGGGACTCCAGGCGTTGCCTTACGGTGGCTAGTTTGCAAGGGAGTCAGTAAAAGGTGTCTCTGGCTGCAGCAGAGACACACTATTATGGTCTTATGTGATGTGACATATTACCTGACACATTTTATTTGCTATGTCATACCCTCACTTGCGGAGGCTAACAAATGAAATCACACCTGTCAACCACCCAAATTAAAAATAAATCACTCCACTGACCCTTGAACCCAAGCTGACAAGTCATTCCCCCACCTGATGGCATCGCATTCGCGCTCAGTTTCCAATCCTCTGCTATCATCCGTGCCTTAATTTATTTTCAGTTCTGGCCTGGCAAAGCCAGCTCTACCCACCTTTAGCCACCTGGGTGCAGCCTCCATTTGCTGTGAGGGTGGTGGTGCTCACAAGCGCAGTGACCCGCAGCCACGCTGGTGGGCTCAGGGGAGATGGGACGGATGGGACATGCTGGGACCAAGCTGGGGGAGCCTTGCCCGGAGCTGCTGGGTCCGGACACGGCTCCTGCTCGCTGTTGAGGCAGCAGTTTGGGGAGGATGAACGAGGGGGGCTCATCAGAGCCAGCTGATCCCCAGTCTAACGCCCATATACCCAGTGGATCAAGGCCTGCCTGTGTGCCCTCTTTAGGCAGCTGGAGAACACCCGACAGACAGGCCCTGGTACTCAAGGGTGACTTTAAACACCTCAGTATCTGCCAGATGGGCACTAAGGCTGGGTGCAAGCAAGCCAGGTGATTTCTTGAGTGTATTAAAGATAATTTCTTGATGCAAGTGATTGATGAAATGACCAGGGTAGATGCTCTGTTGGATTTGCTACTCAAACAAGGAAGAAAACTTTTGGATGACGCAGCCTGGGATACAGTGACCATGAGAAAATGTGGAGTTCAAGATCCTGAGAGGAATGAGCAAGATAAACAGTGGAAATACAATCATGGCCTTCAGAAGAAAATCATTTTAGCCTCTTCACAGACCTACTTGGCAGGATCCGATGAGAATATGCCCCTGGGGGGAGCAAAGGGGCCCAGGAGAGCTGGCTAATGGTCAAGCACAGCCTCCTCAAAGCACGAGAATGGTTCATTGCAACGCACAAAAACTCAAGCAAGTGTGGTGAAAGGCCAGCATGGATAAATGTGAAGCTCCTGACTGAGCTCAAATACAACAAAGAAATATACAGAACATGGAAGCGGGGACAGGCTGCTTGGAAGGAAAACCAAAGACGCTGCCTGTACGTACAGGAGTGGAGTCAGGAAAGCCACAGCTCAGTTGGGGTTAAAGCTAGCAGGGCAGGAGACGGGCAGCAAGACAGGCTTCTGTAAGTACACCATTAGCAAAGGGAAGGCGAGGGAGAATGTGGGCCCGCTGCTCAGTGGGGCAGGGGACCTAGTGACAAGTGACAGGTAAAGGCTGAGGACTCAATGCCTTCTTTACCTCAGTTTTCACAGGTAAGGCTTGTCCTTGGGCTTCCCAGGTCCCTCAGCCTTCTAGTACTCTGTGGGAGAGAAGCAGCACCCAAAGTAGAGGAAGAAAGAGTCACCAATTATGTAGCTGACTTGGATACACAGAAGACCATGGGACTCTCCTGGGCTGTAGTAGTAAGAGTGTAGCCAGAAGGTCCAGAGGCGTGATCCTCTTCAGCACTCGGAGCACCACAACTGGAGTGCTGTGTCCAGTTTTGGGCTCCCTTGTACAAAAAGGATACAGACACCTGCTGCCTGACAACATGTACAACAGGTTTATTTTTAGTTATCTCACTTTTTTGTTTGCCTTTCTGTTCTGTAGACTGACACTCTGAACCCATAGCCAGATCTCACCATAAATGAAGGCAACCGAGAAGGACTAATGTTTCTAATAAAACTATTTCAGACTCTACCCACAGAAGATGATATCATAGAATCATAGAATCATAGAACAGTTTGGGTTGGAAGGGACCTCTAAAGGTCATCTAGTCCAACCCCCCTGCCGTGGGCAGGGACATCTTCAACTAGATCAGGTTGCTCAGAGCCCCGTCCAACCTGACCTGGAATGTTTCCAGGCATGGGGCATCCACCACCTCTCTGGGCAACCTGTGCCAGTGTTTCACCACCCTCAGCGTAAAAAATTTTGTCCTTATACCTAGTCTAAATCTACCCCCCTTTAGTTGAAAGCCATTCCCCCTTGTCCTGTCGCAACAGGCCCTGCTAAAAAATGTTTGCCCATCTTTTTTATAAGCCCCCTTTAACCATATCATGGTTACACATGAGAACCCTGAACTGTGTTTTCCATTTCAGACTTACGTTCTGAGTAAGAAAAGAAACTCCTATATATTTCAATAGTGAAACTCATCAAGAACTCATGTTTCCAAGCAAACTGCTGTTAGGATGTTTAGGAGCATCAAAAAGACCTTCAAATAGACTATTTAGCAAATAGCCTTGCCTGTGAGAGCTGAAAGATTTGGCAACATTTAATAATTTATGTCCTGCTTTTTTTAGGGGTAGGTAATAAATCAAAGAAGGTATTTTACCTGAAGATACGGAGAGAGAAGGTGCTGTCTGCTCTGCACCTTCATTATTTGTCTTTAGCGTCAAAGCATACAGCCGGTTGAAAGCTTCAAAAGGGACATATAATGATGGCCCATAATCAGCAGAGTAATCATGAGATGGCTGTGTTACATTACTCTCTCCAGAATATTAACAGAATCAGGACATTGCAGACTGATGTGCAACAAGGGTTTAAAATTCTTCCAAATGGTTTCTTAGTCCATTATTTCTGATGCTGTGCCACTCTATTCTCAAGGCTGAGACCAGCAGGAGGAAGGCAGTCGCATAATATTCACAGCCAGTTGAGAAGCAGTGCAGTCTGTATCTCCTCTCTGCTGCATCTCCCTTCTTTAGAGAGCCACACATGCAGAATTAAAATATTGTGTGTTAAAAAGCGACATGGTTCTGACCTCCAGAACTGATCCTGGACTCGCTTAGGCTTTAGGCTGCCCTGAGAGGTGTCAAGTAGCCAGAGACGTGAACTTCGGCGACATGGAGTCACGACGCACGGGCTCTCACCTGCTCCGCTGGCTGTGAACCTGCGGTCAGCCCTTGCACAAAGCATCCGCACCACCTTCAGAGCAGCTCCTGACAGACTGGGCCGTGGTGTGCCCACCTGCACTTGTGCCTCATCTGCCCACCCTGCATGGACAACAGACTGGAACTGTCCTATGGCCCCCAGCACACTGGGGGGACTTCCCCTCCAGGAACCTGTGGCGCCTTGGGCTGTGTGTGGCAGGATGCGTGCCCAGAGGTAAGCAGTATGGATGACAAAGAGGTCTGGATTTGCAGATGGGCTCAGACCACACTTACGGGGCTCGGGGTTGTGGGGTACCATCAGGAAATCAGGGCTCTACAGGATGCGCTAACAATAAGTAGGGTGATTCTGTGGACAAATTTCAGGTCATGGCCTTCAGTCAGAAAGCACAAACGGTCTCCCAGAAGACATCAGGCATTTGATGCGTTGAGCAGATATCCACAAATTTCTGCTGGGAGCAGGGGAACCATTCCCAGTGCTGGGCTGGACTTGTCAGGGACATAGGAAGGTGACATGAGACCTGGGAAAGACAACCACTCCTTGGCAAAGTGTCTTCACAGGCCCAGATCCAAACCATGGACCGTTTGGTATTGTTCCGTTGTGCAGCTGGAAATGCAAAGGAAAAACTACCCACTCTGCTTCTGTCCCTGGGTCAGGAGGAAAAGGACTTACTAATGCTAAGAGCATCAGCTGGATTATCTGTATTGAAAACTTAACTTTCACTAAAGAAAATACTAATTTCAAGTAACTTTACAGGAGGTAACAGCTCTTGTTTAACAACAGCACACAGAAATCCCTGCTAGTTAATGCTGAGCAGCAGCTGCAGCGCAGAGCGGCGCAGGAAGAGCCAGAGACGTGTCTGCAGTTCACCTGGCTCTGCCCAGGGCTGCTGCTGACACGCTGTGTGCAGGTGCCAGCGGGCCGTCAACGAGGACAGGCTCTGTGGCGTCAACATGGGAATCCAGACAAACTCAAATCTCTGTCCTGACTGCTTTTTTTCAGTGAAAGACTATTTTCAAAACAGTATTCAGAAAAATGATTGTTTTATGCAGAAAGTGCTTATTCAAAAGCCTCAGCACTCCAGCTGAGCAAGTCAAACAAAATACTTTCCATCACAAATGTTGCTCTCATATCTTGGCACAGCCATCCAAATACGTGCTAATGCCACCCCATCTATGCACCAATCCCCAATAGCATATACTATAATGCCTCACATAGGAAGGGATGCCATGAACTCCTAACGAGAGGGATGCACAAGGCATCATGGGAGATTAATCCAACCCAAACCCCACTCTTAAGAGTCAGCATGACACAATGCCCCAGCAGCATTTCTAGCTTTAGCCAAATGTTTCAATTTTTCAGGTTTTGCCAAGGAAGTCGAGGTCATCCCTGGACACATCTTGCAAGAAATGTTTTCAATTTCCCCTCCTGAAATAATCACAGAAAAATGAATTTTTAGAAAGTTCTTTCTGTAATTTAATTCAAGTTAATTTGTCAGGGATGAGAGGTTTGTTGCTTCACTGTGTTCTGGTTATTTCATTCAGTGCCATTCTCTAGTTAAGCTGTACTAATAACCCTAACTCTTACCAACTTATTTCTTTCCCTAAGTCAAGACAGGGCTGGTGAGCAGCGTAACACAGACTTGAAGGGACACTCTTTGACCTCTTTACCTTCACTCTAGCAACATCTCTTACCTGATCTAATTTATTCTCCACAGAGTGATTAAAAAAATATGAAAAAGAGCAAGTCAAATTGCTGGAGAGGTTTAATGTAGCTGAAAACTGCTTCACGCACTCCCATTAATTGCATTTTTCTGTCCTAGTCTCTTTGCACGCAATTTTGACTCCCTGACAGGAAGGCATTTGCAGTGGTAAGATAGTACAAAAGACGGAGGTCAATATTGCAGATCTTCCTCTGGGCAGCCCTGAAAGTTTTCTAAATTGCGTGTGTGTCCCCATGCCACCGGCGCAGGTACTGCTGAGGTTAGGTGCGGTGCTGAGGTCCTGCAGCCCGGTGAGCCCACCGAATCCCAGACGCCCTGAGCGGTGGAGGTTGGAAGGCACCTCTAGAGGTCACCTGGTCTAAGCCCCTGCTCCAGCACCGCCTACTCTTGATGCAGAGGTGGGAGCAGCTGATGCCGAAATAGCTTTCACCAGCCCAGAGCTCACCTCCCCAGGAGTCCTCCAAGTACTTCCAGGCAATTTCAAACCCTGCCATAGACTTTAAGTGCACGAGGTGAAACAAGTGGAGCAGAGAATCCATCACAACCTACCACGCTGCACTTAGGACACTGCAGCTTAGGAGAACACTTACTGCTTGTGTTGACTTTAAAGCCTGGTCCTTTGCAGGATGAACACTGTAATGTTTCTTCCCCAGGTGGAAAAGGCTGAGAGGTCTGCAGGACAACTCCATGGCATACCCTGCCCGGGGAAAGCGTTTGCATCAAGATCCACATGAGGAGCTGACACATCTCGTCCTGCCTGCCTTGTGATGCTAATGCAAGTGGAAGAAACAACTATTTTCTGTCCTCTCTAAGGCTGCCTTATTGTTGTTATCGGCATTATTCCTGCCAACTGGTACTTGGCACTGAGCAGGACATGAAATAAAGACTGTTCTCGCCACCTGGTGCTACTGATGGTAATTACAGGAGATCAGTTATGGGATGCCTTCATCTACCTTCTCAGGGAAGTTGCACATGGGACTGGACTATTGTAATTGCCATCAGTAGAACTAGATGGAGAAAACGGTCTTGGAGCCCTGTTCAGTGCCACACAGGAGCAATGCCGATAACAACACTGTAATAGTGCAGTCTTTTGAGAGGACAGAAAACAGTTGCTGTTTCTTCCATTTGCATCAGCATTGCAAGGCGGATGGCCTGGGATGTGTGGTTCAGTGCAGATGCATTCCCCAGGCTGGGTATCTGATTCGTTTTCCTAGGCAAATCTGCTCGTGTGATGGGAGCTTTGCGTCTGCAGGAATGGACCATCTTCTAGATTCAGATACGCTAAATACCTTCCTGCTGTTACAGAGTGCTTTTCCTGGCACTTGTGTGTGTCTATGTGCCCACCGTGCACTACTTCATCCAGCTTCTCAAGAAGAAATAACTTCAAAGCCCCTTGAAGCTAGCAGAAAACATCCCACTAATATGAATTGGCACTGCATCAAGGCTCTGGTACTTTGATTCTGCATCACTCTGGGACCACAGGCCAACCCAGATCTAAAACTGCTGTCTCCCTGTGCCACACACACAAAGAACATTCAGGTGTTCCAGCGTGACACAGGCTCAGTGCAGGAGTTAGCTATATAGCACTACTGCTAAGCCCTGGACTGTTTGTCAATTTACCACCAAAGCAGGAGAAACTCTAGCATACAGAGACAGGATTATTTGTATTTAAGTAGCCACTCTCGTCCTGCCTGGGTACAGGATAAAGGAGTGAAGCGCTGCTGCCTCATGGCAAAGAACCACACTGTTCTAACAGCCCTTCCACCCAGCATCCTCATGTTTCCTCTCCACCATGGCACATTCATGCACTCGCTGTAGAAATGGTTCCTTCAAACTGCGGAGAACAAATGCCAGAGGGTGATCTGCATGGGAAGTTTCACATGGGGACCTCTCAGCACTGTGAATTCGGGGTGACAGTGACGTCCTGAGGATTTCACAGATTCTCTGACTTTCAGTGTTTTCAGTGTTTTTAATTTCTTCGTTCCAGTGACTCTGTGTTCTGCACCCTGACTACAGAGCTGGGAAATGATCCCAGGGCTACCATTATACACAGTTCAGAGCACTCGCAGGAGGCCTGTGAGGTGTGAACGCTGCAAACAAGTGTGGTCTCAGGGTTGCACCAAATCTACCCACTCTCTTCCCCGCTGGGGACTCTGCAGCCAAAGTGTTCACCAGCAGGCAGGCCGGCCAAAAATCAGTGCAGGGAGCGGACCTGCGAGTGGACTTTGGCCCCCTGCTATTAACACTACTGGATTTGATGGGAAAGAAAGCAGCAGACAACCAAGATGGCAGAATCAGCATCTGGAGCAATTAAATGTGAAATCAATTACATAAATTATGTAATGAGAAAAGATTAGCTAAACTACTGTTTCTGCATGAACTCAGAATGCAGATAGCATGACCACAGCCTGTGCCTTGAGCGCACTCCTGCTCTGCATTAACACTCTCCATTACTGCACACAATATCTCATTTGGTGTATTTGGTGACTGAAGTATTTCAAGTTTCAGACAGAGATAAACTGAGGTCTGCAGCATTAGCTCTTTTCCCCTAGTTGAGCTCCTGCTGGAGTACCCGACGGCACCTCCGTGACACCAAGACCGCCAGTGCCAGTCACAGCAGAGCTCTGGCTTCACGTGAGTGAAGCGTCATCTCGAGCTGACACAGTCGCATAATGGCTCACCTTGGGCTGCTTCTGAAGAAAATGAATTAGCTTACAGAGGTAGTCAACTGGAAAGCTGAAACTATCATTTTCCAAAGATATTCAAGGTAAAAAGCCTCAGGGACAATCTTTTGTCAGTTTCTGAGACTTGATTAACTGCCTTAATTCCACATGATTAATGGCTTTCAAATCTCAGGAGACCCAAGTCTCTGTGCACATCACATGACTGGAGTGTCTTTAAAAAAGCCTTTCTCTAAAGACCCCTACGAGCTGCTTGAGAGCCGCAGCCACCAGTGTCCCCAACAGACCATACAACCCTGTGCCCTCCTCGTGCTCCCAGCGGCACGTCGGGAGGAGGATCTTCCTCCTCCTGTCCCACCCACTGCACACACAGAGGGGATGCAGAGAGAGATCACACTTCACATCAACCGGGAAAAGCTGTTTGCCTACAACAGCTGGACAGCGGCTGCCTCACCCACTGAAATCCCAGAGGGAAATATGTCTGCTGGAAAAATGACTGGTGACAACCCCTCAATGTGTCCCAGCTTTGAGATACCCAACACTTTCCTCTTTACAACCGTAAATGATGCCTTGGATATCACCCGTGACACCTATACAAGAGATCTGTGACACAGAGCAGAACAAACGGTGGAAAGAAACCTTAAGAAAATTATCAAAACTCTACCAAATAGTTAGCAAAACCCTGCTGATTACGGCTAATGTCCATGTGTGCAATAATAGCCAAAACCAGTTTCATTCTCTTCAGTGATCACTAGCAGATCCTCCCAAGGGGTCAGCAGTGGGGGAAGCCCACGCAGCATGTTCCAGTCTTGCAACCTAAAGTGGTGACCGAAATGCAAATAAAAAGAGAATATGAAAAGAAAGAAGGAAGCATTGGCCTCGTCACCTCATATTACTTGCTACATCAGCATGTGTTCTCCAAATGAATAATGCTTGTTTCACAGTTCATTGTAAATGTGATGGTAGATGAATGTGATGTTGAATATTTGGACTTCTTATTATAAACAAAATCAAATTAATGTATCGAATGAGTATGAAGTGGTTAAATACACATGCATGACACAGGTCTTATACAAGGCATCAGTAAAACACTGGCAGCTGAATCATTAATCACTTGTCAAAGGTTAAAACAGTAGAGCCCCCAGTAAAAATGCACAGTATTTTATGCAGCACAAGGTCCATAACGGATAAAAAATTCATCCTGTTTCTGCCCTCGTTAATAGAATGCGAGAACTGTGCATCTACAGGATCTATAAATAAACCAGCAAGGCTGACTTGCTTCTACTGTACTTAATAGTAGGAAATTGCATAAAAGAGTTGCTCAGGCAGCCAGTGACCTTGAGAAGCTGATGTGAAGAGAATACATACAGGTTGATTGTGCTCTCCTGAGGTGGGCTTCTGAGCAAGGTTATCGCAGCAAATATACAGCAGAGCTGAAATTTTCTGATTTGTATTATGGAAAGTCAGAATGTAGCTCACATGAACTGAACCGAATGAATTACATATGGATTGGATTATTGTTTTTATTTATTTATATTTATACAGAAAACGAAAGTGCTGCATGGATCAATAGAGTTTGTATTCTCAGAGCAAAACACAAAACCTGGCTCTGTGGAAAGGACTATTGAACTTCCTTGGGCACCCACTCTCACACTTACCCATTTGTACCATTTTCCATTAAAGGCCTCAGAGCTTTTGCTATTAAATTAATCCCTGCTGACTAAGGCAAGGGGCAGATAGTTTCTGTTAACATACAGGCAACAGCTCATCTCTGTAGTGCTTCACTGTTTTGGGCACTCATTAGACTTTCCCCCTCTGCCCATACACTCAGAGGCAGGCAGAAACCTTAACACGCTTGGGAGAAGAGTTTGAAGTTGAATTTGCGATCCCTGCCCGGGCGCTCCCGGCCACAGCCCCAGAGTGCCCATGCCCAACCCTGCTCTCTGGCAGGGAAAACATTTGATAAAAGGAGGATACCGTTATATCTAAGGAATTGGTGTTTCCCATTGTAGTACCTTGTTTTCATTGCTTATACCTTGGACAAGCTTTCGGCATCTTCGTTTACATTTTCTGTGCTAGGTCAGTCCCAAGCTGATCTTTCTGGAACATTTCCACTGCAATAAGTAGGCTATTTCTAAGAACGATAGCAGATGAAAACATGAGGGAGGGTGAAGGCCCAAGGTCTGCCTGAGGAGCTGGGAGGATGGAGTCGGGAACTGGAAGGGAAAGGAGGGAACAGGGTTGAGAAACCTGAATGGACCAGGCTTATTTGTAGAAAAGTGCAGGGACTGGAATGATGAGGAAGAATGAAGGCAAGCAAAGAGAAGTCAAAAGCTCATGACTCTGGGGGAAAAGGGCAGTGCTTATTGGAGCACAGCCTCCAGCCTGGAACAAAACCCAAGATCCCTGCGCCTCACCATTTGCGGGCATCCCACAGTACCATGCACGTCCTGCTCCCCGCAAGTGCTGGTGTGCGCAAATCACCCTTCTGCTCCCTTAGCTCTGCTAGCGACAGAGAGCTGTACACGGATGTAAATGTTTCAGCTGTG
The DNA here is from genome assembly GCF_000699145.1 of Aptenodytes forsteri. Lineage (NCBI taxonomy): Eukaryota > Metazoa > Chordata > Aves > Sphenisciformes > Spheniscidae > Aptenodytes > Aptenodytes forsteri. The sequence continues at coordinate 5,138,216 of NW_008794444.1, forward strand.
CTGCATGATTTAAATAAAGGCTGTATCACGATGCATGTCTCACCCCTGGTTTGTTCAGAGGGAAGCCTTTCAGTGACTGTTATGCACAGACAAGCAGATCTAATTAAAGCCGTTTGAAGGAGTGGCAGAGATCAGTGCAGAGGCTGAAAAGGTCACAAGGCTGTGAGTGTCAATGGGACAACTGAATTTATTTTTCCACAAACACAACAACTAATAAAGAAACTTCAGTAAGGTCATAAATCAAGTGCTAAACTTTGAGGATACATACTGGTCTTGTATAACTTACCTAGACCCCTGTTGCCTATGTAATACATTGATCGATGGATTAGTATCATAGGATCATAGAATAACTCAGGTTGGAAGGTCTCTAGTCCAACCTCCTGCTGAAGCAGGGTCAGCTGTGAGGTCAGACCAGGTTCCTCAGGGCTTTATTCAGTCAGGTCTTAACAATCTTCAAGGATGGAGTCTGTACAATGTCTCTGGGCAAGCTGTTCCTCTCCTGGACTGTCCCCATGGGAGTACAGCCTATTAACCACTACCACCCTCTGAGCCCAAGCATCCAGACAGGCTTTTACTCAACTATTTGTCCACCCACTCAGACTGTAATGTCCAAACTTGGAAACACGAATATCAGACCAGGCCTCAGGGCTTTATTCAGTCAGGTCTTGACAATCTTCAAGGATGGAGTCTGTACAATGTCTCTGGGCAAGCTGTTCCTCTCCTGGACTGTCCCCATGGGAGTACAGCCTATTAACCACTACCACCCTCTGAGCCCAAGCATCCAGCCAGGCTTTTACTCAACTATTTGTCCACCCACTCAGACTGTAATGTCCAAACTTGGAAACACGAATATTGTAGGACAGAAGAATATTGTGTTAAAAACATTGCTAAAGTCAAGGTAACTGCCCCCTGCTGCACTCCTTTTGTCTGCACATCCAGTCATTTTATCATAGAAGATAATCAGGTTGGTCAGGCATAATGCCACCTTCTCCTCTTTCATGTGCCCAGAAGTATGGTCCACGACAACTCGCTCCCAGGGATAGTTCCCTGGATTGTTCTTTTGGCCTTTTCTGAAGATGGCTACAACATCTGTCTTTCTCTAGTTGCAAGAGAACTCCCCTTATCACCATGACTTTTCAAAGATGATGGAGAGCAGCCTTGCAAGGACGTCACCCAATTCTCCGGATGCATCCCATCTGGTCCCATGGACTTGTATGGATCAAGTTTTCACAAGCGATCCCTGAATAGATAGTGGATAACACTGCTGGTAGTTTTTCTCCTCCTTGAACCCCTTCATTATGCACAGAGGCCCAGGAGACCTTGCCGGTAAAAACAGAAGCAAAGAAGGCATGGAGTGCCTCAGCTTCATCTGTGTCTGCTGTCCCTAAATCACCCACCCCATCCAGCAACTGGCTCACATGTTCCTCCTTCAGCTTATTATTGCTAATCTAGTGGTAGAAGCTCTTCTTGTTGTCCTTGAAATCGCTTGCAAGTCTCAACTCCAGGTGGCATTTGGCTTTTCTGACAGGCCCAGACAATATTTCTGAATTCCTCCTTTGTAGCCTGTCGCTGCTTCTACCTCTTGTGTGCTGCCTTTCTGCATAGGACCCCCATCCTGACTTCTCTGCTTAGCCAGGCTGGTCTTGTCTCCTGATGCATCTCTGTCTCTTCCCGAGTATGGGGATGGACAGTTCTTGTGCTTGAAGGGTGCTCTCCTTACAGGCCTGCCAGCTTCCTTGAACATCTTTGTCCTTCAGAGCTGCCTCCCGTGGGATCTTGCCTACCAGTTTCTCAGCTTATTTGCTAATCTAGTGGTAGAAGCTCTTCTTGTTGTCCTTGAAATCGCTTGCAAGTCTCAACTCCAGGTGGCATTTGGCTTTTCTGACAGGCCCAGACAATATTTCTGAATTCCTCCTTTGTAGCCTGTCGCTGCTTCTACCTCTTGTGTGCTGCCTTTCTGCATAGGACCCCCATCCTGACTTCTCTGCTTAGCCAGGCTGGTCTTGTCTCCTGATGCATCTCTGTCTCTTCCCGAGTATGGGGATGGACAGTTCTTGTGCTTGAAGGGTGCTCTCCTTACAGGCCTGCCAGCTTCCTTGAACATCTTTGTCCTTCAGAGCTGCCTCCCGTGGGATCTTGCCTACCAGTTTCCTAAATAAACCAAAATCTGCTCTCCTGAAGTCAGGCTCTGTATTGTGAGTCTTTCATCAATTCCTTCATGATCTTGAGTATTCAGGCTCTGTATTGTGATAGTCGTTCATCAATTCCTTCATGATCTTGAGTATTTCCTGGTCGGTTCAGACAAGGCTGCCATTGATTACCACATCCCCATTAGCAGTAGCTGAGCTCTGTAAGACCCTGATCATATTCTGCAAGGCTGAACAGACTGGGACTGCATTCATCAGTGCCTTTAATGTTCATAAAGAAATAGTCTTTAATGACATTATCACCTTTTTTTTTTCACTAGGTCAAGACCCTGCAGTGGTAAAACAACTAGGAATGAATACTGTTAAATTGTGCCCATTTCAAGATCTAAGGATTCAGTTTTACTAAAATGCAAACCAGAAAATTACAGGAACACAAACCAGAGTTGAAAGAGTGTGGACTCTAAAATGCCACTGCCTTGCCGGTTTCCAGGGATAAAGTTAAAAAGTGCACTTCCTCTCCGCTGGCTCTCCAAACTTTGCCTGGGGTTTGCAAGTCAAGTTAGGTTCTTCTTGACTCATGTATCTTCAGGGAACCATGACTGCAAGTCAAATTCTGCTCTGTTTCACAAGCAGATTCTCAGTAGCCTTTGGAGACACCAGAGGAAGCTGACACAACACCTATTCTCCACTGTTTGCTCCAGAAACGTTATTTCCATCTGCCTTCTGCCCAACTGTGTCTTACAAAACAGTAACCACGAACTCTTTCTGCTGTTCCTGCAATGGGAATGTTACGCATCAGCAGGGAAACGGCACTCCGTGGACCTCCAGAAAGATAAAGCTGCTTTCCCCCTGAAGCCTACTGCTGACTGCAGCACTGCCTGCAGGCTCTCTGAATTAGTCACAGCAACAACTCCGGCTCCTGCAAGGAGATCTGGTAATCTCCTGCTCTCTCAGGGCACTGTCTAATTTTGGAATGTCAGTTCCAATCCAACAACTGTCTCTTAAAACCAGCAAGACAAATGTTAACCCTTGGTTAACAAATGCCAACCCTTTGCAAAACAAATGTTAACCTTTTGCTGAGTCTTATCCCTTTAATTTGGAGTGAAACTGGAATGCTCAAAGTACTTTGCAATAGCCAGGAAAAGAAGCATTTTAATGCTTTTGGATGTAAACTTAAGTTTCGCAAACACATGGAAAACAAAGGCATCCCCAAATACTGAATGCCAATATGAAGATGGTCAGTGTGGCATGGTGGGACAGGCAGTAACATGTGCTGCCACAAAGTAGGTGACTTTGGGATGGTCACTCTTGTACCCCTAGCTCAGCTCCTCTTCTAAAAGATACTGAAAAAAAGGATTAGTGACCCTGGACTCACTTGCAGCATGCTGTGTGAATTGCAGATGGCAAGCACTGTACTGATTCAGGTATCTGTATTACAGGGCTCTTCTAACAATAAACTGGTCATTACATTGTGCCATTGCCAAAATCATTCTTCTTTTCCCAGGCAACATGGATCTTACTGAGACAGAAATGACTGTCCATTCACAGTTTAGAGTTATCACAGGCTTTTTGTGATCATTGTGCTTCTTTCTGATACTTGCACTATTATGAGTTTTAGTGCCAGTCCAAATTAAATTCATTTTACAATATGTATTTATTTTCCTGCTTCTTAATAGAATGATTTGGAAACCTAACGGACACTTTGAACAACAATACTATTTTTTCTTTATGGCAACAACATGGGTTCTTTGCCCTTCTTTTCTCAGGGAGAACAGTGAGCAAGGGCAGCACCTCAGTGTGCACAAGAACGTATTTTTTTACCTACTGATTACACACAAAACTGTTCAGCAGTTTAGCATTTCCAAGCTGTCATTTTGTCACATACTGCCTGTTAATTACACTTATAATTCCTTATACGTACGGGGGGGGGTGTGTGTGTAGAAATTGAATATCACGTGAAATTTACTTTGTCTCCCATGTAGTGAGCAAATAAAACTTTGCTTATCTTATTGTAATGTCATGACCCACAGTATGAGCTGGTGAAAAAATCCTCAGTAATGTTACTTATCACTAACACAGAGCGCTGGACTCTTCCTTTAATCTTTGTTATGACCAAGACTGTAGAAAGGCTCCAGAATGCATGGCTGGGAACACAGAGTCTGTGCCTGGAAGAGCACCAATGTTGCTCCAGACTGAACAGTTTCCACATTGCTCTCCCTTCGCTCTTCTCTCTCCACACCTTAAGTATATCCGCCTCTTCTTTCATAATAACTGTTTTTACAGCTGTTTCCCAGTCTTAAGTGATAAACATACTTGTGGTACTCTGACAATTTCCTACAGATATCCCAAATGATTTGGGGAGGGAGAATACACTGAGATGAGGAGAACTTTGGGAGGAAACAATCTCCTTATCATGCCAGATGTCACTATGAATAAAGACCCTGGAAGCAAAAGCATCATTAATGCAGCTTAGGTGATGTTGTTTTTGCAGGTGTGCCAGCATCAGGGGAATACACTACAGTGAAGGCTGGTTTTCTCTGCCGAGGAAAGAATAGGAAGAGTTGACAAGAGAGCTTGTAGAAATTCAAATCAGTCCCTTCCCATTTTGTTTAAAAATGGCTCTGTGTCCTCAGGAGTGGTGCACAGCCTGGTATGGTTCAAATGCACAGTTCAAATGAGGCATAACTCTGGCAGCCTAAGTGGATAAACAAAAAGGAAGGAACTTGTCCCATCATCATTATTTCACTCCAAAGCATGTTTACTGTCACCACAGTGATGATTCAGCTCTGAGTTCTGCGGCACTGAAGGCTGCAAACACACAAAGATAGTCTCAATGAACAAGAGTAAGGAAAGTGATTCTTGCATTCATTTTGCAGAGAGGACTAATGCAGAAAGCTAGGAATCATCCAAGACACTTGCTTTTATGCATTAGGTTACTGCCTCTGCCTTACAGGATTGCTGACATGCAATAGAGCATGCACCAAACTGTCTGTCCACTCTCACATAAAGTCCTGCCAGTGCAGGAACTGAGTCCAAGATTCAGACGTCCCACAACCGCACTGACGACAGTCCCATCCTCCCCCTGCTTCCAGGCTCCTGAGGACACAGAGCCACTTCTAAAAAAATGTGAAGGGGCTGTTTTGAATTTCCTATCTAATCTCTTGCAAAAAACAAGTCAGAAAACATTCCCTATGGGCCCAGAAATTCTGCTGGGGCAGAGAAATGTCTCTCAAAAAGCCAAGTCAATCCTTGTGTGATGACACACAGGACAGAAGAGCTGCTGCAGCCGGATGAACTGGGACCTGCCCTGGACGTGCTGGGAAGGCCAGGCAGCCGCAGTTTCCCTCTCCACGTTTCCCCTGCGGCACTCTCAGGCAGACGTATGCCCGAGGACAGTGAGGACATCGGTGCCAAGCAGCCACCAGCGACTGGTACAAAACAGGGTCTGTCACCTTATCTTCCAGCCACCAGAGCTTGTGAGTATGTTGTAAGAGAACAGTCCCCGGCAGCTCCCTTTCTACGATGGGTCTAAAATAGCAATGTCATTTAGCAAAGCAAACTTCAGCTTATAGCATAATTAATGTGAGGCAGCCATTAAGATATCCTTAGGAGGATCAGCAACATTCACCACTGTTAAATCCTGCTGTCAGTGTACTGTGAAATAAGATAAAAATAGACTGCATCTGGTGGCAGCCAGCACTGCCTGTGTGAAGCAGTCCTGCCTGCATCCTACATTTTGGGGCTGGTAAGAGAACAAGACGGCATATTTCTGCTTCCTCAGCTCTGTTTCTACTGCTCTTCATGTTTAAAAGAAATACTGCGAGTGAAAGCTGAGGTAAATTGAGATTTCAGGGGTTTACAACGCAATAATTTCAGAGAAAAGCATGTACCATGAAGTTGCAATGCTCTGAAAACCTTCGCAGCTGCAAAGGAAGGTAGCTGTTTGCCCAATTTAACTCATAAACCCTGAGGAAAGAGATCTTACAAGGGATGCTCTCCTCTCGGTAGAGAAACATAGATTTGATCTGTCAGCATCGGTATCAATCAAAGGATAGTTCATGCCTTAATTTCGCCAGAAGGGATCACTCTGAGGAACTGAAAGGGCACCACCAGGCAAGTTTTAAGCACTTCTGAAAATGAAGGCCTTCTCTTTATTGCAAAAGACACCTCTAAAGAACAAAATTACTTCCAAAAAATGATCACTCATCACTTCCTAAAATAGAAACCTTCAGTTCTGCAGCATCTAAAAGACTAAAATTTCAGAATCTCTTTTTATATCTTTTGCTAATTCTTTAAAAAGAAGCCAGAGAATACTTCAATAACTTTTTATAGTTAGGCTAATATTCAAATTCTGCTCCTTTCCTTTTTTTTGTTTATGTACTCATAGGCAGAGCTGACTTTGTCCAGTGAGAGGGCGAGAATCAGGAACACTCAAAAAAAACCCCCAAACCACCATGGATCACTTCATGGGCTGGAAAGGTCTGGAACACCATTCCAGGCTACTTAGCAAGGGACCTACCCAGGACCCAAAGTGCATCCTTTGCACACTCACCCTTACCACACTTCAGAAGAGCACTGTGCCACGGCCACTCACCTTATACATCACGTTTTGCCTGCTTCAAAGTGCACAACCTCTGCCTAATGTGTAGTTCAGATAAATGCTGCTTTGTTCCATCTACTTCACAGAATAAACCATAAATTAAACTAATAACCATTACTGTGTTGTTCTGAAAAGTACAAGAAAGCCCAAAGATCCGTAATGTACCTGGCTCTCATAAGGTTTTTGTAATTAAACAGTTCTTCAGAATCTATCTTTTCTGCATTTACACAGAAAGACCCAAATGTTAAAAACCCGTAAATTCAAATAAGATTTTACCAATCTTATTTGGTATTAATCTCATTCATTACAGACTTAAAACCACTACACAAACAAAGGTTTTCTTGTCCCAAACATCTTTCAACTCTGCCCATTTTGTGACCACCTTGGGCTTCAATTCAGTAAACAATAAAACAAGACTAAAGCACACAAATACACTGCCAAGTCATTTCTGTCATTATTAAGGTAGAAAGTTGACACCCTTAGCTAACTTGGTAATCTCATTCATTACAGAATTAAAACCACTACACAAACAAAGGTTTTCTTGTCCCAAACATCTTTCAACTCTGCCCATTTTGTGACCACCTTGGGCTTCAATTCAGTAAACAATAAAACAAGACTAAAGCACACAAATACACTGCCAAGTCATTTCTGTCATTATTAAGGTAGAAAGTTGACACCCTTAGCTAACTTGGAGCACCAAAACCAATGACCAGTAAACGGTGTGTGCCATGAATAATTCATAAGTCCTTTCCAGGGCTTTTTGCCAGTTCTCTCAAAACCGACCGAAACAATGCAGGACGGTGACAAAGATGCATCTTCTCTGTTGTTAATATGTGAGCCTTATCTGCCCAGCCAGCTCATTTCTTTGAAAGTAATCATTGTCTCACGGATGGTTTCCATTCCTGGTGTCTGCTCTAGGAGCACTGTGTTACTCAGATGCACACTCTGTTTGAAGTTTGAAAATAAGGTACCACTGAGCTTCACAGATACACAGTGCCCAAGCAAGCTGAGGCAGAACAGGCAGTCCTGCTCGTTATCTTCTAACTGGGTATTTCAGGAGCACAAATAGATGAAAACACCATCAAAAATAGAGACAACTTTGGAACGAATGAGATGAGAAACAGAACATGAGAGACCAGGAATAGGAGAGAAGATTGCTGTAGACTTCCAGCCAAAAACTCTGGCTCTGGTGACGTCAACAGGGGGGTTGTTATCGGACTAGCCAGAGTGACCACAGTTAGATCACTTCCTGATCAGTGGCCCCAGAATCAGGCTTAAAGTCTTACTCTGCCCTATGGCTGTCCTAGAGCACCTCCAGTGTAGAGCTGAATGCCTGTGCTCTCAGGACTGCCTCACCTTAGGGAGCCTTCGTTGCACAAAATTGAGATCCTCTAGGAAGTAGTTTCTGCATGACCTCTCTGCACCAAGACATCTTCACAAGGACTGATAGGAGAGATGAAGCAGACCTTATGCACTGTCTTTTTTACATAGCTCAGTCTTCATAGAATAGTTTGGGTTGGAAGGGACCTCAAAAGGTCATCTAGTCCAACCCCCCTGCATATAAGCCCCCTTTAAGTATTGAAAGGCTGCAGTAAGGTCTCCCCGAAGCTTTCTCTTCTCCAGGCTGAACAACCCCAACTCTCTCAGCCTTTCTTCATAGCAGAGGTGTTCCATCCCCCTGATCATTTTCATGGCCCTCTTCTGGACCCGCTCCAACAGCTCCGTGTCTTTCCTGTGCTGAGGGATCCAGAGCTGGATGCAGTACTCCAGGTGGGGTCTCACCAGAGCAGAGCAGAGGGGCAGAATCACCTCCCTCGACCTGCTGGCCACGCTGCTTTGGATGCAGCCCAGGA